>NC_091457.1:37752257-38081606 GCF_027789765.1 Dendropsophus ebraccatus | reverse complement strand
TGGAAGAATCAGGAGAAATAGCTATCAGATGAATGTTTGGCTGATAGCCACCCCATGCATATAGATACCTTTGGACACACACACATACATATATATACTGTATATATATACACACACACACACACACACACACACACACACAAAGAAAAACCACCATCAGTCCGTCACAATTATATCTACATACGTGTGTTTGGAGAACAAGTTGTAATAGTTGCCTAATATTTCTAGTCATTTTGGGCCAGTATAAAATGGAGTAAAGAATATTTCTGTAAGGTTAACATTTATCCTACAAGATCGCCTTTCCCAACCAGTAACGGCAATACCCGTACGGCTGTGGTTTGTAGTTCGGAGCTTGCTCTGGCATTCATCTATAGACACAAGGTCATCTGGTGGAGAAACCTTAATTAAAGTATCCAGCACCATATGTCATTGATTCTCTTGTCCCTTCTGCTCTTGTGTATCATATGAAATGGAATATTATAAAAGCATCTCTGAATCAGATAATTATACAGTTTATCAATATTTTTAACTAGCTCTTTATATGGGAGTTGTGTTTGAGGCTATATCTGCAGTTTAATGGTTATTGATCTGGAGAAACGAGAGCCGGAGTAAACAGAGAAGCCCCACAGCTTTCGTAATAAGGTCTCCTATATCCAGCACAGGTCATCACGGCCAGGTCATCCAGATACAAATCACTCAACTCAATGCTTATTAATTCTTTTTAAGCCTTGAAACTTCTGGTCCTTACTGTGGTGATTAATATAACTTGTACTTTATATAGTAACAGCCACATCAGAGGTTCCCATCCTTTTGTTCCTTGTGACCCAAATTCAGCTACGAATAATGGTCGGAAGCCACAACTTGAAAGAAGAAGAAGAGAGACACTACATATTAAATATGGAGAATGAAATTGCTAATCTTTGCTGGACAAAAATTGGCACTGGTATGATTTCTGTTATTTGGTTGGTGAACAAAGCATGTCTGTAGTATTGTACTGTAAATTGCCTGTGCATAGCAACATAACTCAAGGCTCCTATGGTAAGCCACAAAGCATGGAGTCGGGACACTTGTTGGGACTACTGATCTACATGGTGACCCAACATGGGCCAGGGTAAGATTTGGGAGTCCTTCCCTAGATTCTAAGGGCAGTATTATAACCTTTGGGTACTATTACACAAAGCAATTGCTTGACCCTTACAGTACTTGACCCTTAGGTTACTGTTAGAGGAAGTGATCATTGCCCGTACTTAACCCTCACAGTACTTGACCTTTAGGGTACTGTTACACAAAGCGATTATCAACTGTACTTGACCCTTAGGGTACTGTTAGACGAAGCGATTATCAGCCGTACTTTACCCTTAGGGTACTATTACATGAAACGATTATCAGCCGTACTTGACTCTTAGGGTACTATTACATGAAGTGATCATCAGCCGTACTTGACCCTTAGGGTACTATTACATGAAGTGATCATCAGCCGTACTTGACCCTTAGGGTACTATTACATGAAGCGATTATCGCCTGTACTTAACCCTTAGGGTACTGTTACACAGAGCGATTATCGGCGTACTTGACCCTTAAGGTACTTTACCCTTAGGGTACTATTACATGAAGCGATTTTGTCAGCCGTACTTGGCTGATTACTGTCCATTCCTGCCTATAATCAGTTTGTGTAATAGGTCATGTTTTAAATGAATTGATTTAAAACATGACAAAAAATCCCAATAATGATATCAATGGTCTGCTGGCCATTGCTCCATACACTAGGAGCGACGGCAGCAAACCGCCACTGCCATCTCCTATGGGCCACCTAAAAATTGTCCGGGCAGCCCCTTCTACAGCTCTCCTCTCGATGTCTGATGTGTGAGATCACCACTGAAACCACCAGTAAATTACATCTCTACTATGTAGACCTGACATAACTCTCTCCTGTGTGGCTGACTTCCTATGAATTACAGAAATACATCACCACCTATCAGATCCCTCCTGGCTGCAGCATAAAGTGTCATTTCTGCCTTATCTAGCAGAGCAAAGATGTGGTAGGTGACACCCTACAATGATTAGCTACATATAATATATATATATATAATACAGGTATAAAACACATCACCCTAAAATAGTCATACGCAAAAGCCTCGACTATAGGCAGTGAGCCGTAGATTGCAGAGATGGGAGACACCTAGACGCCAAAACTTAAAAGCAATTTTTCTGGGATTAGGAGTAGTTTTTTATGTGATTTGCAAATATGTTACAAGGGCTATCAAATGGAGGAAAGTTGTTTAAAATTATAGTGACTTCTTAAAGGTGTGTAGCAACCGAAGCTAACTTATCCCCAAGAGATTGCAGGGGTGGCAGTGGTCAGACCCCACATAATCTTCAGAAGAGGGTCCCAATACCTGAATATTATTTTGAATAGAGTGGCAGGTCGGAATGTGAGCCACCACTCCAACCTCTGTGTATAAAGCTGACGAAGAGCAGAATACAGAGCTCTGTCCCTCTGCCTATAGAGACTGGAAGTGCACTGTAGAGTGGTGCCTGCATATCAGCACAGCTCCACCAGGTTAGTGCAGTGACACAAGGTAACACTTCCTCTGCTATTGTTCGCACTTGCACTTGCTAGACGACACTACACCAGAAGACACTCCCTTGTGTTTTTCTTTCCTCTCTGTTTTAACAAACTGGAAAAGCATTGTCACCCTCTGCACAGACTTATCTAAAATCTGCTGCTTGAGATTGAAAATAACCTCTAAACAAGCCTTATACTGAGTGGACCAGTTGGTCGAGTGCCTTGTTAAACTCAGTGCCGGGCAGTTGTTTCCCTGCAGGTTTGGCTATAGAAGGTAAAGTTGGAGGCCTCTCTGGAAAAAGATAATCCCTTTAAACCTCCCATGGTACTCATCAGGCAGCAGCAATATGCCGTTCCTTCACCACTTTTCTTGTTCTCAGATCACACCAGGTTATTCCATTTTGCTGACAGCCAAAAGGAGATCATGAATAAATGAGAACCTAATATTTGCAGACGGCAATGGCCATCGTCCAAACTTGGTGACAAAGTGGAAGCGGATTATTCTAGAATCTGTGGCAGAATCCTAGTCACCTTGGTAATATTGCATATGCTACAAATATTGGTTTGGCCTGGGCATTCAAATACAGAACTAAATAGAACAACCTTTGACCCCCCCCCCCCAAAAAAAAAAAAAAAAAGAATACAGGTTTCAGATTTTCCAAGCCCCTTGTTGCTAATGTTAATAGATTCAATACTGTTAATAATACAGCCTCAATACGATTTTTTCATCACACCAACATCAGTGACAACTATTGGCCATCATGATCTTTTAGTATTTTTAGTATTATTACACTAAGGGGAAAAAACTGAAAATGGTGCTTGATATTTCTATTGCACCTGAAATTAAAATCTATATGAAAAGCTTCTCTCCCGGACAGAACCGTCGGCTTTGACCTTACTGAAATAACCTAGCGAGAGATTTGGTACTTAACGTGTGCGTTTAGCAAAGTGTAATAAATAAACTAACGTTTGCTATTAATTCCCGAACATGAGAGGCATCCAGGAGGTGCTCTAAAGCCATAAACAGCCACTGCGGCGGCTCTAATTCATTCTATAAAGCTAAAAACATAATTGGAATCTGAATGAGGGTTTCATATTACAGTGCTTGACTGAAGTTCTAAAATATGTTGGTCATGTTGTTTAACTACTTTAAAGATAAACCTTAATAGGTTTCATTTTCTTTCCTTAGGCTGGCACAACTAAGCAAGACTGGCTTAGGGGACATTCATACGTTCTGTGCATGGTCTGTAAATATGGTCCACGTTCTACAGAGCAAACTTCAGAGCTCCCAGAATCATCATTCATAATGATCCCTGGAGCTTTAAATGGTTGAAATCACTGCATGTCAGTACAGTAGCGCAAAGATTTGAACAGTTTTGGAGCTCCCGGCATCAAAATGAATGATGAAACCAGGAACTCTGAACTCCGTTCGATAGCACATTGTCCATATTTACTGACCAATAGAGATGAGCGAATCATTCGGAAATTTGTTTCGCAAAGTTCGCATACAACGTATTTAATTAAAAATAGTGTTGAGGTAACATGTTCGTAAATGTTCGTATGTTCTTACGAAAATGCCGCTAATTGTTCATGTTCACCGATACGAAAAAATTTTTTGATGATCGGAATGGTCATAACAATCCTTTTCAAACAGGCGAACGTTTGTCTTGTAATGTACACAACTGGGTAATATTCGCAACTGCGTAATGTTAGCAACTGAGTAATATATGCAACTGCATAAAGTATAAGCTCATATATGCGGTCACTATTGCGGCCACCATGTTTAGCGAATTTGCAAAGCGAATCTGGCGAATTCACAAACCGCAATTAGGCGAATTAAATGCCCCGAATCGGAATTCGTCAAATTCGCTTTGCTCATCTCTGCTGACCATGCACTGGTATAAGAGAGTGGTCTTGATCCCATCTACACTATAAGAATCATATACACCTTAAATGAATGTGTGCTGATGCCAGCCATCTAGTGTGTATAACAGCTTCCAATTTCTCCAGTGATGACAGATAATGGAAGGAAGGATTGGGTATGCTGGATCTAAACTGGACAATCCTTTTGGGGAAATCAGGTCAGCTATTGTATGTATATGGCAAGCCCAAAGGCTATGGACATCTTCAAAAAGCTTTTTTTTGTAATTCTTGTATTACTATGGTGCAAAAATATTGTCCATAGGTTTTTATTAAAACATTTTTGCTGTTCGTTTAACAAAAAGAAAAAAAAGGATGAAGAAAAAAAAACGCATGCATTTGCATGCATTCATTTTGCTCAGTTTTTTCATTGACTTCCATTATTATAAAAAAAAAAAATCAAAAGATCAAAAAGGGATAAAAAAAAGCGTCAGTTTTTTACACAATACACAACATACACAATCAAAATTCGGTCCCTTTGTCCCTTTTTTACTTTGTCCCTTCCCCTCTCATAGTAAATCATGAGATGAAGCCACGGATTTTATATATTTTATATATTACACAAATGCACAATAAACTGCAGCCGCATCCCCCTAGACTTTTTATTTTTACTGAGAATCATGCAGGCAGGGAAAGTGAAACTAGATGGCTGGAAGATGAAGACCATGCCAATTTCTCCTAATAACATACAAGTTTCTTGCACGCTCATGTACTACAAAGTAATATTACAGATAACAAATATATTCAACTTAAAACCTCCATGTCCCAAATATATGATAATAACCGACTTCCACTGAATAAATACTGTAGCTTTAAAGAGACTTAGTACCTTGTTTAAAGTTTCTTAAGCTCTGTAAATGTCACACACTAGATGTATTCAGACCCTGTCACTTTTATAGGTTTATTATTTATAAGCATGTAATAAAAATGAATTATGAGTCAGAAATTCCAAAAATATGGCTATTATCTGATGTGATTCATTTTAGATGTGTTTACAGCTTTTCACTATGATATGCGGTTATGGTTTCACAGTAAATAAGGGCTCCTCTAGGTCCATTTTTTATATTCTAACCCATGCACTGCTGGAAAAATTAAATGAGTGTATAGTGTAAGCTATCATAAAGTATAGAGCAATTTAAAACGAAGGTTTAAAGTCTGCTTTTCCCAAACACAAAATTTTATAGAAAGTCTTCATTAAAAATTACCTACCATTCTGCTGCTGCAGAGCCTGTGTAACCCTTTCACTTAGCTGAGTCACCTGCTGAATCTAGCAAAGACCAAACAGCACACTGGTCCTGACTCTCTGCTCTTCCAGAAGGTAGTGGGAGAAAACTATACACAATAATTATGTGGAGTAGGGAAAGGATTCAAAATGTAAGAGGGTGCCAATGACACATGACGGGGATAGTGCGAAAAGCAGGTTTGCAGGAGAGGGAACCACATACAATGTGTACAAGAGAAGAGAGAATTCGTGGTAGACTGATGGGTATAGTGGGATCACACACCCCACAATATTTGTCATCACAATAGACAGGTGATCCTTAAAGGAATATTCTACAGAATAAAACTTTTTTTTTTTTTTTAAATCAACAGATTTGTAAAATAACTTCTATTTTAAAAGTTCAAGTCATTCAGTGGTGACACAATGGTCCCTGCTGCCACCTCTGTCCATGTCAGGAACTGTTCAGAGCAGTAGAGGTTTCCTATGGGGATTTGCTTCTGCTCTGATCAGTCTTAGTAAATCCAGCTCTGCGAAAAAGGGGTTGGGGCTTTATTTAAGAACGGCATACCTTTACACTGGTCTTCAAAAATGTTCCCCTAAGTATCCATGAGCATCTTATCTGGGCATTATATTTGTTTCCTGTCACCATGACAAAGTCTGCATATATCCAATTATCAAATGCCAAATAGGTACAGTAAAGAATAGTATCATTTACAGATAGTGTTGTGTATTGACAACCATGCAGTTACAGAATCCGTACCAGTAATATTTCCGAATGCCATTCTTATATTACTCCTTAAGTGTTTTGTTCTTCTCAGGTAATTGTAGAAACATCTTTCATCACATACACGTCAGCATTGCTGCTTAGTCATTTCTAACATTAGAACGTTCTTTTATAGAGCGGTATTCCTTGGTCGATGAATTGTGAATAATTAGCTATTGAGAATTATTTCTGAGGAAAGTTTACATTTTTAGGTTCAACATTCTGTGCTACTCAATTCCCTAAAATACTTTGAGGAATCATGGCTCTGATTTTCCTGTTGAACTGCAAATCCAAGTAACAGCAATAGAATAAAATTTGAAAATTGAGACTGTCTACAACTACCACTAGGGGGAGCCTCAAATCTTACTGCGTACTTAAAGGGTTTTTTTCAGGCAAAATGGACTGACCAGAATGCTGCTGACATCCACCACCTATTCACGACAGAAATATCCCCATATCTTTCCCAATTTGCCCACAATTATTTTCCAGTACCTATCAACACCTGCATAACAAGAATATCAAGTTGGGAATATTCTGGACAATTACATTTTTCTCTGTGGCCTACTTTACACAGAAAAGTGGGGCCGTAGTTTAAGAAGAGAAGTCCGGCAAATTTTTTTATTAAAGTATTGTACTGCCCCCCCAAAAGTTATACAAATTACCAATTTACACTTATTACGGGAAATGCACATGAAGTGCTTTTTCCCTGCACTTACTACTGCATCAAGGCTTCACTTCCTGGATAACATGGTGATGTCACACCCCGACTCCCAGAGCTGTGCGGGCTGTGGCTGCTGGAGAAGATGATGGCAGGGGGATGCTCAGTGTCCCTCCAGTGCCCTGTGTTCCTCAGTGACCCCCAGTGTCCCCCTGCAATCATCCTCTCCAGCAGCCACAGCCCGCACAGCTCTGGGAGTCGGGTCGTGACATCACCATTTTATCCAGGAAGTGAAGCCTTGATGCAGTAGTAAGTGCAGGGAAAAAAAGCACTTTATAAGCATTTCCCGTAATAAGTGTATATTGGTAACTTGTATAACTTTTGAGGGGCAATACAATACTTTAATAAAAATATTCGCCAGACTTCGCCTTTAAGTCTATGAACTCTAAAAAAAAAAAAAAAAACCTACATAAAATAGAAAAGAAACACAAAGACGACTTTGGAATTACAGTGCAAATTATATCTCAATGTGTGGGTGAAATGTAGCTTCTATATCTTTCTGTGTCACTGCCAAATCTTGACACTTGAAAGAAAACTTTAAAGTCCCTTCATACTTTTAACAGGATTTTATATGATTTATAAAGAAATTTCTTTGCAATGCTTTACATATAAAATTACAGTAGTGCAGTTTTTCCAGATTCTCAGTTTTGCCAATCACACTATGTAAGACTAGAGTTAAACACTCACATAGCCTTCATTGTTCCATGACCCCTCTTGTAGCCTGTGGTCTCAAAGTGAAGACATGTCCATTGACACCATTCAGCTGAGTCTGCTGACAGCTAATTCCAAAGGTCGGCACGGAGTAAGGGAGCATCTTGAAGATCTGTTGCCACTATTACCTCTGTGAACCTATTACGGGTAATCACCAAGCCGCTATTTTCTTGTGGCTTCCCGTCTGGTCCCATCTCTCAGTATACAGTGGGTAGGCCCTTCCCGCTCTATATGTCAGGCAGTACTGACAGCTAATTCCAGGCATCAGCACAGTGTATATAAGAGTGTCTCAGACTACCAGAGGCACATCTGTCACCTCTATTAGTCCTGGGGTCCTATCAAATAACCCAGAATAGACAAATAACCCTATTCCATGATCACGTTAACTTAAATTGCTATTAGTGGAACAAAAGTTCAGTTAAATATTGCATTGTGAAAACGTAAATTATAACCTCACATTGAACCATAAAAGCAGTTCATTTTTACTTGTATCCTTTTGTCAATAATGTCAGTCTCAGTTAAATACACCTCAAAATAGGGTTGTAAGTGAAAATAAATAAAAATGGTGTAATACCAGCAGATGTTTCCCTGCCCGCACTACTTCTGCTGCTCACTACTTGGGACCTGAAGCTGTATGCCTTTCCACTGCACTACCTATGCAGTCTATGGTGGTGGGTGCCAATTGGTGTCCTTTACCCTCCCAGCCTGTGCTATGTTTTTCCAGCAACTACTGCTGTTCTTTCAATGTGCTCTAGAATGTAACTTCAGCACTACAGAAGTAGATTTAAAGGGCTAGTGTGCTCTTTATCTCCACCCCCTTTTTAAAGTGACTGTACTACCAGGCCTAGGCTGAGGCACTGGAGACGGGCCGACCCACCCTTAGTGGGAAGAAACCCCAGCCCCTCCATGACGTGACTCCACTATAATCAATGGAACCCTATCAGAGAGCATAGGGTTTCCTCCCACTAGGGGTGGGTCGGCCCGCCTCCAGTGCTTCAGCCTGGGCCTGGTGGTACAGTCACTTTAAAGCTTAAAATGTTGTTGGTTCCTTGGGTTCCAACCTTCTGTGCTGTTTAAACATTCCTGCCTGCCCTGACCCCATCCCATGCCTGTGTTTGACTATACCTCTGTCTCATCCCCAGTACCATTCTCATTCTCTTGTTGACAACCCGGCCTGCTAACTTGACCTACCTGCCCGTCTCCCTGGTGCTTCACAGGCTGTAGTGTGTCACCTTGAAATCCTAATGTAACCTCTCTCTGTTTCTTGCTAAAGCTAAGGATCTGGAGAGCGTGCATATTTTAGAGCACACAGAATTTTGTTTCTATGTATGTTTTGTACCACTTCTTCACAATTGTCTGCCTAGTGACGTTCTTCACATGATTCTGAACTTTTTACCGAGCGTTTGCGTTTTTGCAAACCCGAACTTACTGTAAATTCTCTTATCTCTATACCCAATGGCATTCCCATTAAACACAAATTAGAGCAGTTTTTTCCTTGGAGTGCAGTCACTCAGTCCTTATTATCACAGGCTTAATCAGGAGGGGATGTGTATGATGTGCGGGCTAAGGATTTGAGCTGCCACCCCCAATGTCACCAGGACATGTCATGACAATCAGGAGTACTGGCTGGGAGAAACACGCAGTAGCCACTATTATAAGTCTATGGGCTGGATGGAGATGAGCAAGAGCTGGGAAGTATAGCATGCTGCCATCTGCATTTTCCCCCTTCAATCTCCTGATCAATGGGCAGTAAGACCCCCACTGATGAAAAAATTTGACATGTCCGTGTAACATGTCAAAGTTTTATTTTTATTCTGCACGGCAAAGCATTAAAGCGACTCTGTACCCACAATCTGACACCCCCCTCCCCCAAACCACTTGTACCGTTGGATAGCTGCTTTTAATCCAAGATCTGTGCTGGGGTCCGTTCGGCAGGTGATGCAGTTATTGTCCTAAAAAACTACTTTTAAACTTGCAGCCCTGTGCCAAACTGGCATGGCCTAGAGTGTCGGTGCATTAGGCTGGCACAACCTCTCTGTCTCCTCCCCGCCCTCTTCATCATTAGAAATGCCACAGGCAGGTATTCTTCTATTCATTAGCTGTGTGAACACTGCACATGGGCTGGATCGTTAAAGCGTAACTGTCATGTTTTTTTTAATTGCAGAAATCAGTAGTATAAGCGATTTTAAGAAACCCTGTAATAGGTTTCATTAGCCAAAAAAGCCTCCTTCTGTGCTCAAGAAGCAATCTCCCAGCCTCCCCCCCTGACTTCTTATCTGTGCATTATCAGGCAAACACGTCTTCATTACAGAGAAGCCAGTGAAGACGGGCTCTGCTCTCTCCATTGTAAGCCTATGAAGGGGGGAGGGGCTGAGGGAGATGAGGGAGCAGGAAGAGGTGACATGAAGGTCAGCTGTTTGTAGACTCTCTGGGCACCTAAAACGCTAAATTCAGGTGTCAGAAAGGTCAGTGCTTATCTATGAACTTACTGAGAGAAGATTGCAGGGTGTTGTGCTGTGCAGAAATCCTCCGTGCTCAGTCACTCCTAACAGCCCCTCCCCTCTCCATAGCCACATAATGGAGACAGAAATCCTGCTTTATCTGATGTGAGGGGGGAGGCTGGGAGATTGCTTTTTCAGTACAGAAGGAAACTCTTTTGGTTTATAAAACCTATTACAGAGTTTCTTAAAATCGCTTGTACTGTTGATATTTAATGTTTTCAGAAAAATGACCCTGAAATGACAGTTACGCTTTAACCCCTTAAGGACCGGGCCTGAAATGGCCTTAAGGACCGGAGCAAATTTTATGAATTTGACCAGTGTCACTTTATTCATTAATAACTTCGGGATGCTTTTACCTATCCGGCTGATTCTGAGATTGTTTTCTCGTGACATATTGTACTTCACATTTCTTGTAAATTGGAGTCGATACTTATAACGAATCTTTATGAAAAAACCCAAAATAGCGTGAAAAATTGTGAAAAAATGCATTTTTCCAACTTTAAAACTTTTCTGCTTATACAGAAAATGGTTATACCACATAAATTATATATTAAATAGCATTAGCAACAGGTCTACTTTATGTTGGCGGCATTTATTAAACTATATTTCATTTTTTTTAGACAATAGAAAGCTTAAAACATTAGCAGCAAATTTCCAAATTTTCAGTAAAATTTCAAAATCAGATATTTTTAGGGACCTGTTCAGGTTTAAAGTGTATTTGAGGGGACTGTATGTTAGAAAGCCCCACAAAGCACCCTATTTCAGAAACTGCACCCCCTAAACTCTGCAAAAGCACATCCAGAAAGTTTTTTAACCCTTTAGGGGAGTCACAGAAATAAAAGCTAAGTGTGTAAGAAATTTGAAAATTTTAATTTTCTGTGCAGAGATTTTATTGTAATCCAATATTTTTCACAATTATAACCTTATTACCAGAGAAATGCACCCCAATATTGATTGCCCAGTTTCTGCAGTTTATAGAAATACCCCATATGTGGCCCTATTGCGCTATCTGACGCAACCACAAGCCTCAGATATAAAGAGCGCCTAGTGCATTTCAATGGCTCTGTTATATTTGGTCATTTCTGACTGTACCACTTCAGGTTGGCAGAGGCTCTGGGGTGCCAAAACCTAAAAAACACCCCTAAAGGGACACCATTTAGAAAACTACACCCCTCAAGGAATGTAACAAGGGGTGCAGTGAGCATCTGGACCCCACAGGTGCTTCACAGATTTTCCGAACAATATGGCGTGAAAAAAGACAAAAGTATTTTTTACACTAAAACGTTGTTCTAGCCTTCAATTTTTCATTTTCACAAAGGGATAAAAGGAAAAAAAAACACAAAACATGTAGCGCAGTTTCTCCCGAGTACGTAAATACCCCACATGTGGACATAAAGTGCGAAGCGGGCGCAGGACGAGCGTCCAAAGGGAAGGAGCGCCGATTGGCTTTTGGAAGCTGGATTTCACTGGAATGGATTTCAAGGGCCATGTCGCATTTACAGAGCCCTCGTGCTGCCAAGACACTGGAAACCCCCCACAAGTGACCCCATTCTGGAAACTACACCCCTCAAGGACTCTAACAAGGGGTGCAGTGAGCATATGGACCCCACTGGTGATGGGCACAAATGTGGAAAAACGTGATGTGAAAGTGAAAATTTTCATTTTTTCACTTTCACGGCACAAATGTGCCCGTCATCAAGGGGTCCATATCCTCAATGCACCCCTTGTTAGATTCCTTGAGGGGTGTAGTTTCCAGAATGGGGTCACTTGTGGGGGGTTACCAGTGTTTTGGCAGCACGAGGGCTCTGTAAATGCGACATAGCGTTCATCATCCATTCTAGCCAAATCCAACCTCTAAAATCCAAATGGCGCTCCTTCCCTTCGGAGGCTTGCCCTGCACCCACATGGCGCTTTATGTCCACATGTGGGGTATTTACGGACTCGGGGGAAATTGCTCTACACATTTTTTTTTTTTTTTTTCTCTTTTAACCCCTTGTGAAAATGATAAATTCAAGGCTAGACCAACATTATAGTGTAAAAAATGTAATATTTCATTTTCACGCCACATTGTTCCACATTTGTGCCCGTCACCAGTGGGGTCCATATGCTCACTACACCCCTTGTGACATTCCTTGAGGGGTGTAGTTTCCATAATGGGGGTCACTTGGGGGGGGTTTCAACTGTCTTTGCAACACAGGGGCCTTTTAAATGCAACATGGCCCCTCGAAATCCATTCCAGCCAAATCCAGCCTCAAAAAGCCAAATGGCGCACCTTCCCTTTGGAGGCTTACCCTGCACCCGCATGGCGCTTTATGTCAATATGTGGGGTATTTCTGTAATTAGGGAAAATTGTTCTACACATGGTGTTTTTTTTTTTTATCTTTTAGCCTCTTGTGAAAATGAAAAAATCAAGACAAGATCAATGATTTAGAGTAAAAATTTTAAAAAAATTACACTAAATGTTGGTCTGGCCTTGATTTTTTTCCATTTCCACAAGGGGTTAAAAAAGAAAATAAAAGCAAAACGTGTAGGGTAATTTCCCCTGAGTACCAAAATACCCTACATGTGGGCATAATGTGCCATATGGGCACAGGGCAAGCCACCAAAGGGACAGAGTGCCATTTAGAGGCTGGAATGGAGGATGGAGGCCATGTTGCAATTACAAAGCTCCTGTGCTGCCAGGACAGTAGAAACCCCCCACAAGTGACCCCATTCTAGAAACTACACCCCATAAGAAATCTAACAAGGGGTGCAGTGCGCATATGGACCCCACTGGTAACAGGCACATATGTAGAACATGTGCCGTGAAAATAAAAAATACCATTTTTTTTCATTTTCACGTCCCAAATGTGGCTGTCACTAGGGGGCCATATACCCGCTGCCCCCCTTGTTAGATTCCTTATGGGGTGTAGTTTCCAGAATGGGGTCACTTGTGGGGGGTTTCTACTGCCCTGGCAGCACAGAGGCTTTGTAATTGCATCATGGCATCCTCTAATGGGAATGGCGGCCATACCTATTTAGCTGGGGAAAAGGGACCATTCTAATTTATTTGGGGGTATTAGGCCAATTATTAGTTTATAAGGTTGAAAATGACAGGTGTCCATTAAATTTAACCTGTGTTGATCCAGAGGAAGGCAAAAAACCCTTGTAAGGCAGACGACAGTAGCCTCATCACTGGGGAAAAATTCCTTCCTAACTCCAGGTTCAGACTATGTAAGTGTGCGGCTGTATTTGCGGCTGTAATTGTGCGGCGGTATTTTTGGTGGTTCATGCGTACGCTGGAAAGTATAGGATATACGGCTGCACAGTGCACACTATGTATGAATCTACGGCCCGATCGTAAACGGACCCGTGAAAAATGAACAAGACCATTGTTTGCGGCTGGAAACGCGGCCGTGGATTGACAGGCGGTCCGTACGGAGTACTTCAAAAATAGCCGGCAATGATGCCGAATGCCGATGCCTCTAATAGTTAATATATTAAATTAATAAAACACATTTTCTTTGTAATAAAGTCCCTTTCGTTGTTCAATAATTTAATTCTAACGAATCCATCATTTTGCAATTAAATATACTGTTAAAATAAATATATATATAAATAAATGTATATTTATATATATATTTATTTTTTGACAGTATATTTAATTGCACAATGATGGATTCGTTAGAATTAAATTATTGAACAACGAAACTGAATTTATTTAATCGAAAATGTGTTTTATTAATTAAATATTAATTAGTACAGGAAGCTCCATAAGCCGTTAATTCATATTGCCGGCAAAAGAGCATTCTGTACTAAGCATCACTTTACTTTAATTAAAACATCAAATGTTTCTTCTAATTATGTTATCACAATAGCATTATTAGAAGAAACATTTAGAATTATATGTGCGCTCAGCTGATTGGCTGATCGGCTGAGCGCACATATAAAGAGCCGGTCCGCAGTACAGTGACTTCATTGTGCTGCAGACCAGCGAAGAGGACACATCGGGGTGAGTATACAGCTCTCCCCACCCCCTCCCCTGCACTGCACCCCTCCCAGCAAGGAAGGGGGGTCACTTAACCCCTTCCTTGCTGGGATGGGTGCAGTCTGACATCAGTCTAGCCCCCAAGGGGTTAAGGGGAATGCAATACATCCTCCCTTAACCCCTTGGGGGCCAGACTGTAAGCAGCGATCTGTAAAGATGCTGCATACTGTAAGGAGCACAACACCGCTCACAATGATGGGTGTTGTGCTCCTGTTTGTGTGTTTTTTGTGTGTTTCTCCCTTTTTGTTTTTCAGATATCGGTATCCTGGGGATTACGTCGGATTCCGTGGACTACGTCGATGGCCAGCGTTTTTTTTTTTTTTTAATAAAATGGTCAATGAGGGGTGTGGGGGTGTTTTTATTTGAATAAAAAATTTTTTTAACTTGTGTCTTGTCTTTATTTCTTTACTTTATAGACTTAGTAGTGGAAGACGTCTAATAGACGGAATCCATTACTAAGTTGGGGCCTAGTGTTAGCCGGTATAAAATGGCTAACACTAACCCCCTATTATTACCCCAGTACCCAATGCCACCAGGGGTACTGGGAAGAGCGGGGTGCCAGTGGTCCCGGAGCGTCAAAATTGGCGCTCCTGGACCGGGCGGCAGCAGGCTGGTAAGATTTAGGCTGGGGAGGGCCTAAACCAATGGCTCTTCCCGCCCTGGTGTTACCAGGCTGCTGTCGTTTGGTTTTTAACCCGGCTGGTTATAAAAATAGGGGGGACCCTATGCGTTTTTTTTAAATTATTTATTTATTTATTTTTTAAAAAAAACGCATAGGGTCCCCCCTATTTTTATAACCAGCCGGGTTAAAAACCAAATGACAGCAGCCTGGTAACACCAGGGTGGGAAGAGCCATTGGTTTAGGCCCTCCCCAGCCTAAATCTTACCAGCCTGCTGCCGCCTGGTCCAGGAGCGCCAATTTTGATGCTCCGGGACCACTGGCACCCGGCTCTTCCCAGTACCCCTGGTGGCATTGGGTACTGGGGTAATAATAGGGGGTTAGTGTTGGCCATTTTATACTGGCTAACACTAGGCCCCAACTTAGTAATGGACTCCGTCTATTAGACGGCTTCCACTACTGAGTCTATAAAGTAAAGAAATAAAGACAAGACACAAGTTAAAAAAATTTTTTATTCAAATAAAAACACCCCCACGCCCCTCATTGACCATTTTATTAAAAAAAAAAAAAACGCTGGTCATCGACGGAGTCCACGGAATCCGACGTAATCCCCAGGATACCGATATCTGAAAAACAAAAAAGGGAGAAACACACAAAAAACACACAAACAGGAGCACAACACCCATCATTGTGAGCGGTGTTGTGCTCCTTACAGTATGCAGCATCTTTACAGATCGCTGCTTACAGTCTGGCCCCCAAGGGGTTAAGGGAGGATGTATTGCATTCCCCTTAACCCCTTGGGGGCTAGACTGATGTCAGACTGCACCCATCCCAGCAAGGAAGGGGTTAAGTGACCCCCCTTCCTTGCTGGGAGGGGTGCAGTGCAGGGGAGGGGGTGGGGAGAGCTGTATACTCACCCCGATGTGTCCTCTTCGCTGGTCCGCAGCACAATGAAGTCACTGTACTGCGGACCGGCTCTTTATATGTGCGCTCAGCCGATCAGCCAATCAGCTGAGCGCACATATAATTCTAAATATTTCTTCTAATAATGCTATTGTCATAACATAATTAGAAGAAACATTTGATGTTTTAATTAAAGTAAAGTGATGATTAGTACAGAATGCTCTTTTGCCGGCAATATGAATTAACGGCTTATGGAGCTTCCTGTACTAATTAATATTTAATTAATAAAACACATTTTCGATTAAATAAATTCAGTTTCGTTGTTCAATAATTAAATTTTAACAAATCCATCATTGTGCAATTAAATATACTGTCAAAAAATAAAATATATATAAATATACATTTATTTATATATATATTTATTTTAACAGTATATTTAATTGCAAAATGATGGATTAGTTTAAATTTAATTATTGAACAACGAAAGGGACTTTATTACAACGAAAATGTGTTTTATTATTTTAATCGATTAACCATGAGAGACATCGGCATTAGTGCAGAGGATCGCAAACCCCGGTAATAGCAATTCATGTAAACTGTTTCCCTGCTTTCCCAGATGCATCCAGAGGTGTTTGCATCACTTTCTTTATTTGTTATTTTTAGTTGAACCAGATTTCCAAGTAAATGACCGTATGTTTTGAGCCGCATGTCTATTTTTTCCCACGGCCGTAGTTTCATCCGCACATTTACAGCCGCATAAAAAATACAGCCGCACAGTTACATAGTGTGAACCTAGCCTCAATCTGTAAGTGTACCCTAAGGTACTCTCACAGAGTTTGTAGAATTTCACACCATACCGTCATTTCTTATTGGGACAGTACTGGCGGAAAAGACGTGTCTGGGGGGCAGCGTAAGCTACGCTACCCCCAGACACGTCATTGGATGATGAGGATGAATGGAGGAACGAAGGATCCCCCCCATTCATCCTCACTGGCTGTTTCAGTGTCGGAGGCAATAATAACGTATGCGTCCGATACCGAAAACACGCCGGGGCCACTTTTATATAGGGATTGGTATATGGGGTATGTAGTGGTGTAGTGTCAAACTTTATTCAATGTAGTGTAGTGTGATGTAATGTAGTGTTTTTACGTGTTTTTTTACAGTAAGTATAAAAAAAAAAACCTACGCCAAAAATGGTGTTGCTGGTAAATGCCGCACATGTGCGGCACTTATCAGCAGACCGTGGCAGTAGGATATAGAAAAAAAACACCCTACGCCAAAAAGGAGGAGTTGCTGATTAGCAGCGCACTTTCGTGCGCTGCTGATCAACACTCAGCGGCGATAGGGTGCGGAAAATAGAAATGCTGAAAATAGGGTGCTGAACATCCCTATAGTGGCTGATACGTGTATTACACTTATCAGCCGCTAGGGGGCAGCAGAGCGCAAGATCCGAAAAAAGACGACGCTGGAGCTGAAAAAATCCGAAAAAAGACAACGCTGGAGCCGGAAAAAGCCGATCGGGGACCGCACGGAAGAAGCCGAAGACCCGACAAGAAGAAGAGGACGCCGGGAACCCGGAAGACGCCGATCAGGACCCTGGGACAGGTGAGTAATGTACAAATACCTGCTCTGGACCCCTCAGCTACCTAGCTGAGGGGTCCAGAGCAGGTATTTATTACTTGTGGGGACTTTGATCGCCGTGAACGGCCGGCCGGTACCGGCTGACTGTTCACGGCGATCGGGACGGTGGTACCGTGACCACCATTACTTTTTACAGTAATGGCGGTCGGTGCTGCTATTTTTTTTGGGTCATCGGGTCAACGATGGCCCGGAAAGGTTCTGATCGCCGCTATGGGCTGATCAGCCAATAGCGGCGATCGTCGGCATGGGGGGGGTTAACAACCCCCCATGCCGACAGGGAGAGATAGCCTGCTATGTATTATAGCAGGCTATCTCCCCCGATCGGGACCCGGCCGGCCGCGGCGCCCTCTTAAAGGACCCGTGTACCGGTACGTCATGGGTCCTTAAGTGACAGTGATCCATGACGTACCGGTACGTCATGGGTCCTTAAGAGGTTAAGGCACCTGTGCAGTGTTTACTGCAGAGGAAAAGGGAAAATCCTACCAGTGGCATTATTAATGATGAAGAGGGTGGGGAGGAGGGACCGAGGGGTGGTGCAAAGTTAGGGCACAGATACTTTAGGCCATGCCAGTTTGGTACAGGGCTGCAAGTTTACAAGTTGTTTTTTAGGACAATAACTGCATCACCTGCCGAAAGGACCCCAGGACAGATATTGGATTAAAAGCAGCTATCTCAAGGTACAAGCGGTTTGGGGGGAGACAGATTGTGGGTACAGAGTAACTTTAAGAGCTTTAAGATCTTTCCCTCTTTAAAATGAACAGGAAAAATAAAACAAGAGGCCCTTGGTATTAGCAATACTAGATAATAAACTTCCGACCCTCTTCACCTAAGCGTTTTTGCTTTGAAATGAATGCAGAATTTTAAGCTTTTTGAAATAAACCCTCTCATAGGATTTCTGTGACTTTAGAGAATTCTACGGAGATTTCAGGGAGGTTAACCACGTGTTCAGCTTCCAGGCTTTCAAGTTTATTTTTAAATGAATCTTACATTCTGTTTCTTAAAAAAATACCCCTTAGAGATTGTGTAACGGCATCTCAGGATTTTACTCTGCAGCAAACCTCCCCTCATTAACTGATGTGGTGCGAGCGATCGCTGGTACACGGTGGAAATGCCATCGCAGCATAACTGCTATACCCACAAGAACATCCGATAACCCTGGGGTTTTGTCTTTTATATTATGTAATGTGACTAGACTTATGATGTCCTATGTAAGAGCACCTAAACTAGAGGCAGAGAAGCTGATTACAATGATGTATTACTTATACTGTATAATACAGATGTCCTTCAGATATATTTGCAGACATAAAGGACAATGAGCGGGGAGAAGTTTCTATTATGTATGTGCGCTTGGTGGTACAATTTTCACAAGGTGCCGCTTCCTACATCAACCTGCTACTGATTGACAGCTTTAAGTAAACAGCTGTCACTCAGTAGTAGGTGGACAGGGGAGCAATTTGGTGCTGCTGTCTCCTGGATATCACAGGAGAGGCTACATTGCACAATGTACGTAAGGGCTCTATTACATGGGATGATTATCTGCCCAATCAGGCAAAATCGGGCAGATATCGTTCCGTCAATGATCAGCCAAAAAGCTGATCATTGTCTTTCAACACGCTGTATCGGCCAGTGATTGGCTGAGCGGTCCATCACTACAGAGACAGGATCAGAAGTGCCAGAGGCCGCTGTGTCCAGCAAGGAACATATGAACAAGGCAGGAGGACACTGAGAAGCCTAGACAGGTAAGTGCATCTCTTTATTATTTTACACAACAAAAAACCATAAACCTACACAACGGATTTCCCAGAGTACCCTGCAAAGGAGACTAAGAAATCAAACCACTCTGATACTTATGGTGCAGTGCTCCCTGGATCGGACCCCACGTGTATCGTCACCCTCCAGTTTAGGTTCAGGGTTTTTTTGCTGTATAAGCAGACACTTTCGAGGCCTCAGGCCATCAGCATTGTTTACACTGGTTATCGGTATTATAGTGAACTTTATTGTTTGAAACGAGTATCCTTGGTAATATTCTGCACTTTACAATTGTTAAAATGATTTTACTCATGGTTCTGTATTTGTAATGTTTCAATAAAGAACTTGTTTTTGATTATATATTAGACTGAAGTAAGCTACTTATTCATGTGGGGTGCACTCTAGTAGTGTCTTTTTTTTTTATAAGGGTGCCCCCCTTATTAAGTGAGTGGTGCCCCCTTAAAGTGTATATTTATTATAGGTTGAACCTCTTTCCATTTGTTCTGTGGCCATAACTTGTTAGGAACCCAGCAGCTGCAATTGGAAACATTAGCCCCTGTGATCACGTTTGTTGTGACCTGATGAAGAACAGACAGAGCCCAATCCCTGTGATTTAGATATAAAATGATTTGGATACTAGGACCAAACTGCTGGAATCATAGTCCTTCTGCTTATTGTACAGACAAAGTGACTTTTTGTTATGCACCTGCAGAAACTAAATAGTTTTAAAGACTGCTGGCCTATATGCCTGGATGGATGGGGACACATTTTACATTGCTATAACAGTGCTGCCCCATCGTGGAGATTGTAGATGTATGCTTAACAAACTTCCTATGTGATCTGAGCATTCTAAGGCCTCATTCACTAATTTAGTCATTTTTTAGGACTGTATATTAGGTCCACAATCCACATAAAATGTATCCATAGGGCATCCGTAATCTGTATTTTTTGCGGCTCCACAAAAAATTAGGTGATAGTAGACATTATGGACGTTTCTTTCTTCAAAATTACGGATCCGCAAAAATGGTGGTCTTTAAACTATGGACAGTATGAATATCCCAATATAAATCAATGTTCCCGAAATTGTGGATCCATAATTACAAATACATTGACAGAACGTGTGAATAAGGCCGAATAGTACTTAGGAAATCCTCTGAGGACTCCTATCTGTCTGTACCGTACTAAGGGATGTCATAAAGCTAAATATTCCCCAAGAAGACACTGCCTCATTGTGCGTCATCTGATACTATAGTTTTCATACAGCTTTTACTAAAATGGGTCGGTCATGGCCACAGATTCCCTTCACTGCCTATGAGATTTCTCTTATTTCTCTTGAACTCCTTCTGACAGATCCGGAGCATGTTTCTGGTCTGCAGCCCTATAGCTTACTAAGGAGATCAAAGTCATATGGGGATAATTGGAGCCATTTGCTGAGGTTTTCTTCAATATATGATCACAAGCCTGTGTTTACCCAACTTCAAGCAGGTGTGCGGAAAGCTTAGTATATGAATGTATGGAAATGAGATGCACACCTGTTAAATATTGAGGTTTCAATTTCGTAAAGCAGAAACTAACTGCACACTGATAGCGTAATTATGGCGGCAGCGCAAATGACACTTAGCTCTCATACATTTTTTTATTATTAAAGAGCATATATTGCTGTGCTGAGCCTTTATATATAGCCACTTACTCTGGGCTTTCATTGCTTTCCATTGTATTCCTCACTATTTCCAAGTCTCCGTTTCCTCTTTGTTCTAAGCTTTGTTCATTGGTGCTTCTGAACCCTTATCCCTTATCCCTCTAGATCTGCTCTCCATCACACCGGTCATGTTATGTCCAAGGCCTACAGGTACTTTATATTTATTACTGTATTCTCCTATGAGACTTGGCTCCTCTAGGTAAACAAGAAGCAAATGTTAAGGTGACTGAGCCACAATCCATCACGATTTATTAAATCTTCAGAGGGACTTGGGCTGGAAACAGATTACTGGATCATGAAGTGATTTAGGACTCGGCTATGTCATGCAGCTGGCCACATGTGAAGGCTTAGACTCCTAAGCGCCAATGTTACAGCAGCCAGGAGACAATAAAATATACAAGGAAAATATTACATAAGAGCTGTGCTTATCTGCACTTAACCATGTATGTAACATCGCATTTTAATTCACAGATGTAAATTCGTATTATAAATGTATCGAAAAAAAATATTCCGCACAGATATAACTTACATAAGAGTCAGTGGTTGTGTCCGTGATACCTGCACCCACTTATCAGGCAGCATGGGCATCTTTTTTTTCTACTTTTTTTTTCTATTTTTTAACATCAATGGCACAATACCCTACTGGGAGATTGAGCAGCAGGAGGGTCACATAAAATACACCAACTGGATAGAAGGGCAATAGAGTAATATTTAATTTATTAATATTTACCAACTATACATGGTGCTAAATGTTAAAGCGGTTATTCAGCGAAAATATTTTTCTTTCAAATCAACGGTTTTACAAAAATTGAATAGATTTGTAATTTACTTCTATTTGAAAATCTCAAGTCTTTCCATACTTATCAGCTGCTGTATGTCCTGCAAAAATGGTGTCTTATTTCCAGTCTTACACAGTGCTCTCTGCTGCTACCTCTGTCTGAGACAGGAACTGTCCGGAGCAAGAAAGGTTTTCTCTGGGGATTTGCTCTGGACAGTTCATGTTTTGGACAGAGGTGGCAGCAGAGAGCACTGTGTCAGACTGCAAAGAATACACCACTTTCTGCAGGACATACAGCAGCAAGTATAGGACGACAAGATTTTTAAATAAAAGTAAATTACAAATCTATATAACTTTCTGAAACTAGCTGATTTGAATGAAACAGATTTTCGCTGGAGTGGCCCTTTAAACTAGTTGAGGTGTATTAGAAGGTCACGATCAGCCGACATAAACGATGTCGGCTGATCGTTGCTGTCGTTTGTATTTCAACATGTTGAAAGACAAATGACCAGGATAGCAGCGATCAGCTGCTGTCGCACCATGGAATGGCAGCAGACCGTCGTGAATACCCACTTGCTGCCGCCATGTGTAATAGCGGTGACAGCGAGCAGGGAACGAGGAGCAAACAAGTGCTGACAGTGCTTCAAAAGCATGATTTCAGGTGAGGCCTCAGACAATAAATAAACGGACAATCTACCCACTTTTGAAGTTATGTAAATAGTTTGGGATGTCTTTTCTAGTTGACGGTTTCCCTTTAAGCAAATATATATATATATATATATATATATATATATATATATATATATATATATATATATATGTCAATGTAATGTTTTACGCTAGCAGCCCAGAGCTGAACAAAACCCAGATAGCCAGGGCACCCAACGTTTTGGTTCTGTTCTTATGTTTTTATTGCTTTTCCATTTAAAAAACTATTGGCTCCTGGAGTAATTTGCTTCATAAGTGTTTAGTCAGTCCTTGCCCAGGAGACACAGGAGACTCCACAAAGATTCTAAGATAAGCTGCCTGCCACCCTATGTCCAGCGTACAAGTGCTGCATTATTCAGGGATTGATGAAAAATAGAAGAGACGCAAACCATCAAATTTGGGTATGGCCTTTTGCCAGGTTAATGAAGCTTGTACAGCAGAACAAGAAAGCTGTACAAGGCATTACAAGGCATCTTCAAGTGACATGTAATAAGCTAAATAGCATTAGAACTCACTAGAGCAATCTGTTGGATATACAGGACTATTGCCTTCTTGATATACGTGTATAGGGGTCAGGGGTTTATTAATATAGTCTGCAGAGTACAGTCCGTATCAGTCTATACAAATAGTGAGTTCAGCTGCTGCTGCTGCAGTATATGATTGAAAGAGACAACATGGTGACACCTCGTAAAGACCTTGTAAAAAACACAGTGCCAGGAGTCGGACCCCTGCAGTCCTAAAGACCTAACCTGAGTATAAGAACTGTCTAACCCCTTTTAAGCCTCAGCCATTCAGTGGTAGAGGTTGCATACATCTATTGCCATTGAATAGCCACAGGAGAGGTTTTCTATAGAGATTTGCTGGTGCTCTGGACAGTTCCTGACATGGACAGAGGTGGCAGCAGAGAGCACAGTGTCAGACTGGAAAGAACATATCACTTCCTGCAGGACATACAGCAGCTTATAAGTACTGGACGGCTTGAGATTTTTAAATAAAAGTAATTTAAAAATCTGTATAACTTCCCGACGCCAATGGATTACCCGTTTATTATGACCTGGTACTTAATGGGGTTGTCCGGCCAGGGCCCCCTTCTTCTCTCTGGAGTACCCCTTTACTATGAGAGATTTTATTTACATTTATTTATTAATTTTCTTAGACCTGGCAAGTTGCAACCGATGTTTCATTATATGATTGTATCTGTTTTATTGGCTGTTTTGCTATGTGCATGCTTTTTAATTAACTCAAATTTATTGGGACAATGCACAATGCATATTTCAATAAACAGAAATATTATTTATGGATTCCAGAGTTGTTTTTATTGCTTTGATATAATTTTGTAATGAATTAGTTCTGTACGGAAACTATATAAAAAAAAAGCATCCTGAGATCTATTCTAACAGATTATTATATCAATTATTGTTGGATACTCATTTTGTTTAATTTTAATATTCTTTAGAGTATGATTTATGTATTCGGCACTCGCTTTATTAATTCAACACGAAGCATGATGTAGTACGAAATAACTGGTTTACACATATATATGTGATAGTAAATATTGATAAGGGTTTTTTATCGCCCCTTATTACAGTAACCATACTCCCAATATAATGGATCATTGCAGAGATGATATATTATCTGCCAATTAAATTTATCAGAATGTATCTTAAAAGGAACCTGTGATTAATTTTTATGTTACTTGATCCACAAGCAACATGAAACCCCAACCAGTTTTCTTATCACAACCCGCTACAATTCCATTGCAGAGTAATTATAGTTAGAATTTTGGCCAGGGCTCCCAGCCATTTACAGAATGAATCATAGATTGTTGTCAGGGCTGCATGAAACTAGTGATAGGGGTCATGCAACAGATTCCACTGAGTTGCACCCAGTAAATCATAGTGTGTCACACCTAATGCAAGTAAGCGGGATCACAAACTAAACCCCAACATGCCTGGTCGCTGCTTATTTGAGGTCAGGGGCATGACTCCATTTGCCTGCATTGGGTGCAATGCATCAAAATCTAAAGAATGCGACAGAAACAGCAAAATTAGAAATTAGTGACTTTACAGTAAAATAGGGTTTGCGAAACCCGGAACTCCCTGCATTTGACTCCTGCAATTGTCATGTTGAAAAACAGCTCCTGGGACATTTCACCTTCACAAAAATGGTCACACCACTGGTTCCATGACCAAATCAATGTAACGCTGAACTCCTAATGTAACTGGAATTAAGACTAGAGCGGTCCAGCCATCATACTTTATACCACCCTACATCATTATCCTAGAAGCTGATCCAATGTGATGTTGCAGTGTCCCAGAACAGAGTATTTGTCTGTCACTTTACCTCTACATCTTTGTTATAACCATTCCTGTTCTGGAAAGCTATGCTCCACTGCAACTGTGTATTGTGTAACCCCCTGCAGTATTCAGGTTTACTGCTATGCTCCTATTCAATGTATATTCTTCTGTATATGTCTTAATGGTGATGATGCAAAGGCTGGTGTATCACGTGACCGTGCCCTGTTGCCATGGTAGCCCCAATGGTCATCGAGCTTTGGCTGGGGTTACCATGTGACTTCCTGTTCCACCTCAGTCCTGTCTCCTACCTTCCAGGGGACAGGGTGTGTTGCTCTGCTGTTCTGGAGTCCTGTCTCCTACCTTTCAGGGGATAGAGTGTGTTGCTCTGCTGTTCCGGAGTCCTGTCTCCTACCTTTCAGGGGATAGGGAATGTTGCTCTGCTGTTCCTGAGCCCTTTCTCCTACCGCAGGAGAGGCCTGCATGTGTTCTGCTGCTACAGTCCACTGGCTGTGTTCCTGTCTCAAGTATTCAAGATCCTCATCTGGGTGTCGCATCCAGTTATCCTTCTCATCATCTCAATTCATCTTTCGCAAGTATCCATTTCAGATTTATTCCACCCAGCATCTCATCTTCAGTATCACTACTACTCCCATTATCCGGCACTTTACGCCCACAGCCTATTGCAGCATCACCCATTACTCTGCCTTATTCAAGAATGCCTTGTTTCCGGTTGCATCCGGAGAGACTGTTGCTACTAGTTACCACCGTTACAATAAATATACAACTACCGTTGTTTCTGAACCCTGGCATTGGTGTGATAATTGGTGCCCTGACTAAGGACAACGAAGAATCGCATGCCTAGTCTCCGCTCGGTCAGGAGCCAGGTCCCCAGCTGTGATCCCTCGTGCCTAAACCGTGACAACCCTCTAGCTAGCAGCTGCCCCGGTTCCTCCTCGCAGCAACACCTCCCAGCGGAGTGGCCCCTAGGGGCCCGGGCACTGCAATGTTACCTCCTGAAAGACTCTTAATGTGTTCCCCACATGGTCTCCAGTTTGTGGTGTCCAATTTCTCTTGTAGTACAAAAGAACCACTAGGTGCCATCCTAATCTAATGTTCCATCCATACAGAAGTTTGCCTCTGTGCTTCTCTTGTTGTAAGGCTGGGTTCACACTAACATTTTTCCTATTTGCTAACGGATTCATCCATATTAATTAAATGGATAAGAGAAAAACTGATGAGCAGACTGATGCACAATGTTCACTTTTTTCATTGTCCGTTAGCATTTTGGCTTTAAAAAACTGACTCTTGTCCATCAGTTTGCATCAGTCAGCATCCGTTTTCATATCAGTTTATTTATTTTCTTTGGTTTCTCACTTCTTGTCCGCATGCTCAGTGACAAAACTGATGAAAACTGATAACTTGCAGACGGATGTGAACGGAAATACCTTCTGTTTAGATCCGTCCTCATTGACTAGAATATAAAAAAAAAAAAACGGAAGTGCACTTTCCGTTCATGTTCCTTTTTTTCAAACGGAGGAAAAAAAGCTGCAGGCAGGATTTTACTTTCTGTTCACAAAAACGGAACCCTAACGGAATACATGCAAACGGAGCACAACTATGACAAACGGAGCACAATAAAAATACATAGAAATGAATGGGGGGTTGGAAGGATACTTCAGATTCCATTTATGTTGTTTAAAAACGGAACTGTGGCGGAGAGAAAAACGTCAGTGTGAACCTAGCCTTATTCCAGTTTGTTGTTGTTTTCCCAACCACTCACACATGCAACAATGAACAGTGCTGACATTTTAAAGCGACATTGTACCCACAATCTGACCCTTTAAACCACTTTTACAGTCGGATAGCTGCTTAATCCAAGATCTGTCCTGAGGTCCGCTTGGCAGGTGATGCAGTTATTGTCCTAAAAAAAACCTTTTAAACTTGCAGCCCTGTGTCAAATTGTCGTGGCCTAGGATGTCTGTGCCCTAGGCCTGCGACACCTCTCTGTCTCTTCTCCCTGCCCTCCTCATCATTAGGAATGGCCCAGGCCGGGTTTCTCCTATCATCACTTGTCTAAACCCTGCACGTGCTGGATCGTTAAGGCTCATGTGCAGTGTTCAGACAAGTGATGAATAGGAGAAGTCCTGCCAGGGGAGTTCCTAATGATGAAGAGGGTGGGGAGGAGCGAAAGAGAGGCGGTGCAAGCCTAGGGCACAGACACTCTAGGCCACGCCAATTTGACAAAAGCTACATGTTTAAAAGTTGTTTTTTTAGGACAATAACTGCATCACCTGCTGAATAGACCCCAGGACAGACCTTGGATTAAAAGCAGCTATCCGACGGTACAAGTGGTCGCTTTAACCTATGTGGATTTAAGGATTCTGCCCTTCTCATTTTGCGACAAGAGGTGATAACCGGGATGTCAATTAACAGGAGGCATTGCACAAACATCTGCTCATTAAGGGTTCATGTGACTGAAATATTTACTTTTGGTATGGTTTTTATACCAATGATGCTCCTCCCCATATGCCACAGATTGGAGCTAGGAGCATGAAAATGTGATCACTCATAGATCCTCGAAATGCATGATCTTACGACTTGCCCTTTGTGGCATTGCAATTTCAATGTTCAGGGTATTTGGTAGCATTTTCCATTGTTTCTGGTCCAAATGGACAAGCGGGTCTACAGGAGGAAAGCATTTTGTTATAAAGACCATTCTGCAATATGTAGGCTGCAGGCCTGAGGTAGAGTTACATGACACAGGCAATACATTCTTGGGCACTCTTTGACTACGTCCCTGTGTCATGCAGCACCACAGTGTTCCACTTTAACCTGGAGTGTTCCTTTAACATCGATATGTACTGTCTTAGAATTTAGAATCCTACAAATGTCATCTAGCGGGATAAGCATTAATCTAATTGGGTGGAAATTAGATTTAGTTAGCGTTGATTCGCTCTGGATATGAAAATCTTATGATTAAACTTTCGTAAAATTGAAAGGAACTAAATCTCAGCCAAGAACCAAAGTACACAGCTCATCATCCAAAAAAGCGGTAAAGCGTCAAGTTCTAATAAGAAAATAAGGAGAATTTCAGATAACCTTGTGACAGCATTGATCATGGTTATTCGGATAAGTGCGGAGATGTAATATCATCCTATCCCGGCATCGAGAAGCCATATGCATTCTGAAAGCAGCAGACTATCAGGTTGAGTTAGGTAACTAGCTTATAGTATGATAAAATATAGCTCATTAAATACTTCACAGAGAACGCCATGCTGGACCTTCCATCCTGCCCACCACACAGACAGAAACATTAGGCCTAATCCTTATATCTAACCCCCAGTAAGTAACCTATATGTCCGTTGTTCATACATCCTTGAATAATGATAACAATTACCAGAGCTTTAGGTCCCATTATGTACCACAGCGGTGCTCCTGTCCCAAGTGATGCAAGAAGGCATCAGTTGTACGATGGGCAGACACTGAGAGATTCCTGTCAGCATCTTGGCTGAGGACCTACAGCCTGCGGAGAGCCAGCTGTCATAACACAGAGCATGTAGTGAGACGGGAACAAGTAAACATGGTGTCACAGGGGGGATTCAGGGGTGCCTGATGTCTGTCTGAAGTATCCTTTATATTGTTTGTAATATGTTGTTGCACCCATTCTGACAAGTCATAAGCATATAGGCGATAAACCTATAGAGAACACACCTTAGCTGTTTCTATTGTGTGATTACATGTACAATGCCTCTGTATTGCAGTGTATTAGTTTGTCTCCTGCAGGATGTACCAGATGTAATAATATGGCAGAACGTCCTAAGGGGAAAGAAGATGATTGGGAGACATAGGGATGCCTCATATAACCACCTAGATGTCTTGCTCGCTACTGACTGTGGCATCTAGGAGGAAAAAAGGCTAAGTTAACTTTTGATTCAGGCCATTAGATGTGGATGTCAGCTGTATAATACAGCCAATACCTGACATGTATGTGTATATGGCATGAGCTCAGCTCCTGACCATACTCTATACTTCAAGTCTGACAATTTGACCTACATGCACATCAAATGTTAAGGAAGGGGGTTAAACAGGACCTATCAACTTAGATACCCCATGAAAAATCAAACATTACTGCTGCTCCATTGCAGGGAAAGATGTTATAGCCATATGTTGGGATTTTACAGGTTTACAAGGATTTTTCAAACTTGACCAGGAGCAGGAGATAGAAGCATAGAAAACAACAAAAAAGAAAAAACACTCACCTCTTCTGTGCATGTGATGCTGCAAACAATTACCAACCCCAGTGGTCATGTTAAATAGCAAGTGCATGTAATCACTGAGGTCCGTGATCAACCACATTGTCCCATGCTGAATATATGGAAACATCATGAGGCACTCAAATGGGGAACCCAAAATGAAGTGGTGATGGCAATAACTAGGAGTGAGAAGAGGGGTATTTTTTCTACTCCTTGATTACTTTCACAAATGACCTCACAAATCCTTTTAAGAAGTGGAGTCCATTAGAGATGAGCGCAACTCAAGCCATAGGCAGTATCCTAAGTTTTCCTGGACTCCCTAGGGCTGCATCCAACTTCTTCAGCCACCTGTATTTAAATCCTGAGTGGTCAGATTTGAACATGCTCGAGTTGCGCTCATCTCCGTCCATATCTGCAGGACATTTGGAAGGACAGACTTCTTCATCTGCAGTCTTCCCCTCACAATGATTAAGTGCAACAGGCGACAATGTGACATCTGCTCCATACTTGAAAGGCAAAGACTATGGCCTGTTATATTCATATTTATGATTGATTCAAGAAATCCACCCAAGAAGGACTGAGAAATATCACTTACAAGGCTGTGCCAGAGCTGGCCAATACGGCATGGCTGACTGTGAGTCTCCTTGCCCAATGTTTCTTCTACATTTCATGTCCATACCTACTAAAGTACTGCAGGGCAATTGCATATTCCTTTCCTATTCTTGCATGTAGAGCTAAACTTGGGATATAACCCTTGAAAACCACTCGCATATTGCAGGCAACGAGCCAAGATCCAGATATACAGAATAATGAAATTTAGCATGTCCAGCAGACAATCTGAGAGAAATTAGTGTGAAACAACAAATCTTATCACCAAGGGAATGCACTTCATTAGAATATTTGCCTACCAAAACTGTGACTATAGTATAAAGCCATGCCGATGTCTTCCGCAGATGTTATACATGATCTGCATCCTCAGTTAGTCATTTAGAAGAAGGGATTTTTAATGCATGCTCTGGGTTTTATCATTTAGCAACTGGAAAAAAACAACTTGTACTCAAAGCAGAATAATTGGGAAAAATAAATGTCAGTGGGATTACAGGAATTTTCCATTCTAACTTTACTATTTCATACTTTTTGTAGGTGTATGAAATCCATAATGTAGTAGGCTATACTGCCTGCAATATATAGAAACTTTTACAGGCTTGTCAGCATTGTCCCCAGACATAGGTTTATATGCTCAGCAACGTCTGGAAGTTCCATAGCACTGACAAGTACGGATGGTGTACTGTACCCATTCCACAGTGCAATTTTCCTTCATTGTCAGAATCAGTGAGGGTCCCTGCAGTTGGATCCCTAATGATCAGAATGTTATTTTGTGGATAGGAAATAACTTTTGAGATGGGAATACCCCTTTAATAAAGCATGTTTACAATGTATCAAAAATGTACATGACCTCTCACTTGCATTGGAGTCAGTGGTCTGAAAAAAGTTAGAAGAGTATATTACTCCAAAAGCTCTGAGATTAGGTAAACAGATTAAAATTGTCCCTCTTCCTTCATAGAGTGAAGGTGCAACTTGCATGTGATTTTATATATATATATATATATATATATATATATATATATATATATATATATATTAGATTTAGTTTATAAAAATCAAGTTGTCTATGTGGAGTTAACATTGACCTGTCTGAAGTTTAAGCTTGAAAATACCGTTCAAGTAGCATTCTTGTTGCATGGAGTAGTGTTTCTCAACTCCAGTCCTCAAGTACCTCAAACATGGCATGGTTTTGGGTGAATTTTGCAGATGATCTGGTATCACCACAGGTGTTCTTGTTTTGGGATATCTTAAATCATGTCCTGTTGGTGGTACCTGGGGCTGGGGTTGAGAAACATTGTGAGCATGTTTGAAGGTTTGCAACAATGGGTAGTTAAAGGGAACCAATCACCGTATATTCTATAAAAATCGTTGCTTATGAACTTCTTTACACACTGTCCAAACATATATTTGTCCCTCTCTAACTAGTAAAGAGGGGTGGGGGCACTCGTCTTTTCCTAACTAGTCACAGGCTTGTGGGTAGCACTCCGTAGTTATCCTGCCTCTCTGGGTTTGATTACCATTGCAGTACCTTCCAAGAGGCCAGCCCATAGCTCCATCACAGCGCAGCTGCGTCTTCACCCGGCAGGACAGGTCTTCATCCAATCCCCACTGTTTCCTGCACTGCACATGTTCTGCTGGGTGAAGAAGTTGGTGCTGAGATGGAGCTATGGGACAGATATATGTTAGGGCAGGGTGTAAGGAGGTTTATTGACAATGATTTTTAGCCTTGTAGGCAAATACGGTATATGGTGACTGGTTCCCTTTAAAGGCCATATTACACTGCCCGATCACTATAGTAAACAAATGCTGATTCATCAGAGTCTATTGCACAACTGGATTATGGCACAGCCCATGCTTTAAAAGTGAGGTTCATAAATTACCATTCCCTGCTCCCCGATGTTCTCTTCAGTCCTCCCCGCTCCCTTTCTCCCAGCTAAAGTCAGAGCCAGTCCCATCCCAGCCAATGATTGGCTGAGCGGCTCTGAAGTTGCACTGGTGGCTGGGGGAGCAAACAGAACACCAGGGAGTGTGGAAAGGTAATATATGAACTTCATTATTTTTTTTTTTTTTTACAGATTCATTAGCCGTTAGCCGTGTATCACTATTACACATAGCGAGATGTGCCCAACGGCTGGTGATTTTGGACCCGGACCAAAAGACACAATCGGCCAATAATGGAGCTATAATTTGGAGCGATAATCTGCCAAATCAGCCTGATTCAGCAGATTATGGCTCCATGGCATAGGGCCTTAAGAGCGATGTCTGTAAAAGGTTGTGGCCTAGCATTTAAAAGTAAAAAAAGAGAGTTCTGAAACAAAAAGTATTTATACCACCATGCCAATGACTTGCAACCACAAAGCTTATTGTGTAACTTTGTGTATTTAACTGTTATGTTCTACAATTACCCTTAAAGGAGAACCCACCATTTTAAACACAGGAAGAAATGTAGAAAAAAAAATATATATTTATACTTTGGTTGCCCTGTAACCAAACACTGGAACCATTGATGGAACGTTCCAGCAATATGTCATAAGTAATCTATAGAAAATCCCTTTAAACATCTCCCCAAGGGTCCCAAGCAACCCGCATACTGTAATATGCAAAACAAATGTTACTCGTATAGAGCTATTTTATGTGACATCATGAACACTGGCACAAAAATATGTAAAATGAAAAACAACCTTGTAAAAATGACTCTGAACATAGACAGAACATTGTTATCCAGAAGAGAAATGAGGCTAGTGCTGTTTATTTTATCTAGGGCCAATAACCGGAGAATCACTCGTCTTGGGCTGTAGGGGGGCCGGGGAATCAAACGCCTTACATGGTAAAAATGTCAAAAGCTTCAGAGGCTGAGAGAGGTCAACAGCAAAAATGCAGGATATAAACTTCTTAAGCCAAGATGTTCCCAGCCAGTCTAAGACTATATTAACCTGTCACAGAGACGTCCATGCTGAACAGTTTGTTTGAGCACGATGTGTCATACCGGAGGTGATAAAATAAACCTGTCAATGGAGATGGTGACTTTGGAGAGATTATATTACATTTTATCTACTTTTATTAAGTCAGTTGTATGGGAGCAGCCTTCCAACTAGTCCATTACACAGGTTTTCGTTGTAAGGGCATACTGGTTCTGCATTTCCTTCACATTTATGGCATTCTGCAAGTCTCTACCTTCTATGTTAGGACTATACCTGAGCAGGTAATACTCAGCCAATCACAGTGCTGTCCCACCTCTGCAAGTGATTGGCTGAGCAGGCATTCACCGAGCAGGGAACCCCAGAGAGGCAAGCAGGAGGGGGCCGGGAAACATCACAGCAGCTAAACGGTTACATTTTACAAGGCCATGACACTATACTATATATTCTCACAGCAGAATAAAAATCCACTGCACAAATGGAGCAGATTGTGCTGCAAAAAACTTGCAGCGTGAAGTCTGTTGTAATACTTGTGAGTGGACCCTAAATGTGTGTCAGCTTTTGGTGTCTTTTGTGGCAGTCAACACTGCCAAGCTTGGCAATGTTTGGAAGTGCCATAGAGAATAAATGGAGCAATGTTCTGGTGACTGGCAAGGGTCCCGCACTGGTCACCTAGTAATGTTAAAATGTGGGATAAATGCTAGCACTTTTTAGTTTTTTTTTTTTAAACCCCTCCCGTCGCTGCACTGTAAACTAACGTCACTGCAGCCTATGCTTGAGGCTGCTGTGATGGTAATTTACGATGCAGGATGACACAGGCACAGGAGCTGTGCCTGTGTCATCCGCGGCGGGTCCCGGCTGTCAGTAATAGCCGGAGTGCAGACAATTAACTCTGCAGCTGGCATGACCGCAGCATCTATTGGGCTTTAGAGGGAGAATTCTCTGTCTGATAACCATCGGGGCTCTTCCATGTGACTGCAGAGCCCTGATGGTAGCCATGGATGATGGAAGTCTCAGGCTTCTGGTGTTCTGGCTAGGGAGGCCAACGGGGAAGGGAGGGAAGGCAGGTATCAATGACCCATGGTAATAAAAAGGGTTGACAGGGGTGACCCAGGATTAGAAAACACACAGCTACTTTATTGCTAAAAGAGTACCACCCCTGTCCTCAGGTTGCAATTCAGATTTATTCACTATTAAGGAACAGAGTTGCAAAACAACATACAAACTGAAAAAAGAGTGGTACTGTTTCTGGAAGAAAGAGGCCATGTTTTTTCTGGATTAGTTTCAATAATCCCTTTAAGGGTGCCTTCACACACACAGGATCCGGTGCAGATTTGATACTGTGTCCGGTTACTTAGTTCAAATCTGCTGCGGATCCGCAGTAGAAAATCCACTGTGGTGCGGTGTGTGTGAGGGTGCCCTCACACACACACCGGATCCGCAGCAGATTTGATGGTGCAGATTTCATACTGTGTTCAGCTATTTAGATGAAATCTGCTGCGGATCCGCAGCAGAAAATCCGCTGGGATGCGGTGTGTATGAAGCTACCCATCCTTAAGGCCTTTTTACACTAAAAGATGTCTGACAGATTATCTTACAGATTTTTTCAGCCAAAGCCAGGAATGGATTTGAAAAGAGGAGAAATCTCAGTCTTATCTTTACGACCTGTTCTCTGTTTGAAGTCTGTTTCTGGCTTTGGCTGAAAAAGTCTGTCAGATAATCTGTCAGACATCTTTTGGAGTAATAGGGCCCTTAGACAGGGTGTGGTTGTTTACATACACAAATGACTTTGTACATTGATCACTGTCTGCACTGAACTCTATCTGCATCCCAGGGGAGGGGAAACTGAATCTCATTGAAAAAATCAAGTGGTGTATGGAGACTTCTCAAGTAGAAAAGTGTGAAAAAGAGGAAACTATTTCTATCATTTAAGAAATATACGCAGTTAAAGGGTTTTTCCTTTTCACTACTAGGGGAGACCGACTGTCAATGTGATGTGTCTCCAAATTATTACACCAGCAGTTGGGGCAGTGGATTTCCCCACAGCAAAGGCAGGACTAGTGCTTCATATAACCTCTTCTCCTAACAGTTTAGTCATAGTGACCTAGATGTTAAGTGATAGGTCAAAACATTTCTATCTTGGCTATAGCTTTATAAAATGCCACAGGTGGGTACATCTGGATCTGGTGCTGCAAATCACCACTAATATCAACATGAAACTTGTATGAGTTAAAAATAAAAATAAAAAAAAGTGCCAAGTGCAATGTACATGGATTAAATTACAGACTCCACAACACTCCATCCATTCGGTGAACTAAGCAGAGAATAACAATAATTATGAGGTATGTGCCTCCTGATCTGTGTTATCCTGGAGGAGAGGAAAAGATGGATTAAATATAACTTGTCCAGAGTCTTTGAGAGATATAAGGAGGGAACGGCATTCTGGATGGCTTTATAACCATGGCCATGACGGGCAGAATTATTAACTTCTTGGCAAGTTACTTGGAATATTGTTTAGATTGTAAACCTCTATCACATATTTACATTACACATTGTACTAACTAATGGAACTAATGGACATACCTGCATGACTGCGCATTCTAAAGGGCATCTCTAGGGATACTGCGCAGCCATCCGACAGTCAGCATGGAGATACTCATGCTTGGAGATACTGTAGCAAAAGCGCCCAGAAGATGCCAAACCAGTACTGCCTTATTAATTAGAATAGGGTCATGCACTATGGCTACTCCAATGGCAAAACATCTTAAGAATCACGCCATATGGCCATTATGGCGAACTGAATTACAACTGCAAGTCCTAGATGTTTTGTTACTCTACTAAAGAAAATGCAGATTACTATAGTACAATTTACTGTATAATTGTGGCCGTGTTACGATCATGTGAAACAGGCCTTACAGGTCACTGTCAGATGGTCTAATATAGTTTAACTAATGACAGGGCAAGCAGGTGCTGCACTATCTTCTTGAGTCAAGCTTAAAAGGGGTTGGCCACTTTATAGTAAAATTGTTTTGTGTGTAGTATAAGTAAATGTATTCACATTACTTACTGACAACAGCTCCCTGTATACCTCATAGAGCTAAACTCAGACTCCCCTCCTCCAGGCTGTGCTGCCCTGCTCTGTGGTGAGTCTGTCCATAAGATGGCTGATATGGAGGAGCATGTGACCATGTCCTACTATAGGCATATATATAGGCTCAGTGGAGGACACTGGGTGGTGAGGCATGGTCACATGCTCCTCCATGTTGGCCATCTTATGGACAGACTCACCACAGAGGAGGACAGCACAGCCAGGAGGAGGGAGTCTGATTTTAGCTCTATGAGGAACACAGGGAGCTTCTTTCAGTAAGTGCAGTGAGTACACTTACTAATATTGTAAAATATTTTTACTATAGAGATGCTAACCTCTTTAATATATGTATACATGTGGGAAATGACTGGAACATAGTCACTGGTTGAGTACGTTCAAGTTGTTAAAGCAACTCTGTACCCACAATCGGACCCCCTCCCCCCCGCCCCAAACCACTTGTACCTTTAGATAGCTGCTTTTAATCCAAGATCTGTCCTGGGGTCCGTTCGGCAGGAGATGCAGTTATTGTCCTAATTAACAACTTTTAAACTGGCAGCCCCATGCCCAACGGCCGGGGCTTAGATTGTGTATGCATTAGGCTGGCACACCCTCTCTGTCCCTCCTCCCCGCCCTCCTCATCATTAGGAATGCGCCAGGCAGATTGTCTCCAATTACTCAGCTGTGTGATTACTGCACATGGGCTGGATCATTAAGGCACCTGTGCAATGTTCAGACAGGAGAAAGTGTTCCAGCAGCATTCCTAATGATGAAGAGGGTGGAGAGGAGGGACGAAGGGATGGTGCAAAGTCAGAGCACAGATACTCTTAGCCCCGGCTCTTGGGCACGGGGCTACAAGTTTAAAAGTTGTTTTTTAGGACAATAACTGCATCACCTGCTGAACGGACCCCAGGACAGATCTTGGATTAAAAGCAGCTATCCAAAGGTACAAGTGGTTTAGGGGGGGTCAGATTGTGGGTACAGAGTCACTTTAAAGTCAGTGAGGCCAAGGCCAGTATGCACATGTATTTGTCAGAATCCCAGGTTGCCGATGTATAAATGTGAAGCATAGGACAGAATGGTCTCTGCAAAGCGAGAATATACCAGGTCCCAACAGAGTAGACCTGCCATTGTGAATTAAGTTATTGCAGGTGTGGTGTACCCCCGGTGTGATGTTATATCGGAGGAAGGGCTGGTCACTTGCTAGATGGTGAAGTGTGACGCCACTACTGTGGTGGATGGCCGAGATACAGTCAGACCCTGGGATGTTGTCACGTCACGCCAGTGCCTGGAGGGCACACAGGTGTGATGGCACTACTACTTTTATTTTATCAGGTCGGCTGTACCCTTTTCCCCTGTGGTCAGTGTCCTGCCAGGTTGCTACCGGGTCCCTTGGGATGATGTAGTCACAGATGGAGAGAGTGGTGTAGTGATCCTCCCGGATAGTAGGACCTGCCACCAACAGAAAGGGGAGATTGTTCCAAGGTTGCGGTATGTGCACTGTGTCGGTGATGGTGATGGTGATGGTGAATAATCGCAGACTCTTGAAATAAAGTTGAGTTAGTTTACTACTTGTAAATGTACAGCAGGTAATACAGCCGCAACAGTATAAAGTTCCTTGATTTTAAGTCTTGGAAACACACTTGACAAAGTTCCAATAAACACTTGACAATAGCAGAGCGGAGGATGCCGTGAGAGTCTCAACCCATGTAGTAATGTGCTCTGCCAGGATGTTGGAGGATGAGGTAAAATACTTGTAAGAAAAATGAGAAGAAGAAGAATAAGAAGAACACCTGTGCCCGTGTAATGACCTTTGACTTCAGTCTTCACACCACCTTATGCCCAATAGCTTTGGCCGAACCATACTAACGGGTGACACAGGCCCCAGACCTTGTTAACTGGGATGAGCGGAATGCTGCTGGTTCCCTGCTGACACCCGTGCTGTGAGACAGAGTTCCTAGGCTTATCGCAACTTTACTCTGTCCGGATCAGTTCCTGGCTCTATGGCTCTTGTATGGATACTGTCCTGCACTGTGACTTCACCTTGTCCTCGGCGTGGGTTGAGGTGATCTCTAGCTAGTCTTCTCTTCAGAGGGGTTTAACAGTGCATAGGGCTTTGGATAGTCACTAGTAAAGAAGTGGGTAACAGTGAGCTGTCCTGCGTCCTTCCCAGGCGGGGTACTGACTAAGACTGACTTCAGTTACCGGAACCTGGCAGAGGGCCAGGGCCCAATTAGGACCACTGTGGAGAGCTATCCAGCGTGTCCTTCCTCCACAATGTCCAGAATAAAGACTCTTGCTGCTCCCCCACCCGTGGGACTAACTTCCTCTACAGCGTGTATGGCGGGCTGTGAGTGGGTGAAAGAGTGCAATAGAAGAAAGAAAGAAGGAAGAGGATAGGAGAAAAGAAAGCTGAAATCCTACTGGTCTACAGATTCTGGTAACACACAAACACAGTAACCCTTTGTGATCCTTCAGCTGTGCAGCGGCATCTACTGGCTAACTTTCAGTACTACTATAGTTGAATGAAATCTGTAACATCACAGAAGACAGTAGGCAGTGATTTATATTTACCTGTCTTCAAGGTTAAGATTTATAAGGAGAAATGTTCTTCATATTCTGGTAGGTCAAATCTGTCAGTCTATAGTGTGACATTATTGCAAAGATTGAGGGGAAAAAAAACCCTTTTTTTTGTGGCTGATGGTGAGATTGGTTAAGGACGTGACCTGAGGACCAACACATATGAGGTGAAATCTAACATGAGTAAAAGAACAACCCATGTTAAGCATGTGACTAGGCATGTGGGGTATACAGTGTGAGAATGAGATTTTCAAAGCGGACACTACTCCTTTTTATCTTTGTAGTTGCAAAAAGGATCACAAGGATCCGGAAGAAACTTGGGCTCAAAAAAAGATTTTTAAAAATTTTCCAAAAGAAAAAAAAAAAAAAAAAAAAACAGAATTCTTCCACACAACACATTTTACACAAGAGCTGATCCACTAATGTCAACAGCTGATCCACTAATGTATATGTATATACAGGGTTCAGTAGACAAGCAAAGTCTACCTGTGGCTAGGTGTTGACTATTCTAGACCAGTGTACATATACACATAGTAAGGTATTGAGATTCTGCATATAAGAACTGCACTGAGGTAGCAGTCAATGACTACAGGGATGCCAGGAATAAGACACTGCTGAAATCTAGAATATAAACTATGAAGCCATGTAACATCTGGCTATAGCCGCAGACCCCAGTCTCCACAATACTTTATCTGTTTGAGCAGCAGTTTGTGCTCCACAGCTGCTTTTCCTGGTGTAACTGGGTCAGGAAATCACAGCCCATGTAAGCGATGTTGATGAGAAATTCAGAATAAATAACTTGATACATGATGTTAGAGGGGGGCCATTTCTAGGGGTATAAATGTATGCACATACCAGTTAATGGTTAGTATTCATATGACGGTCAGATACGGGATGAATTGTAATATATTGTTGCTCATATTGCAGTGCTGTGACATTGATAAACCACCAATAATTAAGACGCCAGTCACTCTCCAGATGCATTTTATTGGGGATGGGGATGATTTTTCATCTGCTCTATCTTATTTCTCATCAGAATATTCATCAATTCGGAATAGACTTTCCTTTATAACTCTGGTTCTTTCACCCTCCTCCAGGCTGTGTTCTTTACCCATTCCTGGCAGGACGGCTGCCAACAAATGTTACACTGCGCAGTAATGTGAGGCTCTGATATAAAGCACACTTAACAAGCTACATTCCCCAAATCTGAATTCTCTATTAACACTGAGCCACTACAACATCTATCATTACTCCGGCATTCCCTTCTGGCGCCCTTTATAAAGCAATCTCATTTTCTATTGACTATAGTGGGATTAAAGCGAACAGAAACAGTAGACACGTCGGAGGTCATATTTACATTCCTGTATGTACCCATCCTATTATGCCCATCTGGCATGTCCTGTGCCTACTGCGAAGGGGACACATCTTGGGCAAACACTTTAAGGACTTCCTATGACTTAAAGGGTTATACAAAGTCACTGCCAAACCATAGGATAGGGGATAACTAGATGATTGGTGGAGGTCTGGCTGCTGGCACCCTAACTAATCCAAAGAACAGAGGTCAATTGTCTCTCTAGAAAATAGGGCATTAGCATACATGCTCAGTCGCCTTTCCATTCATTCTCTATGGACCTCTGGCTAGACTCATCCATGTTTTAGTGAACCACACTGATCACCTAGTTATCCCCTATTCTGTACATTGTACAAATATCTTTTATTCTTGTGATAACTTTCAGAAACTTTTGACTTCTTGAAGAGACATCAGAGTTTTGAACGGTCAGGAGCCAGGTGCTAAAACAAAGCTCAATTGACGGCGCTTCCCTCACTTATAGATAATCTATAAGCCTATCTTTGGCTCAGCAGAGGAAATTTGCCTCTTCATGCTGCTATGACACTACAAAAGTTTTCTGAAAATACAGTTACACAAAGGCCCATAGGGGCTGACACTTCTACATACTAGAAACAAAATATAAGACAGCGCTCCCTAGTGTAATTCAGACAGGGCTGAAGTGGTGAAAGTAAGCACATAGAACTCTCACCTGAGTAGGTTGTGCTGGTGTAAGACAACTCTTAGAGGCCTATTCCACAGACCGATAATCGCCCGAATCGACAGATTATCACTCCGTGGAATAGAGAGAACAATCAGCCGATGATCGTGTCATCGGCTGATTGTTCATTTAGGTTCAACCTAAAATCATCGGTCGCCAATTGCGCATCGCTACGTGGAATAGCGGGTGCTGAGGGCGACCGACGATTTCACAAACATACATTAACTGTCCAGGCGCAGGTCTTCTCCTTCCCCTGGTCCCGCGCGGCAGCATCAGCTTTGGAGCGGCCTGTCTGAGCTGACAGAGCGTCCCGTCCAGCCAATCACTGGTCAGGACCACCGCGGCCAGTGATTGGATGAGCGTTCTGTCAGTTCAGTCAGGCCGCTCCGAAGCTAATGCTGCAGCGCGGGACCAGGAGAAGGAGAAGACCTGCGCCTGGACAGGTAATGTATGAAACAAGGGCTGCAAGGACATCGGTAACGATGTCCCTAAAGCCCTAGCTAACGATTGTCGGGCCGTGTAATAGGAACAGTAAATGAGCGCCAATCTAGCAGATCGGCGCTCGTTTACATCGTTGATCGGGCCCTGCTTGGCCTGTGAATGAACCACAGCCACTCCCGACTAATCCCCACAGGGATTAAAGACAGTCAGTATCCTCCTCCACTCCGAGACGGGTATAACAGGCGCAGGTCCAAGAGGTAATAGTGATATAAAATATCATACAATTTATTTAAAAAAAATATGGCAGCGACACAACGTGTTTCGAGACCGATCCAGTCACTTTATCAAGTGTCAATTATCAAGTGTATTAGACACCTGATAAAGATACCGGACCGGTCTCGAAACACGTTGTGTCGCTGGCATAATCTTTTAAATAAAATTTTATGATATTTTATATCACTATTACCTCTTGGACCTGCGCCTGTTTTACCCATCTTGGAGATGAGGAGGATATTAACTTGAACATACTAGCTTGGAGAGTCATTTCAGAATCATCTACATCACAGGTGTCAAAGTCAGGCCCTCCAGCTGTTGCAAAACTACAATTCCCATCATGCCTGGACAGTCAAAGCTAAAGCTTTGGCTGTTCAGGCATGATGGGAATTGTAGTTTTGCAATAGCTGGAGGGCCTGTGTTTGACACCCCTGGCCTACATCATCAGTTCCTAGAAGATGGCTAAATACACACAGAATTCCAGGCATACGTGCAGTGGGACACAAACAAGACGGGCCCCAGTGTTTTCATACATGTGGGTACAAAGTAATAACACCTTATTATAAACCCTGGGCATGTAAATTACAGCACTGCTTTACTTCAAAGAGCAGAGGGCATGCATGTCTTTACTTTCTGTCTGCAGCTGCTGTTATTTTTGCCGTTAACCATCAGCAAACATTCTCTGTATTTACATTGGGGAAAAAAACACATCATTTTCAATTTCAAAGCCTTCTTTGACCCAAGCAGCCAGACACCACACACAGGGTCTGAAGGGCCTCACAGGATCTGCACTGAACTCTGATTTTTCTGCAGTCCTTAGTTCATACGGAAAACCGTATAGTATTTTCGCACAAAGGCCTATGGTCCAAGACACCTCACCCCTAACATATAACTTTTATGGTTTAAAATGAAAAATAGTACAAGACTTTAAAACCCAATTGCTGTGTGATCAGTAAATAATCAATTAACTAGATCTGTCTGGATCTACCAATATAGCAAATAATGGAAGCTGAGTCTGCAGATCCCTGCCTAATGTCTCACACGAGCAATTGCTATATAAAATAAAGGTTTAAAGGGGTACCAAGGAGAAAAAATATTAAATCAACTGGTGTCAAATAGTTATACAGATCTGTAAATGACTTTTATTTTCTAACTTCTGTCGTAAAGTACTTATCAGCTGCTGTATGCCCTGCAGAAAGTGGTGTATTCTTTCCAGTATGACACAGTGCTCTCTGCTGCCACCTCTGTCCATGTCAGGAACTGTCCAGAGTAGGATAGGTTTTCCAAACTGATTTGCTTCTGGTCTGGACAGTTCCTGGCATGGGCAGAGGTGTCCGTGTCAGGCAACTAAAAATACAATGCCTTCTCCCCAAACATTGCAATCAGGCTAAGCCAATCAGCATTTTGTTTTTGGATTAGCTCAGCCTGATTACTATGTTTGGGGAGGAGTTATGGTCCTTTTAAACGGAGCGATAATCGAACGATTGACGATTTCAAAGTAACTGTTTTTTTTATAACGATCAGCGTTTAGAAGGAATGATCGTTTGAAAAAATCGTTATTGCAATAATTTTTAAGATCGCTTAAGCCTATCTCACACATAGGGCCCTATTCCACCGGACGATTATCGTTCGCATAGTCGTTAACGATTAACAATCTCAAATGACCGCTATTGCGAAAAACCTGAAAACGTTCACTCATTTCCATGTAACGATAATCGTTACTTATAATCGTATTTGCGATCGTTTCTTCTTTGCTATTGCATTCGTATCTACTGCGAACGACCGAACGACGTCTCATTCAATGCGAACGATTTGCGAACGAGCAACGGTAAAAATAGGTCCAGTTCTTATAAAACGATCAATTTCTCAATCGGTCGTTAATCGTTAACTGCATTTCAACCGAACAATTATCGTTTAGATTCGAACAATTTAACGATAATCTGAACGATAATCGTCCGGTGGAATAAGGCCCATAGGGTGAATCGTTGAAAGACTGTTTACACAAAGCGATCTGCGGATTTTCAGTGAACGACCAATGATGATTTGAGAACCTGTTGAAAGATCGCTCATTACTTGATCGTTCGCTGTATTTACACAAGCCGATTATCGCTCAAATGCAATCGTTATCGTGAAAATTTGAGCGATAATCACTCTGTGTAAAAGGACCATTAGGGTCCTATTACACCAAGCGATTTTTAATGATTAATGACTAACCATAAACGATCGCAAATGAGCCTGAAATCTTTCACCATATTACACAGAACGATCGTTATTGCAATTGTTTCCACAATCGTTTATTCCTTCTGATCCCAGCAAAACAATGGGCAATGTGCAATTACACTGAACGATTAGTGAAAAAAATGCGAAACGAATGTGGAATTACAGCAAACGATTAACGATAATTTTAGGTTCAGATCTAAATCAACGAATGAATGATTTTTCGTTGCCTGTCATTACACAGAACGATTATCATTACCATTAATGTGTAGAGCACAAAACTCCCCTTTAGTATGTAGGACTAGAAGTAACGTACTATTTGGGAACGGTTACAATTAGTGTCAACAAAAATAATAGGTCCGAATAACAATATCATTATTACTTACAGGGTCCCCCTAATTTCTGGAACGATTATTTTGGGGTCAAGGTCTTGCACTATGATGAATATCACTATAGCTCTGACATCAATATATCTGTCGCTAGATTTATGAATTTGCTCCAATATTTTCAAAGTATAGTATGCAGGGACATTGTTTTATAATCTGACTGTATAGACTTGGAAGACAATGAAGAAAATGTTAAGGGGTTGTAGATATATAGCCCACTCCTGTTAGCTTTGTACTGGACCCACTTATGTAGTAATACGGCCTTGACGGTCAATGCTGTTAAGCATACAAAAGAAATGATAGCTAAGAGCGTTCCAAGAAAAGGGAAGCTATCCACAGAAAGTAAAAGCAATAGATAAATGGTATGAATGGCAAAAAGATGAATATACACATCAAATGTTACAGCTCACCTAAACATCAGGTGCAAAAACTGTAACCCAGGAAATAACAAAGGAGATGCCCAGGAGAAACAAAGGAGCATGAGAAGAATCTAAAATCTAAAGGTAAAAAGTTGCCTTCTTACCAGGCAATTCTGCTTCCCTAATATAACAATAACCCTGGTCCCCACTACTCACTGGTTTTCACAGCTGGAAACTGGTCTAATTCACTGCTTACCCATTAATACTTGCCCATTCACTTCAATGGGCTGACATACTCACAGCTAGATTGTCATCCCGCTGCGAGTATGTCAAATAGCGCCATTAACCCCCGCAGTCCAGGTAGATACTGTACTGGGTCCCCGCTCCTGCTTGCTTCAGGAGCTTCTGGCGGTCAGCCAATCAGTGAGCTGCGGCAGGGCATGGTGTTGAGTTAGGTGCCGAGTTTGACATACTCGCAATGGGATGACAATATCTGCAAATTCGCAGCGAGAAATCCACTGTTGATACATTGAGTGTGAATCTACCATTAAAAGGGAATCAATCAGCCCAATTAGGCTGATTTGGTTCTCTGGAGCACTGTATAAAGCTCCTGTACAGCTCTCAGCATCTAACAGCCGCAGCAGCTTTATACCTGAAAAATTAGGCTCAATCAAGGGGGCTCCGGCAGGGAGAGGGGCAGCAGGTACTCATCAGGGCAGCAACCCTTCCGTGTCCAGTCACTGTTCTCTCCCTCTCAGCGCGCTAGGTAGGGATGAGTGAAAGGCAGAGAGGCCAGTTACTGACAGGGAGAGAGTGGTGACTAGACACAGGCGGGAAGCCACCCAGATGACTACTTCCCCCCCCCCCACGCTTGTGGACTGAACTTAATTTCTTCCGGTCATAGGCTATGTTCACACTACGTAAAATAACGGCCGTTGTTTTCATCAGCCGGACTTTTACGACCGAAACTACGGCCGTGAAATTACAAGCGTACGGGCTAGTCGTGAAACTACGGCCATTGCTTAATTTTGCTTCCCAGCATGTTTTTAAGCGGGCTGAAACGGGTCACTTACTTCAAATACTGCGCCCAGCCGAGAAACCACTCAGAAAATTGTTTACATCAAAATCAAGTTTAATTTGGCAGATATAAGTTTTACGTTTGCGGCCGCATTGAAATCCACGGCTGTTGTTGCAGTATTACCGGACGGAAATAATTGACATGTTCATTTTTCACGGGGACGTATATACAACAGCCGGTATCTGATACGTAGTGTGCATTCAACGGCCGTAGTTACATTGCATTGCATTCATAATAGGGAACCTCAAAACAACGGCCGTAGTTTTGCGCGGACTAAGGCCGTTGTTTTACATAGTGTGAACATAGCCTTAAGCTGATGCTACCGCAGCCAGGGCGTGCCGCAAGCTGTACAGGAGCTTTATACAGTGCTCCAGGGAACCATATCCCCCGATTGGGCTGATTGGTTCCTTTTAATGTGGCTTCTGACCACCACTCATAGTTATAGCGACTCTGTACCCACAATCTGCTTCCCTGGACCCCCCCCTCCCCCCCAAAACGCTTGTACCTTTAGATAGCTGCTTTAAATCCAAGATCTGTCCTGGGGTCCGTTCCACAGGTGATGCAGTTATTGTCATAAAAAACAACTTTTAAACTTGCAGCTCTGCGCCAAACTGGCGTGGCCTAGAGTGTCTGTGCTGTAGGCCTGCAACGTCTCTATGTCCCTCCCCCCTGCCCTCTTCACCATAATAATGCTCCTTGGCAGGATTTCTCCTGTTCATCACCTGTATGAACACTGCACATGTGTCTTAACATTCCAGCACATGTGCAGTGTTCAGACAAGTGATGAATAGGAGAAATCCTGCCTGGGGGGTCCTAATGAAGAAGAGGGCGGGGAGGACGAACAGAGAAGTGTCCCAGGCCTAGGGCATAGAGACTCTAGCCCACGGCCGAGCTGCAAGTTTCAAAGTTGTTTTTCAGGACTGCATCACCTGCCAAACGGACCCCAGGACAAATATAAGATTAAAAATAGTTATCGGACGGTACAAGCGGTTGGGGAGGGGGGAGGCAGATTTTGAGAACAGAGTCACTTTAAACATAGCTCTCCATGTACAAAGGGTTAGAGAGTCTTAATAAATCGAGAATGGGTTAGAGAGGCAGCACAATAATATAAAAACGTATATTTTTTTCAAATATGATTAGTCTAATAAAAAAATAAATATATAAATAAAACATTGCACGGCTATTGGTCAAGAAATTGGGCGGGGGGGGAGCACATTTCAAACACAACTATATAAAAGCGGCCTTTCCTTTAAAACTAAGGGTCCCTTTACACAGAAAGACTATCTGACAGATTATCTGCCAACGATTTGAAGCCAAAGCCAGGAACAGACTATAAACAGAGATCAGGTCATAAAGGAAAGCCTGAGATTTCTCCTCTTTTCAAATCCATTCCTGGCTTTGGCTTCAAATCTTTGGCAGATAATCTGTCAGATAATCTTTCTGTGTAAATGGACCCTTAGTCACTGCATTTTATCCAGATTCATATTCTGCTTTTTGTTTTCTGTTTTTCCTCCTAGTTTTTAAACAGTTTAAAAACACATCCGAAACATCGCACACACTTTACTTCAAATTCTGAACGGTTTTCACATGTGGAATACCTTGTTTAAACCTGTTTCACTTGTACAAACTATACAGGCAAAATCACACTGGAAAACCATATCATTTCATGGTAAAAACAGGTGCAGGATTTCAAATACCACCCCCAATAAATGGGAATAAACTGAAGCATGTGAACTCAGCCTAAGAGCATAATAATGTGACATGTGCTCAGTGGGATGGATGTGTCGGAGAGTGGAGATTGCTTTTTATACTAGTTAACAGCACAGACATTTCTCACTGGTAATATCTAAATGTACATGTAAAAGAGGCAATAATGGAGCGGTGTAATATTAGAGAGAGAACTGAAGGACTCTCCAGTGTCTACTACAGAAGGCGGCTACACGTGTAAACGCCTATGTAGCCTCCAGAAGATCCCTATAAATACAGCCTGCCCGGAATTAGGAAAATTATCTTTTGATTGTCTATTTTTGCAGGAGGCATGAACATTAATTCATTCAGGTCTTTGTAAGGAGAAGGAAACGCTCGCATCTCCGCTGCACCTGCACAGTTGACATTTTGCTCTCTTCTTAAGAAATATGCTTCCCTCCTGCACGTTAATGAGCCATTAAACGCATGTAAAATCCAAGCCCCACAGCCCGCAGATCAACCATTGTATTATTTAAACTTTCAATCAGAAAGTGTAAAAATTACATGTGGGATTATGAAAGGAGCCGTGACATCAAATATTGAACTTGTAATAGAATATCTACTAAAGTCTAAAGCAGTGCACCTCATTGGCGAGACAGTAATGACAGAAGTCATTACGTTATGCAAAGGCCCATCTGTGGCCGCACCATCTGTGGCCGCAACAGAACCAGACTGGGGGATGGAGGGAATGAGAAGGTTGTAGACTAAGGGGGGGGAATAGTGATGGTTGTAGTAAAGTGGTGGCTGGGGGAATGAAAGGTGGGAGTATAAGGTGAAAGGGGGCATTAATGTGCTGTGGGGGGCAGTGATTGGTGGCGGGTGGGGTGTGATTGTGGGGGGGGGGTCCTGGATTTGGGGCAAAGGGGAGGTCTAGCTATATATTAAGGGCTGTAAGGGGACAGTGCCGCCATTTTAGTGAACCTGACCAAGCAGTGAAAACTCCCACCCACACACCCTTGTTGTCTGTTGCTCTTCTTGAGGCATGGTAGGGCTCAGTGGTGCTTACTGTTCTTGGTGGTAGTCCGTGGTCTGGTACTATGTGTTTTTTTTCCTTTTCCGGGTGTGGGCGGCCTGGTGGCTTTCATGGTGTCTCATCGGTTGTTGGCGGGGAAGGGGGTCCTCAAAGTTGAAAGGAGGATTGGGGACAGAAGGTTAAAAAGGGAGGGAATCGATCTAGGTTCTGGACTCTCTACGTTTCATTGGTGTTTACGGGAAGGGCAGTTATTAACACGATGGTCTGTGTGGAAATAATTTTAAGGGCACACAGGTCTTAAGGGGGCAGTGCTTCTGAGCCCAAGCTAACTGGGGTGATAGCGGTGTGTGGAGTTAACAAAAAGGGGGGACCGCCATTCTAGTTTTGGGACTTCAAGAACCACCTCCTATAGTTATATATTTTCTAAAGGGACCTCATTGTATGGTGTCAGGGATGTCATGGGGATTATTGCATTGTTTTTGCGTTCTCTATGTCAATAAAGATATGGCTGCTGTGGACGTTTAAATTCAAGCTGTCAGGTGTCAGTTATTATTGGGGAACCTGAAGGGATTTAACAGTATCCGGTCATGTTTTATTGGGTTAAGAAGAATAATTTGAAGATAAATGAAGGTCATTTTTGATCATTTTGTCCTGCACTACTATGACTGGTAAAGCACAGATATCACCATTTTCTGGCTGGTGACGCCTCAGTACAAGGATAGGTATAGAAGACAGGTAGAACATCTAGTAAAAGAAGCACCTTACTATGCCACTGTGCCACATTGAGGGGAGACATAAAAAACTGCTAACAGTCCTATAGAGAGATTAGGGAGGGGGATGATATCTGGTACATCAGTCATACAAAGTGCAGGCCCAAGAAGAAACATTATGTAATCTCCGACTGCAACCATAGCAGGCGCCCAAGAGGCGATCTTTTCTACTTAGGTGCCGTGAACTCTCTGTATTGAGAGCTTCTCAACTGACATTTCTCGTTGCAGGAAAAAAGCTGGAAACTATGGGTGGTGGAGCCGGCACTCCAGGACGTGAACTGTTACAATATAACTTTTATTTGTGCATTAAAACGATGCTTCATAACAGGACCTACACGTTTCGCACCGATGCGCTTAATCATGGTCTCATGATTAAGCGCATCGACACGAAACGCATAGGTCCTGTTATGTTTCTCGCTGCTAAATCTGCTGCAGACACTTGCCCATTAACTTCAATGGGCTGACATACTCACAGCGGGATTGTCATCCCACTCCGTGTATGTAAAACTAAGTGCCATTAACCCCTGTGTCCCGGGAAGATACTGTATCGGGTCCCCGCTCCTGCTTGTTTCAGGGCCTCCTGGCTTCTCCTGGCAGGCTGCCAATCAGTGCGCTGCCCAGCCACAGCGCACTGATTGGCTGCCCACTGGGAGATACATTGCGGAAATCCGCTGCATATACGTTGTGTGTGACGGCACCCTTAAAGACTAAACAACTTTTTCTTATCTCCATGCTTCATGACTGAGACACCAGACATTGTTTCATTCCCCTCTTTAATCTCTATACAACCTACAGCAATTGTTTCATTCCCCTCTTCAATCTCTATACAACCTACTATCAATTTAGGCAAAACGAAAACCTCTTTAAGCAACATCTATACAGATACACCTGGCAAAGTCAGAAAGATATACACTGTGCCTAGGTTTGCTTTAGAGGCCAAGCTCTGGCTGTACCAATCACTAGTCTAGCAATGGAACTGACTTATTAGCTGATTTTTAATGTTTTCCTGGGTTAAGAAGAAACATTTTTAAGATAAAATGAGGTAATTTTTGAAAATTTGGCATGGACTACCATCAGTAGAAATGGCACATCAATAAGACCAAACATTATAATTGTCTAGGCCATGATATTTACTGTGAGACTTTATCTGAGAGCTGAACAATAAAGAAGAATAGCAAAAATATTAATTCCCAGGCTGTAGGAAAGTTTCCTTAGCAAAGGAATACAAATGTACATCCTGCCTAACTTTCTGCAAATTAAAGAGGTTTTTTTTTTATTACGGACATCATATTAGAATAGGCCACGATGTTTGGAAAAGACAATTGTGCAGCAAGAAAATGGAAAAAGGCTGGATGGATGCAATCCGGAAAATGAACATGCCACTGAACAGCCTAAATCCCATAATGGGAAGAAACACTATCCATATGGTTGTCCGCAGTCATAACCAACCTGAAAGCTCTTTGTATAAAAGCCAAAGAGTTCAAAAACATTGAAATAATCTCACTCTTTCTTTTAGAGAGAATTCTGGTTTGCCCACTTGCCCTATTGGAGTTTTAAGGCTTTTACAAGGGTCGGCCACTGACTTACAAGGTAGCTACTTGCGCTGCGGAATCTATTGGTGCTATACAAATATTATTATTATAACTTTTTCCCCATTAAGCATTGTTTGTAGGGACTTATTCACTGCTGGATTTACTCATTGAGAATCAATACCCTCTAGAGTGAATATAAATTCACTAATTGTATGCTTAAAGTGACGCTGGCACCCCCTATTTGCATTTTGACTACTCTCCACAGGTGTAAAGGTTAAATGTTACAGCTTTCATTACTTATTTTATATCACACCTCATGGCGCTTGTTTTGGTAAAAAGTTGTTTTTATCACCTGTGGATTGGTATATGTGGGCGGGGCCTCACGGCCTTTGTGCCACATCGCTCCACCCCTAGTGACACTTAGCCCTGCCCCATCCGTGACGTAATCGCCGCATAGGCCCCACCCCCTCAGCAACCATTGGAAGGGCCAGCCTAAAGCTCTAGGCGCTAGGGGGGGAGCGGTGTGTGGCACATAGGTCACGAGGCCCCGCCCACATATACCAATCCATAGGTGATAAAAACGACTTTTTATCAAAACAAGCACCATTAGGTGTGATATAAAATAAGTAATGAAAGCTGTAACATTTACCCTTTACACCTGTGGAGAGCAGTCAAAATGCAAATAGGGGGTGACAGTGTCACTTTAAAGGGTAACTGGCATTTAAATTTTACTTTTCTGAAATCAATAAATATCAATAGTACAAGTGATTTAAAAGAAAACAACTCTATAATAGGTTTTATTAAGTAAAAGTATCCTTCTGTACTCAAGAAGCTGTTTTGCAGCCTCCTCACTTACTTCAGAAGGAGTATCTTTTCTGTGTCAATATGATCTATGGAGGGGGAGGGGCCGGGGGGGATAGGTGAGCACGGATAGGAGAATAGGCAGCTCTGCACAGCATATCATTCTGCAATCTTATTTCACCAAGTTCCCTGAACTGCTCTGACCTTTAAATCCAGTCTTTTATGCGACAGTCTCCAAACAGCAGGGCTGTTTTTCGTCTCTTCCTGCTCACTCATCCCCCTCGCCCCTCCCTCGTCCATAGGTTATAATGGGCATAGCAAACCAGTCTTCACTTTGCTCCTCTGTAATGTAGATTACTTAGCCTGCACAGATAAGAAGTGAGGTGGGAGGCTGGACAAAAAACTTTTTGAGTACAGAAAGTGTTTTTTTTTGCATAATAAAACCTATTACAGAGTTTCTTAAAACTCATTTGGGTTTTGGGTGATCAGACAGGCATGATCTCTAATACAGGCCCCAAAAAGCGCGTGGGTATGGTGTCTGTCACAAGATATCTCTGGACAAGATAAGTGTATAAAGCTAGTCTCCAGTAGTGAGACCGAAAAGACAGCAAGCCAAGGGGAGGGGAAGCAAACATTGTAAGGTTGCATTCACACTGTGCTTTGCTCTGGTTACATGAAGATGGGCAATTATAATGCACTACAGTCTATGCCCATGTGGTAGTGTGCTAGGGTCACAGCCTCTTAATGGGGGAGGGGGGAGAACATGCAGGCCACCACTAAGGAGAACTTCTACATTAGATAAGTATTGACCAAGCTCCCCAATTTTGGTGAAACAATCTTACTATCTAACGCAGCGATTGGGAACCTTCGGCCCTCTAGCTGTTGCAAAACTGCAATTCCCATAATGCCTGGACAGCCAAAGCTAAAGCGTCAAGGCTCAAAACTTCCCTGTACACTCACTCTCTATAGTCACATTTTTATATTTATGAGATATATTAGGCTAAATATAGTATATGATGCATAATGCAGATTCCCAGATAATTCAGCCCAGGCATCAGGGTATACTTAACAACCTAGTCTTGGCTTTTATATGGTCCTCTGCCTAGATTTTACATTTTATTGCATTCTTGATTGAAGACTTTTTCATATTTTGCCTAAGCTTGTAAAAAAAAAATAAAAGCTATTCCAGTGTAATATTATGTTGCCTATTTATGTATTGAAATGGCTGCCTGCAGCACAAATGTCACTTTGATGGGAAGCCTGGTCGTCTATGCACTCGGGGGAAATAGAAATTATCTAAAAATTTAAAAAAAAATGATGAGTGAGAGTATTATAATGTAACAATCCATTGCCTGGTTGAGACTCGCTGCATGAGTAGCAGTACATTATTTAAGCCAACATCTAGTTGTTAGTGTAGTGATCAGAGCGGTGTCTGTCACGGCTTCAGTTCCCACCCCCAGGCGCTACCCGGAGGGATCAGAGCTGCAGTTAGGAAACTGTCTGGCACTGATCATGCGGTAAGAAGCTTAGTTCTGGGTGGAGAGAGGTTTTAATTTTATTGATATTTGAAAACACCTTTAACATATGGAAAATGAAGCATTAATTTGTGTTCTTTGCATTTAAGACGCAGATCTCAGAAATGGGATTAAACTAAAGGTCTTTAGCAAGCAGGCTTTATTGACGTCTTGGGGATGCTTCCAAGGGAGAATACAAAAACATAAGGGAAGAAAAAGCACTGAGGCATCCTATCTAATCACACAAATCTGGGGGAAGGCAGAGAGTTTAACTGTGCCTAGCAGCTGATTCTCCAAGCAATGGAGGGAGGAATGAATGATTCTAGAAGAAGATAGAAAGTAGAGAATGATACGAGGAATATTAGACATAAGAACGCAAAAGGGGAGGGAAGGAAAACGACACTGGGATAAGGTAAGGTGTAAGAAGTGACAGATATCGTTATCATACAGACTGATCAGCCATTACATTAAAATCACATTGCACAGCTTTAACGTCAACAACATTTGAACTCTACAAGACCTATGATATCAGGCTCCAAGACATTGGCACTTGTTCCTTTAAGGCATCGGCCTCTAAACTGCGGCCTTCCAGCTGTTGCAATACTACATTTCCCATCATGCCTGGCCAGCTAAATCCAAAGCTTTAGCTGTCCGGGCATGATGGGAATTGTGGTTTTGCAACAGATGGAGGCCCATGCTCTAAGGCCTCGTTCACGCGATTCCCCAATCGAAGTGTAGCCCCCCATCGCTGCCGCTTGGCATCAGAGAGAACAGGACCGCAGAAGACAACTACTCGCCTACTCCGCGTGTGCCGGCCGGCTCACATGTTCACCGGCACGGGAGGAGTAGGCGAGTAGTTGTCGTCTGCACTCCTGTCATCTCTGCTGCCGGGCGGGGGGATCCATGATGTCCTATTTCTAATAGCCCTATTCCACAGAACGATTATTGTTCATAAACTCGCTCCAACGACCGCTCGTTAACGATCACTAAACTAATTTTTTTAGCGAACGATAACACATAACGTGAACGATATATGTAGTGTAACGATTATTTTGCGGTCGTTGCATGGTCGTTTAAAACGTTCGCCAGGGTGATCATGACCATACGACACACCTACTTTTTTAAAACCTTTTTACGAACGACTGAAAGATTTCTAATTTTACGAACCGATTAGCGAATTATCTTTCGAAGACCAACGACTTTTTTTCGACATGCTGAAAAATAATTTTGAACGACAGTATAGCGATTTCGCCTTTGTCGTTCGCTCGTTTACACCAATTCCACAAAGCGATTATCGTTAACGATCGGTCGTTGGAGCGAGTTTATGAACAATAGTCGTTCCGTGGAATAGGGCTATTAGAATTGCGGAAAGGGAGAAGATAAGAACGCTAAGTTTCCCAGCAGAACAATGCCCGGAGCAATATACTTACCCCATCAGTATATCAGTACAGTCTACAGCCATTCTGTTATAGGGCAGGAAGACTGATATATAGTATAAGAAAACATTTAGAAAAACTTTTCGTCACATACTTCTGCTCATTTGGGGCTTAGGAGTCCAGTGGGCAGTCCTACTAAGTGGTTGACAGCTATCTTGGCATTGTAATGCATACCTAAACAACTGTCAATCATTGATATGTACAGCCTATTAGATTTTTTTCTGCCCCGAATGAGCAGAGATTTTCATTAGATTAAAAATTATACTAAATCCTTTCCCATAAAATAATTTATGAATTCTTCTGCTCAGCTTCACTTCTACAGCATTCCTATAGCAACAGGTTCAAGGTTTTTGTTTTTTTTAAATGTTGCCTATGATAGACAGGTGTCTCTGTGCCAGACCCTCTATTGCCCCTAGTGCGCAGAATGAACCACCTAGCACTAATCTCCATAAAACTTTTCGTGTTGCTTCTTACTTTTTTTCAGGAGAGGGAAACATATGAAATAGTGATCAATCATTCTTTCTTCCTTATGGTAATGTGAAGCAGCAGGTAAGGTCAGCACAGCGCACACGGCCTTTTCAGCTTGCTGTTACACCTCAACCCGGTATCTATGACTTGGAGATAATCCTATCAGCCTTTAAAGAAGGTCCACAAAGTGAAGCATAGCAATCGCTTTCATGAATAGAAGAAGCAACAATGAAAGAAGACGGTCATGGGTCATCTTCCGTGCCTGCCTGGGCTCAACCTGATTTTTTTTTATATATGTCTGACGCCAAGCCCTGAATGTTCTTAATACCATGGAAAAATAAAGCCAACTTCTTGGAAAAACAGTTCACCAGATGTTTGGATATATATATTTTTTTTCTTTTTAGCTTCTCAAGAGAGCATTGGCAGATCTTCTAAACTAAATAAAATGTGAGCGTTACAGGAAGATTGTGTAACTCCTAGCAGCAAACAAGCCTAACAGAGGCGAGATCTATACTCCTCCTTAACCATTCCTCAGCTGGAAAGGGCTAGGCAAAACCCTACAGCAATAAAACACCTCATACTTTGAAGCTGTTCACCTTATAAAAAGGAATCTAACAGGAGTTGCATAGGAGGCATAGCCACACATCATTACAAGATGGGAATATCCCTTAAGGGTATGTTCACACTGAGCAAATACGGGAGAATTACGCCGTGCTCAGTTTCCCACTGTGAGGCAATGAGAGGGCGCACGCTCCTCTGCTGCAGCCGCTCGAAGAAGTGACATGTCACTTCTTTGAGCGGAGAGCGGCAGCTGCGGAGGAGCGCGCCCTCTCCCATAGACAGGCTATGGCACACTGAGGCAGGCGGAATTCCGCCTGTTTTACTTAGTGTGAACATACCCTTAAAAAGGAAATATGATTGCAGTCTTTCAACATGTAAAAAAAAATCATCAGCCACACATGTGTGATGGGTGATGTGCGGCTGACAGCTGATAAAGCAAGGGCTGCATGGATGCATGGACATCGCTAGCAGTGTCTGTGCAGCGCCATCTGCATGATTGTCGAGCTGTGTGAAAAGCTCTGTAAGGATTACACAGGGCGATTCCGAGGAGCAAATGAGCGCCGACCTGTCAGGTCAGCGCTTGCTTGCTCCTCGTTCCCCGCTTCCTGCCAGCGCTATTACACGTGCCGGCAGAGAGTAAGTAAGAGCAGGGGAACTGCGGAGGGGCTGCCCGGGTGATTGTCCATAGAAGGTAGCGGCGATCTGCTGCCGCAGTTCCTGTCAGGCAGAGCGGCGGCAGCATATTGCTGCCATTGTGATTGTTTGTTTGTCAGCCGATATCGTGCATGAACAGACACCAATATTACCATCCTTTTTTTCGCCTGGGAGTCTGTGTGGGTCAACAGGAATCCTCTTTGAATATTCTATATTCTATTAAGCATGCACCTATGTACTATAAATACTTTACAATGAAATGTCCCTGTTTGTCTTGATCTTTCAGGTTATCTGCCAGTGTCCCTGGCAATGGATGCAGTTTTAGAAATTAATCAATAAAGACCACTGTAAGGTTCCTATTCCATGGGCCAATGGGGGCCCAATCAATAATGTAAACGAGCAACGATCTGCTAGATCGGCGCTCGTTTACTGGGCCTATTCCACGGCCCGATAATGGTTTAGCAATTATCGTCTGATCGTTGTCTCTATTCCATGGAACGATAATCGACCCAATTCGAACTATTACCGCATAGTATTTTGCACAGAAACCTAGCCCCTTTATGATAGGGTTCCATTGATTCTAATGGAGTGACGTCATGGAGGGGCTGGAGTTTCTTCCCACTAAGGGTGGGTCCGCCCGCCTCCAGTGCTTCTGCCTGGGCCTGGTGGTACAGTCACTTTAAGAGAAGGACATAGGAAAAATAGGATAAAAAGTCAAGCGCACAACAATGATATAATGCAGAAAAATAAGCTTTATTAAATACCTGCTGAACAAAAAAAATTTTTTTAAGCATATTAAATCCCAAAAAAGGAACACAGCAGAACATTTTCTTCTATGTGGGGATGTGACATTTGTTGTGGGTATGACTGATATTGTATCAAGGATCAATTGTTTATTGTTACATTTTGTGCCACCTTTTCTCCCCTAGTCCCATGTTTGTGGGCCCATTTGGCCTGTTATTTTGTAGCAGTGCAGTTAAACCTGTACCATAGGTGCTGCTGTGTTCCTTTTTTGGGATTTTTTTTTTCAGCCGGTGTTTAATAAAGCTTATTTTTTTCTGCATTATATCATTGGTGTGCGCTTGACTTTTTACCCTTTTTTTTTCCTCTGTCCTTCTCTTCAACTACATTGAAAACACAGAAAGGCTATGTTTACACCCTGCAGAAATTAAGTGGATGGCCACCATTTAATGGCATATAATGGCCATTATTTCAAAACAATGGTAATTATTTGCTATTAAATGACGGCCATCCACTCAATTTCAGCAGTGTGTGAACAGAGCCTTTCTGTGTCTTCAATCCACTCCTGGTTTTGGTTACAAAATACTGAGCAAAAATATTGTGTGTGAACATAGCCTCATTTTGCAACCTGTGGCCACTATAACTAAAGAGATCACATTGTATTATATTTTATTATAAAGATACTTTTACTAATGATATGGATTCCTCCCAGAATACTTTGCTGGTAAACTCATACATAGTAAGGCAGGTGCACACTGTGTAGGAAAGAAGTTTTCAGATACACAGAAGAGAAGTAACAGACCTGGACCTTCTGTGCATTATAAAACTTTTCGGAGATAACTCAGCAGGTCTACCTGCAATTTTATTTAAAACCAATCTTTAAAAACAATGACAGGTGCCAAATGACAAAACCAGCTCTTCTACATGGAATGAAGTTTACATTCTTTTTTCTGATCCATTATTTAGCATGTCAAAAATGAAAAGCTGTAGACAGCATTTGTTGTCCCAGAATATGACTGCATTTGGTATAGGGTGCTATAAACAAAGACATATTTAAAGCTAGCACTAAGCATAATGCAAAATCATGCAATGGTCCCATTCTTGCCCTGCTTGGACACCATATGACCAGCAATCTGACCTGCCAAATCCCAGTGCATTTGCCTTATCACTTAGGCTTTTTCTTAATATGGGACGTGCAATGTCAGTTCTCAAAAGTTAAAACAGAAAGTGACTTTCAATCCACATAGCAGACGCTGTTAGATTCGGTAAGTCAAATCAGCATCACATGGTGCCAGAACTTGGAATGGCATGGCGTATTAAAAATAAGTCGTCAGTAATGTCTACTGCTCCAAAGGGAACCTGAAGTCTAATCTATGTTCAGCATGTTATAGAGCAAGAGGGGATGTGCAGATTGAGATTTATAATATATATATATATATAGTTGCAAAAGTTCCAGGATAATTTGTCTTGTATTCATGTAAACTTTTGCTCCTTCTGCGCTAAGTAGTCATGTGGGCGGTGCCAGTCAGTAATTGACAACTGCCTGTGGATAAAAATGCATAGAGCTGTCAATCACTGAGTAGGCCTACTAAGCTTAGAATGAATGTGTCTAATGTAAATGGGAACTTAACCCACAAAACTATATGTCAATTGGCCCAGCTCCTCCTGCTCTATAACATGACGCACGCAGAATGGATTGCAGTTTCAGGCTATGTTCACACACTTTGAAAGAGTATTCAATTTGAATATTCCTTGAAATGTTTTTAGCACAAGCGTTGGGTCAGGCTCAATACGGCAACATGGGTGAATGGCCCCCTTCCCCATGTTTCCACTCCCCGCTACTAGATCTGGAAGTGTAATTCTGCATATTCACAGAACCACTGTTGACCCCTTCAGTGACGGCCGCCATCTTGGGATGATTACGTCACTCTTCAGGAGGCTGGCCTGACTGCTCCAGCCTTCGCTCATGCTGGCCCCCATCCCGCACGTCATCAGCTGCTCAGCCGCGATTGGCTGAGCATATCAGAAGACATCTGGGGCTTCTGTGAGTATGCAGAATTACACTTCCGGGTCTAGTGGTGGGGGTGGAAACATGGGAAAGGGGGTCATTCACATAAATAACACACATTACAATGTTGTATAACTTTGTAATGTGTGTTATTTAGTAAAAATAAAAAATGTTTACACCGCACTACCCCTTTAATGACTGGAGATGTGCTTTAGTGCAAAGGTCATTAAAGGACCAGATCACTGTGGGCACCTGTGGTAACCATGGAAACCAGGAACTGTGGACAATCGCTTATGGCATAAAGGTGTTTTGCATAAAAGAAAGCCAGGCTGCCTGGATTACTGCCATCTTGGATATGCCAGAGGACCTTCAGTTTGACTCTCTCCTACTCTTGATGTAATTTGGAGGGGAAAAGGGACCTCAAAAGGTAGACCTGGATCTTTAAAAGGGAGAAAAGGTACCGCCTAGCCATTATTAAGGTGACAGATATGGCACCCAGATCTTTCAAATCCGGTGTAGTATATTTATAGTCTGTTTTGTTAGTATGCTATGCCAAGTATGTTATGTTAGTATTACCCCTTAAGCCCAAGGGAGGGGCAGCTCTCCAGCCATGGCTCCCTCAAGGTTTCCTCCACAGGGTGTTTTTCCTCACCTGAGTGCTGGAGGGTGACTCTGAGTTGGATTTCACTCATTTTGCTTAGAAGTTGTGGTCTATTACACAATGCAATGTCATAAAGGCAGACATCTGTCTTGATTCCTTCTTTAGCAGGGAAGCAACTGATATCTCTTTATGGGCTCACCATCACCATCAACTGTAAATTCAGGGATATGATCGGGGCTTAGAGCCCATTCATTTAATACCTGTGAGGACAGTGCCCTGCGGAGGAGGCTGCTTAGGACACATCACACCTTTATCTGTATGTGAGTATATATGTTATATACAGTAGTACTGGTAAAATAGTTTACACTTGCAGACCTACAGAAAGTGTAACCCTGCTTTCCAAGGTTCTTGATTTATTTAGCCTGAAAGATTTTTCACTGACAGTGACAAACATGATGAATTCCGTGCCTTGTGGAGTAATACACACTTTCTATATAGATAGTATTGGCCAGTGTGTGTAACTTAGTATTCCTGGGTTCCTGAAAGGCTTATCTGCATGGAGCAGGGGGGGTTTATCTAGGTAGATTTAATATTCAGCCATCTCTATTACACCTCCACATGGTTTATTACCCAGCTTTCCCTGGACCCAGGAAGGTAAATCTGCCTAACTAAAAAGATTTAGAATTTTGAAGTTTTAGCATAACATGGTAGACTTGTCAATTACAGCTTTCCAGGGATTCTTGACCAGCTCTTCCTGGCTCCTGGGTAACAAATCTAACTAGTTATTCTATCATATGAGAACTGGGGATCTAAGCAGATATGATCATATAAAATATCCAGACTGCATCAGTGATACTGTGTGTATCCATCATCAGCTTTGGGGTCGCTATTGCGGCAGCACGGTGTCGTCACTCAGCTTTCCCAGCAGCCTAAACAGAAAGTCTGTCTTGTTGTATATGGGTGGATTTATGATAACATAACTAGGTAAACTTGGAATTCAGCAATCTGGGAAAGCTAAGGGCAATTTTGCACAAGGCACCATAAAGTTAGCTGACTGACCAACACTGATACACAGATCTTTGAGACAGCTTCTAAAAACCATTTGCATGTAATTGCATTTTGCTTAATGCAAAACAAAACAACGAATAGTAAACATTTTATAATGTGCCGTCATCCACTTTCCACCAGTCTTCAAGCTTCATAGACATACATTATGAGCCTGACTGATCATGTGACACAGAGCCAGAAGAGGACTGCGCTTAGCAGGGTCTTCTCCCAGCTCATTCTCCCAATCAGTACAGGTCTGAACACAGACTCCAGATACGATTGCAGAGGGGAGATCCCGTCTTCTGAGCACGCCGGGGCTCGGCAATCGATGGATCTGGTCTGCTGCAGACGAGACTAATACAGCACTGATCCAATGGATTAGTGCTGTATTATGTATAATACACTGATCTATATGAGAGATCAGTGTAGTTGTATTAGAAGTCTCCCAGGGGAACTTCTAATTAATGTGTATGAAGAAGAAAAAAAGGGGTTTTTTTATTAATAAAAAATCCCCTCCCCTAATAAAAGTTTTAATCACCCCCCTTTCTCCATTTTATAAAAAAAAAACAAAAAAAAAACACATATTTGGTATCGCCACGTGCGTAATCGCCCGAACCATTAAATAATCACATTTCTGATCTCGCATGGTAAGCGGCGTAAGTGCAAAAACCTGCCGAAGTGCAAAATTGCAAATTTTTTTTTACATAAAATCCAGAATAAATGTAATAAAAAGTCATCAAAAAAGTGGCATATATGCAACCAAGGTACTGTTTTTTTTAAAGGTTTTAAATTTTTAAAAGCAGTCAGATAAAATATGTCATATAAATGACATATAGTTCTAATCGCACTGACTTAAGGAACATAAATACCACATCAGTTTTACCATAGGAAAAATGGTGTAAACACGAAACCCCTCAAAATAAAAATAATTGCACCTTTTTTTTTTATTTCATTGCACAAATAATTTTTGGGGGGTTTTGCAGCATATTTTATGGAAAAATTAAGTCTGCCATTACAAAGTATAATTGGTGTTGCAAAAAATAAGGGATCATATGGGTCTGTAGGTGAAAATATGCAAGCGCTATGGCCTTTTAAACACAAGGAGGAAAAAACGAAAGCGTAAAGATTAAAACTGTCTCAGTCCTTAAAGGGTTAAAGAGTATCGGTCATTAAAAATTACATGTTATCTTCTGAGACCCACTGTGATCAGGAGATATAGCCAGGGAGAGAGCACGGCAGCAGCGCAACCCACTCTTTAGCCGTATTTCCGTAACAGCTGCAGTAATTCTGGCAATGAAATCTATGAGGCTAAATTGTCTGAATTAGTGAGCGACCTGACAGTGGATGACGCTGCTGCCGCTCTCTTACCGGCTATATCTCCTGATCACAGCGTGTCTCAGCAGTGAAATCCACAGCGATCATTAACTTTTGACAAGCCTGATAACGTTTCAAAATTTATTTATAAACACAGCGACTCTTTAACTTCCTGGAAACAAGAAAGAACACAAGAAAAGAGTGTGCAAACAAGTCCCGTTTGTTTTGTTTTTTAAGAATTGCAGACTGACAAAGCCTTAATTATTAACCTGAAAATAAATCATTTAACTTGCTTCAGCATTATTGTCAAGAAAAGATCAAAACAACACGTCTTTCTCTCTATTTCCATTCAGAAGTGAGCTAGAGGTATAACTAGTATATACAATGTAGAGGAAGGCTGTAGTACAATGGATATCCAGCAGCACTAATACATACTGCAGCAAGAACTATCAAACTGATATATTGATAGACCTACAATTTATCTACTAATCGGAACATTAGCTACAGAAGGCGGCCAAGAAGAGAAAATTAAGGAATGGGTGAGGACTTGTAGCACTGTACAACATATTGCGGTGTATGGGCCCCAAAGTTTGCTCCAGACAGTCAATGAACGCAGTGGTGTTGGAGCTTGTGTAAAGTTTCCCTGATAGACTTCTATATACCTAAATATGCATCTGGGGGTCCCCACATTATTGACACACCTGCATCTTTTAGCAGTCCCTGGGAAATACTTTTCTATATCTTATGTTATAGTGTTGACAGAAAAAGGCAGACCACTTGGGGTGCAGCTTAACAGAGAACCACATGACAAGGTTTGACCTGGGGAGTAAAGGCCTTAGGAATGGTATGGGGGGGGGGGGAGGCAGAGGTCAGGTAGGGGCTAAGCGTAGGAGGGTCGGGTCTCAAAAGGGGGTGGAGAATGGGGATGGAGAAGAGGGGTACTCACCAGGGCATGGGAGCCTATAAACAAGGCGGTAGGGAGGTCTAGCAGGGTACTGCAAAAGTTTGATCTGGTAAAAGGGATATGGAGGTATATGGTTTTGTTCCCGATATGGTGTTGGTCCCAAGGAACAGGGGATTGGTAGTGCCATCTGATGTGCCATTTGTCAGCCCCCCAAGTCGGTGCGTTAGAGCTGAGAGGAGTTAGTTACCCATGCTGCTAGAGTAGGACCCTGCCAGACCTCCCTGTATGCTCAATGGTGATTACTTGATATGTTATATGCTGTTGTAATGTTATACTGTCAAGCACTTTAAAAAAGAAGCTTTAATAAAGAATATTAAGCTGTTGTAGCCATTTATTCCACTGTCAATTGGAGTCATGGTATCTTTGAACAGGATGTGGGAGGGACAGAACTGGGAAAGGCTAGGTAGGGTTAGTTTGATCGGAGGAGATGGTGGCTACTGCAGAGACATCAGCAATACCCAAAGTCATGGCTCTGACATGCTGGTCTCACTCTTAGAGGCCAATCTGTCCATCAAACTCTTAGATTAGCATAGTCAGGGAGCCCTTTGGAAAGGGACAGCATCAATGCCTAGTTAGCAATGTAGAAGAAAATGGTGATAGACACAAGGAAATGGTGGATGTTATATGGGGCCAGACATGACAGCCCTAAAAAAAAAAAAATTGGATCCTTAGATCTCAACCATTACATGACGGATACTCACTGTGTAGATCCAGGTGGTAAGGAACTTCTATGGCAATATCTCAATGGTAAGTGCATGCACAATAGATTGTTCTCTCTAGCGCCACCTTTTTAAAATGATTTTTTAAAAAGCCAAATTAAAAACTTTGCACCATTTCTATGACAAGCAGAGAGAATACACTCTGGAGTCTATTATTCTATCCTCCCACACATCCCACTTGTACTTTCTTCCACAATCTCATCAGCATACATGCAATGCATTTAAGCAAATAAATTATTCTCAGCTGTTATTTCTATACAACACATTACCTACACAATTATGTCTATTTTCCAATGTTCCTTGTATTGGCTATTAGTACCTAAAGTGGCGCCCCCTCTCACTCTGCATTACACATCACATTAGTAGGATTTCTGCATTCAAGTCAGGTTGACATCACAAATTGTTGCCTCGCGTCAGGAGATCTGCTTCAGAGATGACATTAAGTGTTGGAGGCTCCGACTCTTTTCTTTCTGCTGGAGACTTCCATAAAAAATGGCTCGCAGTAGAAGGAAAATAAGTGTTACATCTCCGTCTCTGTTCAATGCGAGATTACAATCTGAAATACGGTTCACATTTTAATAAAGTGTCAGGAAACGAAGTCACTGCCCTGCCTGACTGGATCTTTTTAATATTTTGCATCACAGCAAGAAGGGCATCGCCGATTTAATAGTGTGATATGTAATGTTTCTATATCTGCTGCTTAATTGTTTTGTTTTATGAAGGAAATAAAGGAAAAATTTGTGCGACCAAGATCACCCCCGATTTCTCTATGTGCTTCTGAAAATGAACACTTCAATAAGATCTGGGTATATGTATCATGGCTAAGACTTTAGACCTGGGTTACATAAACAGGGCCTAGAGCCAGCTTCTTTGCAGTCTATGTAGTTACACCCATCATACCCCCTAAGTAATGGCTCAGTTGGCTATAGGCAAAATGGGCAGATTTGCAGCCATACAGTTAAATTCCTGTATATGGGAATGCTGAAACATGGTGGTTAATACGTCACCAAGTTATGTTAAAAAAAAAAAAATGTAAAGAAATTAATAATTCCAATGCTTTACCAGATTGGCCACATATAACTCTTCCAAAAGCATTTTGATGCAGACATATACTAAGCCAAATCTCTGGACAACAAAAGGTTATCAGGCACAGGATGGGAATTCTTTTTTTAATTTACCAACGTGGGAATCCCAGTGGCAGGGTTCTCTTTTTGAAACACTGTCTGGTTCCCGCTCCCACGCTGGGTGCTGGTCTTTTTCCAAAAACTGTCCTGGCTCAGAGCACTGGGGGCAGTACTACCCCATGTGACAAAACCCCCTCCCCTCTATGATGCGGCTCCATTAGAATCATTGGAGCCACGTCACAGAGGGGAGGGGTTACACTGGGGGTGGCAGGCCTGCCCCCTGTGCTCCAAGCCATGCTGGTGCTTGGGAAAACACCAGCGCTCAGCGCAGGAACCGGACGGTGTTCCAAAAAAAAAAAAAAAAAAAAAAAGGACCATGCCACTGGACCAAACTGTCGCCGAGTGGCTTAGGCTAGGTTTACACTGCGTTTTTGCAATCCGTTTTTTTCATCAGTTTTTTGCAGAGAACGGATAAAAAAAATAAATAAATAAATAAATAAAAAAAAAAAAATCGGATGAATTTGTGTTTTTTTACAATGGAAGTCAATGGAAAAACAGATCAAAACGGATTCACACAAATGCATCCGTTTTTTTCACCCGTTTTGTGAAAAAAAAGGATAAAAAAAAAAACGGATTGCAAAAACGCAGTGTGAACCTAGCCTTAGGTTAAAAAAAAAAAAAAAAAAGCGGTCAATGCACCACACTATGAAATCTATGCCAGCTATGAACTGCTTTGATTTAAATACCATTTCTGCCATAGATTATAGTAGACCTGTCACGTTGCTGGAGGCCACACCTTTTTTTGCTAAACCCTACCAAAAGGATTTAAAAATAACAAAAAAGTTACAATTTTTGGCCTTAATGATATCAACTTCCCTTCAGTATGTAGTATATAGTTCAATAAAAACTTACCCTACTGTTAAATGACATCACCGACTGCAACAATTAACAATGCTGCCACTGGGAAAAAGTTATTTAGCTATACATGGTGCACCATGGTGGTACCGTAGTTTCAGGATAGGCCTCCATGTTAACACAGATGCCCCTCCTTTTCACAGTACAATCACACCCTTAACATGACTTAAGCAGCTTCAATGGGTTTCAAAAATCCCACAAAATTTCTAAGTTCTTTGCTATCTTTTCCCTCCTTCATAGAGAAGCAAGGCATTGTAGAAGAGTTGTGACAATAATGTGATTTTATGCTTTGACATAGACTGACTTTTCATGAAAACATTAAATCAACAACAGTGTTTTACTTTACACTCTATGTAAATCCATGTTCAAGGCAGCTTCTGAGCTAATATCTGGCAGTAACACCTGCTGGTGCAGTGTCTGGATGAAGACCGCTCTCCTGATGTATCCTAGAGCAGCCACTGTACTCCTAGGATTCAGTGCAGCTGAGTGCATTGTATTACCAGAGCTGAATTCTAAATGCAGCACAAGACTACTTAGTAACTAGAGACCAGTATATTATATAACCCATATGAAGATAAACTACAAAAATGATATAGATTTTACATTTGCTGACAATATAATCCATTTCAATCCAAGGTGACGCTTCACTGGGAGCTATAGACAGCTTTTTTTTTCTTTACAATTATAGGACTCCGACAACTTTTTACCTTCCCTTTATTGTTTGGGAGAAATGCAATGCAGAGAATAGAAAACATAGCATACTTCAGTGAATCATTTGTAAATTACATTCACCGAGTGTAGGAAAGTTGGTGCGAGCACTGCATTTTAGCGCCGCTTAAAGATCACAGATGGGTAGGAAATTATATGCTTATTATAATTGCATGTACTGCAATTGCAATGTACTCTTAAATATGCTTAAATGATTACATACAATTATACTACAGGGAATAAATGTAAGTGAAAAAATACAGTACTCATGAAGAAAGGAGGTACAGCTGGAGTAGTATGGAGAACCGCGCAGTAGAACAACAGCGCACAAATATAAAGTCTGAAATTATAATGCTTGGCTCAGGAAACCAATATCATGGCAATAGTTATAGGCATGTAATTAATATTTAACAGGGATATATTGAGGGCCATAACTTCATGTAATCATGATTTTCAGAATTCATCCCTTCCAACCTTGGTCCCTTATAGTTGTCAGATGAACAATTATTCATTCTGCAATGCTCGTCATGTTCTGGCACCCAAACTGTGTCCATTCGGTTGTACAGAGAGACGGGGGGTATCCATTATATCCCCTCCATTGCATTCTAGATGGACACCGACTCCTATCGCCCCATCTCTGATTATCACAAAATCGCTAAGTTTAATAGTAATTGACCAACCACAGAACTTACCCCCAGTTCATTCTTCTATATATACTAAACACTCTTCTTTTCATCGACCTTACCTTTACAAACGCCTGGGAAGTGTTGGGTGTATATATAATCCTTTGCAGCAAGTTAGATTCTGTTTATGGTCCTGAAGCAGTGAGATGAGAATACAAGCCTGCAGAAACTATGAAAGCCGTGTGGTTTTCAGGACAAGAGAACGGAAGAGAGAGAGAGAGTGTGTTCACTGTCCGATTTAATGCCAAAGCACTGAACGGAAGGGGTCAGACGCAGATCCAAAATAGGAACTTCTTAAAAGCCTTGGAGTAATTGTCTTCTGCTTCTAACGCGTGAGCAAGTGTCCTCTAACAGCAACAACATAAAAGGGATAGAAAAAAAATATAACCCAACCCAAGCAGATGCTGAGACGTCTTGGTTGATGAAGAAAAAAAAAAAGTTTTTTTCCGTCCCTTTTTGGTTAACATTATCCTGACCAAGCAATGATCCAATAAAGGTTACTGCAGTGCAAATTAAAGTGTCACATATATCATCTGGAACTAGTTTACTTGAAGATATTATATTTAGAATTAAAGTCGGAATGAGGAATCTCTGAGTATTTATTCTCTGGGATTTTATAGTCATGCATAACACTGGAAGGTCAGCATTGATTCTGTGGCCGATATAATAAGTCATTCGCAACGTGACAGCACTCAGCAAAGTCATATATAATATCAGAGGGAATGTCTCCTGTTCAACCTCTCAGAGACTGAATCATTTATATATTCCTCTGGTGTCTGCAAATAATAGGCTAGTCATTGGATAATGAAATGTTTTGCCATCTTTCAATATGATTTCTGTATCAATTTCTCAAAGTTTTCTGCTCGCAGTCATTCAAAAGACGTGGTCATTGTTAACTTCCAAGGAAACTAAAAGAAAAACCCTGTCCTAGTCATGTGATGGGCACACGGGTGAATGGTTCAGCTATGATCACTGTACAGGCTTGTGTAACTGTTATTGACATGTCAGAACTATTAAACCATAACCCACATGGTAACCGGCGTAAAACGAAAAATTATAATATATGAGATAGATATCTATACAGTTCCGTATTCAAACAAAATTTCCCCCTGATGTTTTGTTCGGTATCCAAACAAAATGAGGGGAGATAACTGTCTGCTGAACTATTGTTCAGCTGACAGTTATTGAGCTGTTTGGGAACACCAAGGTTACAGGAGCAGAGATAATAATGACATAATGACAGGAATCCCTGCTTTAAATGGGTCTTCCCAGTAGCTGAGAGAAGCAGGAGTGGCGCGGCAAGTTTAAAAAGCCGCCCGCTCCTGCCTCTCTCTCTGCTTTGGGGGACATCCGTTTGGAGCGGGATTCTTGTCAGTATGATAGGAATCTAGGCTTCTTTACAGTAAGTTAAGACGTGTACACAGCCCTGTTCTGGAACAGCCTTTCAGAATCGAATGTGTTTGAGAATGGAGGTATGACTAATACATCTATATACAGTGGTACCTTGGTTTAAGAGTAAGGGTCCGATTCCATGGGTTGAGCAGGGTCCGATCAACGATGTAAACGAGTGCCGATCTGCTAGATCGCCCCTCGTTTACTGGGCCTATTCCGTTACCGATGTCCTTGCAGCCCTTGTTTCATACATTACCTGTCCAGGCGCAGGTCTTCTCCTTCTCCCGGTCCCGTGCCGCAGCAGCTTCGGAGCGGCCTGTCTGAGCCGACAGACCGCTCAGCTAATCAATGGTCCCGGCCAGTGATTGGCTGAGCAGTCTGTCAGCTCAGACAGGCCGCTCCAAAGCTGCTGCGGCACGGGACCGGGAGAAGGAGAAGACCTGCGCCAGGACAGGTAATGTATGATGTTTTGAAATAGTTGGTTGCCCGCCGCTCACAGTTATTCCACGTAGCAATGCGTGGGTGGCGACCGATGATTTTAGGTTTGAACCTAAATGAACGATCAGCGGATGACAACGATCATCGGCTGATCGTTCTCTCTATTCCACGGAGCGATTATCGCTCCGTGGAATAGGCCCCTAACTTAAGAGCGTTTTGCAAGAAGAGCTCACAGCTCACATTAGTGAAAGAGCATTGCTTTGGTTTAACAGCTCCCTGTACTGGGTGGGAGGGTGTGTGGGGGAGAGACATGGTCTGCATAGCGGGGTCTACAACACTGTACTCTGACCCAGGAAGTCTCCCTCACCTTTGAAATCATGGCAGATTCACTTCAGGCTGGGGCTTACATCAGGGGACAGGACTGTGGAGGTAATCTCTCCATAGCTGTAACCCCTCTCTCCCCGGTCAGAGAGCGCTGCTATACTGTGCCCACATCTGCCCTGCTTATTCCTCCCTGCAGTCTTTGCAGCCATTGTGTTTCCCATCCTCTGTATTACTATACAGTAACTTATAATATAACATATTCAGCGGTTTCAAAATGTTTGTTTCATTTGTCTTACATGTTATTCATAATTAAAAATCATTATTTTTGGGGTGTGGAACTAATTGTCTGCATTTCAATTATTTGTTATGGGAAAATTTGCTTTGGTTTAAGAATGATTTGGATTACAAGCACGGTCCCAGACCGAATTATGCTCGTAATATATTATACACAGTATACACACGTTATAAAGTGCATGAGGTCTATCTAAATGAATGTGGGGTTGCACCTAGTGGTGAACAGATGTGGAAGACATGATGGAAGTGTAAGTCCATTAACATCTGTTTTAAATCTGCAGATGTTACAGGTGGATTTTGCTGTAATGCTAAAAAGGATGAATTCTGCAAGAACAACTGACATACTGCAGATCTAAGAACCCCACCACAAGTCAAGTTTTATGCAACCAAAATCCTAGTTCCATGACGCATGCCAGATGCACTTCATTACATAAGAATAGAAAAATGGCTTCCTCCTAGTAACAGGTACAGTAAGAAACATTTCAGCAGTAGTAAAAGTAATCAGCAGGGGCTCCACCTCTGGGTCTCCCAAGGATCCAGAGAATGAAATCCTGAATCAGTGTAGTGGCGTCTGCACTGCATTGCTCCCACCTAGTCAGCTGTGCAGAGACCTGCAGCACCGCTCCATACACGGGTGGCCAGGTCAGCTGTACAGTATTAGCGGAGGTCCCAGAGTTAAAGGGGTACTCTGAGAAAAAAATGTTTCAAATTAACTGGTGTCAGAAAGTTATATAGATTTGTAATTAACTTTTATTTAGAAAGATAGAAACATAGAAGATTGTTGGCAGAAAAAGACCACTGGGTCCATCTAGTCTGCCCTTTTAGTATTTTCTTTCTTATTATCTTAGGATAAATGTATGTTTATCCTAGGCGTGTTTAAATTAAATTAAAGTTATTGTAGATTTACCAACCACCTCTGCTGGAAGTTTGTTACAGGTATCTACTACTCTTTCAGTAAAATAATGCTTTCTCACATTGCTTCTGATCTTTCCCCCAACTAACCTCTCACTGTGTCCTCTTGTTTATTTAAAGTGATATTGTCACCCCCTTACTTTATGTGCTGTTCTCCGCACCATCCACAAGCTTAGATGCTGCACATTCGATTTATACCTGTATAACACTTGTTTTCTTTCAGCTCTAGTTTTCTGCGGGTATGTAAGCAGCAGCCCCCCTTAACCCCCCACCGGCCGGAGCATACAGTACCTGCTCCACACTCTGGCTCGCTTTGGCGGCTCCCGGCGTCTGTATGACCCACTCAGCCAATCAATGTACTGTGGCGGGGCAGCGTACCAATTGGCTGACAGGGAAGTTCAGCCGGGAACCCCAGAAGCAAGCCGGAGGGAGGAGCAGGTAATGTATGCTTCGGCCGGTGAGGGAGTTAGAGGGGATATCGCATACATACTCGCAGCGGGATGCCAATGTATGTATTTTCATAGAAACTATCAGGCAAGGGATCCGTAGTGGATTTCTCGCTGCGAATTCCATTACGTGTGTTTGCACCCTCAAGGGAATTACAGTATCACTTTAATCTCAAGTCTTCCAGTACCATGTCAGAAACCTCCAGAGTTGTAGCAAATTCCCATAGAAAACCTCTACTGCTCTGGACAGTTCTTGAAACGTACCGAGGTGGCAGCAGAGAGTCCAGTGTCAGAATGGAAAGAATACAACACTTCCTGCAAGACATACAGCAGCTGAAAAGTACTGGAAAACTTGAGATTTTTAAATAGAATTAATTTACAAATCTGTATAACTTTTTGCCACCTGTTAATTTAAAACTTTTTTTTATCCAGAGTACCCCTTTAAGTCCGATTGAAGTCTTATTTACCAGACCCCAGGCCTCTACATCCTGATCCTGTGATGTCAATCAGTGAGTGAGGCGTGACACAACTGCAGTCACTGACTGGCTGAGCAGGTAGTTCCTGTGGAGACGCAATAATTCGGGAGCCTGGATGCTGACAGAGAGCTGATACATCTGGGCCTATGGCTGACCCCTGTATATCACTATGTGTGACCCCTGTATATCACTATGGCTGACCCCTCTATATCACTATGTGTGACCCCTCTATATCACTATGTGTGACCCCTCTATATCACTATGTGTGAACCCTGTATATCACTATGGCTGACCCCTGTATCACAGGTATCTGGTATTGTGGCATAGCAGTTTGTCTTTGTGTATGGTGAATATTTAGTTAGAAACATATAAGATTGTCAGTAGAAAAAAAGACCACCTGCTCCATCTACTCTAGTTCTGAGTTGGACATAGAGGCTGGAGACTGGCTGCATCCACTGCACACACAGGAGAATCTGCTTTATATCTTTGTCTTATTCCCTCAGAAGTCGCCCCAGGATCATGTAAGACATAAGGAAAAAGCTGCTGAGCCAGTGTGATAAATAACTCAACTGGTATCATTTATGAAGGAGCAGGAGTCAGAGTTGGAGTCAGAGCTGCAACTTACCAACTCCACAGCTGTAATGACTACATACATTATCTCTGGAGTATGGTTGAGAGTTGTATAAACTGTGTACTTTATGACAATGCTGTGACATCACTGTACGCTTTATGACAATGCTGGACATCACTGTGTGCTTTATAACAATGCTGTGACATCACTGTATGCTTTATGACAATGCTGGACATCACTGTGTGCTTTATAACAATGCTGTGACATCACTGTATGCTTTATGACAATGCTGGACATCACTGTGTGCTTTATAACAATGCTGTGACATCACTGTATGCTTTATGACAATGCTGGACATCACTGTGTGCTTTATGGCAATGCTGTGACATCACTGTGCGCTTTATGACAATGCTGTAACATCACTGTGTGCTTTATGGCAATGCTTAGACATCACTGTGTGCTTTATAATGAGATTGTGACATTGCTCTGTGCATTATAATATGCCAGTGCTGTGACATTATGTGCATTGTGCAAAGTATTGTGTGAATTATCATGGTACTATGACATCACTGTGTGCTTTATGACGGGATTGTGCAGTGTATGACCCTATTAGTGTTACATCACTCACAGACTGGGGAGTAAAATAATTGAAGACTTTTTATATTCCGAACCCGATGGCTGCTGCTGCTGATTATAACAGAGTTCAACCCCTCTCCAAATGTTGATATGGGACTCCGTAATTACTTGTTACACTCCAGCTTATGGAGCCTTTAGGACCAACTATCCAGATTTCAACCAAAATTAAACCACATCACGATCAGGCCGAGCTGTAACATGAACAAGCCCTGGACGTGACATATATCTTGTGGCATTGTATTTCAAAGCAATTCGAGGAAATGTATTTTGTAAGTGCTTCTCCCCCGTTAAAGCATATGTACTCTAATCTTCTGCTGCACTTTCCAGAATCTCAGTTTTCTGCTTATCTGCCTTGTTGTCAATACACAAAAGGAAGGAAATAAATCACGGATATTGCCAAGCTGGTCAGCGCATACACATAGCCCAAGATGAAGTAGAAGACAATAAGTTGTATTTGTCTAAGTAACAAAAAGTAATTTTGTGAAGCTACAGGATGAGGTTTTTCATCTTGTCTGCAGAAGCCTGTGCTCGGAGTCGGACAAGATTAGGTGAATATGGTGCTGGGGATAAATTGCATGTTATGCACATCAGTAAGAGAAGAGTTATTCAGAAGACACCGAGATGGATACCGGAGCACTGATAACGCCAAGCAAGCTTCTAATTGTCAGCAAGAAGCTCTCTGGGGAAGAGCTTCTACAAGACTAGAGACAGGTAGAGATAAAGGAATTCAGCACACGTCTTCCCTCCCCACAGATCGATAGGTGAAGCATCTTATGATAGACACAGACCTGCTACTCATTCATGGTGAGGCGCAATGACCCAGGGGGAACTGGTTAACATAGATTTGTTTGGCAAGGTAATGCGAGCTATTAAGAGAGTCAAGGAAGGTAACAGATACATGAAACAGAAGAGAGGGCTGGAAGAGAATTCACCGTAAAGCTTGGTAAAATCACGTTGCACTTTTTGCAATGGTTGCAGGGTGGCTTCCTTCCCTATAGGGAACAGGACTTACATTTCAAATACAATTTTGCCATAATTTTTCATCACCCTGTGGCCCAGCCTTACTGATCCTCTGGTGCTCATTTAGCTGATCGAAAACTGAACTGGAGCATTCCCTAGTCCGATCGTTCGGCATTTGAATATCGGTGGCTGAAGAAGTTGAATGAAGCCCTATGGAGTCCAGGAAAGCTTAGAGATAGCCATAGGCATAGCAAAGCATAGCCATGCAGATTTTACTGAAAATGTTGAAACTGCTACAAATCTGCAATAGAGTGAGCTTGCAGCATGCTGAACATACCCTGCAAGCTCATATATCTGTGTACAAAGGTCCACAGCTTGTGGATGAGACATGCTGTAGTCTGCTGTGGATTTTACATGGTGAAATGTGCTTCAATCCTGCCCTCCTATAAGACAGAGGGCTGAAAAAAAAATCATAGGAAATTTATCAAGGGACACCCTTAATACTTCACACTAAAGGCTGTGTTTACATGCTTTGAAGTGAATTGTAACTTTCCAACAAATGCAGATGAAAATGATGGCAACACGTTTTTAAAACAACTGGTATCTGAAAATTATACAGATTTGAAAATTATGGTTTCAAAACAAATACTATGCGTGCATCCAGCGCCACTACCCTAACTCTGATGGTCATAAAGTACTTAGATGAAGTAGCACTTACTTGATCCGGTTGTGTATGGGTATCAAGTAAGTGCTACTTCATCTAAGTACTCTATGACCATCAGAGTTAGGGTAGTGGCGCTGGATGCACGCATAGTATTTGTTTTGAAACCAAAAGCATTTGGAGAAAAAAGGGACAGCCTCCATATAGCATCCTCCATATAGCATCCTTTAGCAGCGAGCTACTATTCGCCAAACGGCTAGCGCCGTATCTTGAACCACACTAGATTTGTAAATTACTTCTATCAAAAATCAAATAGTCTTTCAGTACTTATCAGCTGCTGTATGTCCTGTGGGAAGTGGTGTATTCTTTTTAGTGGTGTATTCTTTTCTGGCGTGCTATTTGTGATAACACTTTATTAGCAAGTTATATATCTTAGGGTGATCGTTTTATTTAAATACAATGTTCTTATACCGGAATACCCTTTTAAACTCCTCTCTGACAAACACACCTGTCTCTGCGTGATGAATGGGCCTAGCATCTGTCAGTTAAAGGGGTAAGATTGGTGTATTCAAGCAAGCACAGTGGTTGTGACCAAGAGGAGGTGGGCTAACAAACCCTGGGCACTTGCCATGCTGAGGAACACCCCCCTACCCCCTGGTAGAGACCATCCCTGAAAATCCCTTTAAGTGATGACAGGGCTGCTTTAAAGGAGAAGTCCAGTTTTGGTTTGGGCCTTTGCGTTACTGCCCATCAAGTAAGTCTTTTGCATATTGTCATTTGACTTTTTTAAATGCTCAAGTCTGGCCATTTAAAAAATCCCATAGCCGACAGGGGTAGGGGGCAACATAAACAATCAATTATTACTTACCTCTCCCTATGCCCGCGAAGCACCAGTTCACAGGCTCCAGGACCCCTTTTGATAATGTCAAGAGGATGTCACGGAAAATGCCTGGCTGATGTATTGCGCGCTCAGCCAATCAGTGACTGCAGCAGTGCCCTGTCCCAATCACTGACTGACTGAGCAGGCAGTCCATCAACCGAGTCATGAAGAAGGTCCTGGGGTAGCAATCAAGTGCAGCTACAGTACGGGGAGAGGAGAGTTGTGATGTTTGTTATGTTGCCCCTGTCGAATGGAAAATATTTCAAATGGCCGGACTTCTGCTATATAGAAGTATATATTTAGTGTGTCTGTCTGGATTTTTATTTATTTTTTTATGTTTAGGAAATGTTAATTACCAACAAAGTAATTAAGTGTAAATGTTTGTGGTCCCTTCCTGCATCTACTAGAGCGTGTGTTCACATGACCATTATATGTAACATTACGCACACTACATCTATGGGTATATGTGACTGCAATCATATAAGACAGTGGGCATAGGAGGAAAAAGGACCTGAATTTTTGATAGTGTTAAAATGGCAAGTGAGTAGAAACAGAATCAGGGACAGGACAGCTCCCCACCAATGGGATCCACTATGCGTTCTTTACTGTACCAGAAGGCGATAGAAGAAAACAACAGACCATCTTGCAAAAGACTGGCGCGCTGCTAAAAATGGACCTAACAACATGACAATGACCCTAAACATAGCACAATGCACGGAGCCGTCTGCTTCCGGCTCTGTTCGCTGTGCACACAGTAGACATAATGCTGCTTGGCATTGGTGCTGGTGTTTGGACAGCCACTGATCAGAAATTGAAGGCCTATCCTCAAGAAAAAAAAGTTCTAAAAAAACCCTGGTGCGTGCCTTCACACACACCATATCCGCAGTGGATTTCACGCTGCGGATTTGCATCGAAAACCGCTGTGGATCTGGTGTTCTCCTTATGAGAATACATACTCGTGTATGTATGTTAACCCCCCAGCGGCCGGAGCATTCATTACCTCCTCTCCGCTCCGGCTTGCTTTGGGTGGTGGGGCAGCGCACTTATTGACTGCGCGGGACGAGCAGAAGCAGTAGCAGTAGCGGGGAGGAGGTGAAGTATGCTCCGGCCGCCGGAGGGTTAACTTACATACATGCAGCGGGATGTCAATCCCGCTACGCGTATGTATTTTCATAGGGATGCACTTACACTGGATCCGCAATAGATTTGGCTGCAAATCTTCAGCGTGAAATCCGCTGCGGATCCGGTGTGTGTGAAGGCACTCTTAATCTATAAAAGAATGATCTAGAATGACCAAGTAAAAACTCAGACCTAAATCATACTGAGATGCTTAAGAGGCATAAATGTGTTGTGCATGCAAAACGCCCTCCAAACATTGTACAGCTATAAAAAAATAAGAATAAAAAATCTCCATGGCAGATTGGGACAAATTTTCTCACATCCCATGGTATCTTTATATCTTTATAAACTTTCTATGTGACTGTATGCATTATATTATTAGGGAGGAACATAGAGCCATTAGCCTTCAGACAGAGCTTGCCGTACACTGCTGGGACAACACCAATAGATTTTCTGCAGTATTACACAACTCCCAAAGAAATAACAAGTAAACATGACACAGAATGCGACAAGTGCCATGTTAATACGATGAGATAACCAGCTACACAAACACACAGATGGCGGCAGACATATACATGTGCAGAGTCCAGCAATGAGTTGCGAATAAACATTAGCGCTGTGCGGCAAGAAAGCTGATCAGCTGGCTGGGAAATGAAGCCACGCTACCCTATAATCTCACTGACAAAGCTTTACAGAAGTGAGACTCAGACTTTGCTTCACTTCCTCACCCGACTGACAGCTTCACATTTGTTCCACGCCTAATGCCGGATAGTAATTACCATGCAAACACTGTAATAACAACATTAACTAGCTGTTACCAGGCTGGGCGAAAATGCAAAATGCCATTTAGCTGCCCACGCTAGAAGGCTTGGGTTACTGACCAATCTATGGCATACAGACTGGAGGTGAGACATCCCCTTGGAGCTGCTTTAAAGGGAATGTACCACTAAGTAAATCACTTTGGGGGGCATTTATTAAGTCCAGCGTTTTCTGCGCCGGACTTAAAAATGTCCCCGCAGCTCCGATTTATGCGGAGATTTATGTAGAGGCGTACTGGCTCTAGATAAATCTCATGCCCACCTGTGCGCGCGCCAGGAATCCTACGCCAGCTCAGAGCTGGAGTAGGTTTCCTGACTATTTTTAGCGGAAAAAAAAAAGATGAATTGGGAAGACCCCAAGTCCGCACCCCCCGTTCCACCCCCTCCCCGCTCCTCTGGCGTACCGGGCGGAAAATGGGCAGATACGAATATTTATTTGCAAAATGGCCATTTGCGAATAAATTTATTCCCCTTTGTGTTTTTTTCATTAACGATGATAGTAGTGCGGATGATAGTAACCGCTGCCCAGTTCCCACACACGGTGCCGGTATATCCCAGAGCGCCGGCCCTCCCTGGAGGCGGGCCCATCAGCCCCCAGTGTGACAATCTCCCCTACCCTCTGTGACGCGGCTCCATTGATTCTAATGGAGCCGTGTCACAGGGGGGAGGGGGTTTTGCCACACTGGGGGCCAGCCGCTGACTGCCAGCCTTCATGAAGCGTATATATAGTGCTGGGTGTGTGTAATGCAGCCACCATGTTTAGCGAATTTTATTACCAAATTACGAAAAATTTGCAGCCAATACTGCTTTGATGTATTCGCTTTGCTCATCTCTATTGGTATTACATGCTAATGTGACATTCACATGAATGCCCAATCTTAGCAGAACTGTGTGCAAAGTATGACACTGCCTTCACCAACTTGTCCTCCTTCCATTGTCCAGCCTGGTACCCTCTCTTCCCAGGTAAATGACACTAACACATCCACAAGATGTAAGAGAAAACAACCTGTAGGTAGGGTGGGCTCTCTGATCAGTCAGTACATACCAAGTTGCAATGCTCTGTGTGTTCCAGCAGTCAAAATGCCCTCACCCATTACCAACCAGAAGGTCCCAAACACAGCCTATTCCCCCTTCAGAAAGCTATACTACACATGACGACACCTCATGTGATCAGCTGCTAGATGGTGGTTATTAGGTATTCCTAATGGCTGGAAGTCGTCTGCCCTCATTACTACTCCCGGAGGAGAGAGAGATAAGTGGCAGTGATGTAGCACCGCTCATCTCCATAGAATGGGTGCATTAAGACATCAGAACGCAGCGATAACACATCTATTGTTTGGAGATATCTTTATAGCAAGAACATTCTGACGTGTAATATTTTGAGGACATTTGACAAAACACTAAAATTAAAAAATAGAAAACAAAAGAGGGCTACACCATTTAAGATGAAGGGGGAAAAATAAAGGAGCTATTACACTTGAATTATTGAAAATTCATCAGGACACGTACCAGCGAAATAATGTAACTATTGACCCAGAATGCATTAACCTTTTCCATGACTCTGAAGGAATCTTAAAACAGATATCCAGGATCGTCCCCGAGACTTATCTGGTACCAGTAGGTGTGACAGTAATAATTCTATTTTGTCCCATTGAGGATTTGTTGGCTATTTATATACTGTAAGCATATAGAAAACTTTTTTTTTTTAAAAAAAGCTATGCTTACCCTTCCCTGCTCCCCTGGTGTCCTCCGAAGGGTCTTTAGCTTCCCTGCTGAATGATTCCACCTCCTATACAGACTCATCTCTGCAGTGACAGCCCCCCAGCCAATCACTGGCCATGGTGATGTCCGTCTCAGTTTGTAATTGGCTGAGTGAGCTGTCTGAGACAAGTCCATCTTGTAAGTGGACATGATATCAGCGGGGAACCCGGAGACTCGTAGAAGGACACTGGGGGTGTGCAGAAAGGTAAAAACTAGATTTTTGCTCTTTATTGTTTTCTATATACTTGCAACAGTAAAATGGTTTGCCAATACATTGCTTTAATTATAACTTAATTAAAATAAATGATTCGTTTTTTATTTAAATATTCACTTCCATAGACTGCCAACAGTAAGGGGTGACATGGAACTGCAGGGCTGTCTAAGGGCCATTTACATTCTTATATACAATACCCAAGGGGGGGTGGTGGTGGTATCTCAGCTAGTAATCCCCTCAGTCACATTACTAGCCAGCACTCTGCCCTGTACTGACAAGAGGCAAAATAACTCTTTTTTGAGGGGAGATTCTAGTCCCTGGTCATATTTTAAGGAGTCAGGGTTTGACTTGGTGGCACCAGAGAGCAAATTTTCAGGGGAAAAGCATGATGCACGCTAGAATCGTCTTCCCATACACTTTTGTGCTTTTATTTCTACGCAATGTGTAATCAAAGTGTCACTGTCGTGAATTTTTTTTTTTGCAGAAATCAATAGTCCAGGTGATTTTAAGAAACTTTGTAATTGGGTTTATTAGCCGCAAAATGCATTTTTATCATGAAAAAGCAGTTTGAAGCTCTCCCCCCTGTCTTCATTGTTCTCCTATGGACAGAGCTAAATAAAAGACCAAAACAGGACAACAAAGAGTTAAATCTACAAATACATCACCCCTTATCTCCTTTGACAGTCACCACTGACCTCTCTGACCTCTGATTACAGCTGTCCCCTTTAATCCTCTGTTATCTGCTTTCTGCTGTCCCTCTTTCCTCCTCCCCCCTCCCCTCTCCCTAGAACAAACAGGGTTGTGTCTGATGCAACAAGTCACAATTTCCTGATTTTTTACAGTGAATGGAAAAGAGGAGGGAGGGGGGGACCTGGGAAAAGGCTTTTTAAATGCAGATGATGGCATATTTGGCTAATAAATCCAATTACAAAGTTTCTTAAAATCACCTGGACTATTGATTTCTGCAAAAAAAAAAAAAAAAAAAAAACGACAGTGACTCCTAAAGTAGTAGGAGGGCACTGTAAAGCATTGAGGTACAAAGAGTAGAAGCCCAAGTTTTAGAGGTGGATTTAAGGCCATCCTATCTGTCTGTTGGGGTAAAGAGTATTCCGACTGTCCCTTCTCTTCCCAGAGTTACACTAGTGACTCCCTGGTACTTAACTTTCAGGCAGTTTGGGGGCACAGCACCTTTCCCACCAATTACAGGGGATGATCAGGTAATTGATGATCATAGTTGGTTCTATGTTTTAACCACCGCATGTGGTTGAGGCCCAGCACCTAAACAAGCATATAAAACCTCCTTTTATTAGGCGTATTCAAAAAGCAGAACAGCCCAAGACTTCACAAAGGGCAACTGTTGCTTACGTATTTTTGGCACTTTCTGCTCTTGAAATCATGACTAAAAGCAGTAAGAGCCCAAAACGCATGGGCGTCAGCTTTTCCTCTTGTTCTGCTGTCAGAAATCGCTCATTAAAAGTCAAGCTTTATATTTATTTTTAGGTGCTGATACGATTTCTTGCCTGTTTGTTGGCGATTTCCGGCACGTCTGGGCTAGTGGATGTGATGGGTTGACTAACTGTGTTTATGTATGGGGAGCGAGGATATGTTTTATCTTTTAGAGTGCTGGGACATTGTCTTTAAAAAGAGTACCAGTAATCAGTTTCATGAAGTTTCAACGTTTATTCCAAGTATTTAGCCATAATTTTGCCCTACAGTGACCACTACAGGATTACATGGCAGGACAATGTGTACAGAATTAATGATAATTCCCATGCCCACTCAAAGGAACAATGAGCTCAACAATATATATTTTTTTTAATGGAGAAAATAAAATGTTGAAATCACACAAAAGGTATCACAGACATGTTATAAAGCAGGATTCATGACATTCACATGGGCCTTTATTCTCATAAACAGACTTTTTCTACCTCTGCAGGAATTTCTAATGTTTAGAGAAGTCAAAGAGAAAAAAAAAAAACAAAGGTTACCATGAAGCGGACAATGGATGATCAGAGATAATAAATGTAGAAGAAATAATAAACAGGAAAAATATCCGCTAGTTGGTACTTACAGCGGAGGACAATAGGAGGATTTAACAAGAAAATATCCCTATTATAGGGATGACAGAAGTTGTACAGTATTGGTGAACCCAGCAGGGAGGGAAGAGAGGGATTTCTATTGCATGTTAACGCATAACTCGCTTTGATCCTGTTGATTTATCTTACTGACGTTAAAGCTTAGAGTCAAAAGACAGTACAGAGTCATCATCTGTAGAGAGTGAGACAGGACATCCATCAGAGCGCTGTGTAATCCGCTCCTAAAGCCAACTAGCTGTGCAACTTAACACTTTCACTGCAGCCAGTAATGACCTTTAAAATTCCTCTCCATGCTCAATAGGAATCCGCATCTAAAGTTTTATTGTAATGAAATTCCCCATGGCAAAGTCATAACTAATCTTTACAATAAAACTGAAAATTAGATTTTTTTTTTCCACTATGATCAGATAGTGACAGATTCCTATAATCAGAAATCTATTTCTCTGGGCAGCAAACTACCATAGAGTCTGACCACGCAGTCCACAGGACTGGGATAACTAAGGAATCGTGGGGGGTCCGACCGCTCGAGTATGGGGATCCCACAATTTTGCTGAAAGCAGCTATGGGCCACGCATGTGCATTTATTCTTTATGGAGATGCTGGAGACAGATGAAATGATAGACATAGGCATTGTTTCTGCAAGAAATCAGTTATGTTTTTATAAGTCCAGATGACTTCAAAGGATGACTTTCATTTCAATAACATGATTGTCTATGTGAATTGTAACATATTTGCGCATTGCTTTATAAACCAAAAACGGCTTCATTCAGAAAAACAGCCTTTAAAGAGGATGTACCACCAGGAGCATCCTCTTTAATCTAAACCCACGAGTCGAACGGCGCCGTCACGGAGAAGCCGGCCGGCCCGTCCCAAGTGGGAGGGAATTCCCTCCCCTGTATGACGCGGCTCCATTCATTCTAAGGGAGCCGCGTCATACAGGGGAGGGAATTCCCTCCCACTGGGGGCAGCCGGACGGCCTCCAGTGCTTGAGCATTGGCCGATTCCGGTGCATAGAACTGGTGGTACATCCTATTTAAATATTTGCCATAAAGTGTCCCACTTCCCTGCAAACTGCTGTCTACTGCCTGTTGTTAGGAGAATTCTGTCTCTAGCAGCAGCGCGACCAAGACAAATGTATTTTTTGTACATGAAGTCTCTTGAACTCTTGAAACCACAGGCTATGCCATAAACATCTGATAGGGGTGTGACCTGAACCTATCTTGAGACTGAAGGTCTGCCCAACAACCCCAACCTGCCTGTGGTTGCCAGAGATGGCTTAAAAGCCAAAAAACAGCTGAGGCAGCTGTTTTACACAATCTACGTAATGCTCATTGGGAGTTGGCAAACATCACAGAACCATGGGCTACACTGTTTCCTTACTCTTACGGTGCTGGAGTTTATGAAACTCCAATTACCCCCTACAGAAGTAATGTATACTGTGTAAAATAGCATGTTCAGATGTTTGCGCCTTCCCGACATTAGACAGGAAGGTGTTGGACGGGCCCTCAATCTCAAGACGGGTTCACATCTTAGAGCTGGAATTATTTATCAGACATTTGTGGCATATACCATAAATATCCAGATGGAAATATACCTTAAGGGTGCGTTCACACCTACAGGATCTGCAGCAGATCTGCAGCAGATTTGATGCTGTGTTCAGTTATTTAAATGAAATCTGCTGCAGAAAATCAGCTGCAGATCCTGTAGGTGTGAACGCACCATAAGGGTACAAAACCACTTGACGTATTTACTGCGTGAATCAGTCTTAAAAATAAGCAGGCAAAACGCAGGTTGGCTTTATACGATTGTTCTGCATTAAAATACGCAATTGCGTATTTTTGAAGCGTGAAGCTACATGCGTTTTTCACACAGGTTGTTAACAACTGATGCCTTGCTAACAACAAGCTTCACGCTTCAAAAATACGCAATTGCGTATTTTAATGCAGAACAATCGTATAAAGCCAACCTGCGTTTTGCCTGCTTATCTTTAAGACTGATTCACGCAGCAAATACGTCAAGTGGGTTTGTACCTTTAAGACAAACAAACTATCTTCTCAAGATCTAATATTCTGTAAGAGGACATAGAAGGCAGCTGATTCTGCTGGGGGTCAGCCAGGCATTAACGCTGCAGGGGGAATTCTGTATTACATGGCACGATCTAATACACAAACATCTCTCTGTTCTGGCTCGGAGGAGGGTGGCCGCTTTATGACGTTCATCTCTTTTTATGAGACATCCCCTTTAAATTCTTGAACAGTAATTTATGTGGCATCAAAGCGTAAAAAAAAAAAGATCCATTTCTCAAATACGCCCATAAATATGACAACTCGACTCTGCTATTTACACGCGTCAACCATAATTGCTAAATAAAATATCAACACAGACAAGCGCACGCACCAGCTGTTAAATGGAAAACTGAGGAATTCTAAAAAGAATATAATAAAATAAAATAAAAAGTCCAATTATGTAAATCCCAGTTCATGACCTGCAAAGTGTTTAGAAATTCTTTCAATAAAACCCATCACACATGAAAATGGATCTTCACTATAAACACCTTTTGTAGAATGGATCTCAGTCCACTTACACAAAATAACAAATACAATTTATACAAAGCCGGAGGGACGGACAGCAATGGCTCCACGTACAAGCAGCGCAGCCAAATGAACGCCATAAAACATTCGGGACTGACCTTGTTTTCTGTTATCTGGCCTTATGCAATGTCAAGACTGAATGACGTATCCGCAGACCGGTTATGGATACTAATGTAAAAATAACAAATTCTCTCAAGAGGATGATATATGAGACACGAGTCACTTGTAATGTATGTCGGCTGTCAATTATACTTATGCAGAACCCTTTCCTGGTCAGAGGGATAACAATCCCACTCCCTGTTTTATCAGATACCAAGCACAACCCACCTACAAAGCCTACCATATACATCTAATGTTCACAAATGTAATTCCCATTTCCTCCCAGAGGAGAGATTATAAAACATATGGGAACTATTAGAAGGATTTACAATCTGTCAGTATTTGACACGAAAAGTTTGGAAACTTCTTGGTGTGGTTATTGTATCAGGGTAAAACAGTTCACGTAGAAACAGATATGTAATTTATTACAGCGTTGGGAACTAGGGAGACCCAAACATGCATTGGAGCCCCCCGTACTATCAGTGTTTTTTGCTGAACCTGGTTTGTTGTTATGCTTGGGCCTATGATCAGGAGCGGTCATTTGGACTAAACAATCTTAAAAGGTTACTCTGGGCATTCAGTTTTTTATTACTATAAACTGCTGGGGTTGCACAGAAAATACCAGCCAATCCATATTAACCTACCACCCCCCAGCCACTACTTCTGAGGTGGACTCCTCTTGGTAGTGACAGCCTGCCCGGCCAATCAGTGACTGAAGTGGAAAGCCATGGCCAGTGATTGGCTGAGCAGGATGCCAAGAAGAGTCCACGTTCAGCAAGGGAGCCAAACATGTCACAAGAGGATCCTCTGGGGGAGCATGTTAGGAAAGTATAGGTTGGTTCCTATTTTCTGTGCAGCCCCAGTATATATATATATTATATATATATATATATATATATATATATACACACACACACACACACATACTAGACCTCAATGGTATCCCCATCTGGAGAAGACCCTATCCACAGAATTGGGCAAAGCTAAGATTGTAGGGGTTTACTATCTATATCTGACTGCTATAGAAAACAACTTAGCTATTAGCTATTCCACTTCATTAGGTAGCTCAAGGACATTCTATAGCAAGTTTTCTTCCTTTACAATGGTTGCACTTAGGAAGACGTGGCGCTAATGTCTCCTCCATGACTGTATGGACAGCTTTCAGAAATCTTTCCGAGGACTGGGTTGGTTATTTGTTGTATCAGACAATTACCATTGTTGTGCTATGGACTGGATGATGAACAGTCCCCGAACTAAATGATGAACGTACCCTGCAGCATCATGTCACATTTATACATCGCAAAGTTTAACAGGGAACTGTCACTTTAAATCTAAACATAATAGGGGAAATTTATCATTTGTGAAGTTTTGACATCTGGTCTATCTGTCTATTCCCTGATGCATTTTCAGATCATTCACCTGAATTATTAGATTGTCTTATGGACTTTGATGTCTTCACAACTGCACAAAAACAAAAAAAGTCTGGCATGGTTTGCTATGTGAGGCTGCGGACTGGAGATTGTGCAAAATTTTGCAATTAAATCAAATTGTCACAATAAATAGATCTGTCTTATACATATGACAAAGGACTGTTCATGCTTCAGGGACACTGCAAATGTTTGGAGCCCATAGCCTATACCGAAAGTACTTAAAGCTATCTATAATCACCAACTGTTTAAGCATTGCGCCCCCCACTGGGGAAGAAGTAAACTGTATTTTACCCTGTATTATTGCTGCCAGTGAGCCAATACAGACCCAGGTATTGCTACAAGTGTGTCCTTGACAGCAGATCTCCCCGCCTATACCCAGTATCATTAAGCCGGGGCCAATGCCAAGCCTTCACCCCTCTTCAATACAAGAACACTCGCCACCACGGGTCTTAAAAACAGACCTCTCCATTGTATTAGTATTATTAACATTGGGCTCATCTCTGCTCATTTGCATATTGCAGGAAAGTGGGCGTCAATGTCTCTGCGGCGGGTCCGGCAGGAGGGGGTAAGTATATGATCCTTTATCCATTAGTAGGATGGGTTCTGCCCCGGATCCCTTTAAAATAAAAGTTCTAGATAACGCATTTTGGGACCTAAACGGCCCTTCATCAGATCTGAGGAATGGACATTTAGGTCCTGGATAAGGTCAATGTCTAGAAAGTTGTGCCCCATGAAATGAACAGAGTGTAGATTGTAAGCCCTGATGAAAAGGGTCCTCTCTCTCCCTATGTAACAGTCTGTCATTAACTGTATTCATGTTTTCATGATATTATGTTACATTCTGTATGTTATACCCTTATCATATATGTACAGCACTCTAAGAAAAATGGAAATTTTAAAAATAAATTATAATGATAAATGAAGAAGTTGGTCCAAAAGGGAACAGTATCTCCCCAATAGTCTGCATAAAGCACTGTATATAGAGAATATACATGAGCCAACTTACAGTAAGCCACAGGCTGTATTCATGTTATCAAGGCAGTCCTAGGGCTGCATCCATCTTCTCCAGCCACCAGGATTCAAATACAGAGTATTTAGGTTCATGGGATCCCGAACTTACCGTAAGTTCGCTCATCTCTAATAGAGAGTATATTGCAGTTTAATAGCCAATGAAGCAGAGATCTAAAGGCTCTAAATTTAGGGCTGCAAAAGGATATTAACTATGTGTAATCTGATGAAACCTCAAAGCAATTTTAAACAGAATATACACATCAGTCCATCAGCAATAACAAAAAAAAACAGAAAAGTGAATAACTCGTTAGATAATTTGTGGGCAATTTTGTAATTCTGACTTTAGTCTATATATACATGGCCTCAGAATTGTAAAGTGCCGCAGTACATGACAAAGTGCTCAGAGGGTTCTCCATATTCCCCAGATCTCAATCCAAATGATCATCTGTGGGATGTGCTGTAAAAGCAAGTCCAATCCGCGTAGGCCGCAACTCGCAATTTACATAGTAAAAACAATCTGCACCCAAGAAAACCAGCATAAGTCTTGTAAAGTCCATGTCTAGAAGGGTCCCAGCTATTTTGGCAGCAATAATAAGAGGTTTTACCATTATGGCTGACGGATTGTCACCACAGTCCTGTTACCACTGCCTAAGGATTCAGTTTTACCAGTACTGGAAAGACAGAGGGCAGCCATCAGCAGGAACAATAAATGGGTCCCTGACTCTCCGACTGCTACTAATAACAGTGTACAATCCCTCGTGGATGTACTCATTTATCAGTAGAGGTAACTATAACCACCATCCTCCCCGATGGCTTGAGCTTTGCCGACATTGTGCACTGACTGCCATCATTTGATTGTCTGCTCTTCAGCCACAGACGTAATGATGACTGAACAGACCGACCTCTATTCTGTATAAGTGATGTAGTTGAGCGGGACATTCGCCGTGCTCATCACTTCTGCTGCCATGGTTTATATTAGGGCACAGCCTCATAAAGCGCAGCTATTACTCTTTCATCATATGATGTAGGATCACGCTTTATCACTTTATTTTAGGGGACAAAGCTATTCATGCAGGGTATGGCATTTTTGTGCATTATATCGGATTACATCATGTAAGTGTACATTAGAATTCATCAGCTGAAAACCAATGGTATATCTGTCCTATAATTTATCATGTCATAAAGTCATGCCGTAAAAAAAAAAAAAAAAAAAAGCTCACTAATTCCAGTCCTCGTGGCCACCAACAAGTCATGATTTAAGGATTTCCTTTGTATTTTACAGGTGATATAATTATATTTGGTGCATCAGGTATTATCACAGGTGTTCTTTGTATGGAAAATGCTCAAAACATCACCTGTTGGTGAGGCCTGAGGACTGGAGTTGAGAAGCACTGGTCCATATTAAAGTGAATACAACATGTCTAAGTGTTTTTCACCTGATTTCAGCAATTCTCACTTATTTCCTAATCATCCAACTTCTCCAGCCACTTTATTAACACTACAGACTTCACTAAAATGTCAGAATGTTCATCACCAAGGGAGCAGCTAAAGGGAAGTGGTAACAGGATTATAGGCTATACAGTTGACTGCATACAGGTAAGTTCACACTTGAATCAGAGCTCACAGGATCTATTGATTATGCAGGATCTTGGAAGTCATTTTTGTGTCTATTTAAATCATGTAGAATAAATCTACACCAAGCAAAAACCCAGCAGACCCCATTAAAGTCAATGGATCCATTGTTTGATGGGCCCTCAAGCTCTCTTTTGTGATGCCAAACATAATTCAAGTCAGAGGCCCAAGCTGGTGCAGAACACCTGCTAAACTTTAAGGGGTTATCCAGCGCTACAAAAACATGGCCACTTTTGCACCACTCGTCTCCAGTTTGGGTGCAGGTTTTGAAACTCCGTTCCATTGAAGTAAATGGAACTTAATTGCAAACCACACCTGAACTGGAGACGAGTGGGGCAAAATCAGCCAAGTTTTTGTAGCACTGGATAACCCCTTTAAAATGTTGGTTTTGTCCCACTCTGATCAGTGTTGGTGATGATAGGAAGAGGAGGGCACTCACCTTCATATATGGTAGTCCTGTGGGTTGGGTACCCCTTTTGGTCTGCTCTTTATGATCTCTATGGCCAAGTGATAAATATGACACTTATTGGGGTGACTGGGTAACCTTTAAAGATTCCAGACATTCCATATTTGGTATTGTATCTTACTCCATCTATTCCTTCATAATTGGTTTATATTGACCTCTTACTTTAATTTCAGGGTTTATCATTTTTTTCCCTTTATTCTATTTTTTCTCTGTGCACTTCCCTATATTGCATCTGTCTGTGTCCTGTTTGGCTTTTATACTTATTGGTACATTATTACTGCTAGTATATGACTATCGATGCTTCAAAAAGTGTTTAGTCATTATTTATGCATTTAATGGGTATTTGTTGGATCCTACATTCAATATTGTATACATTTTGTATAGCGCATTTTGTTTCAATAAAACCTTATTGAACCATAAATTTTACAGTGTGCTAGAGAGGAGATCAATACGTAACCCCATGAGCATGTATAGAATAAAACTAATACGTTAAAAATATAGTTCCATGGAAGGCTAGAGAAATTTGCTTATTAAAACAAAATTATGGTGTCTATAGTTTTTTAAGTGTCCAAACCTGAGTGGGTGGAATTTGATTAATGTTGGCTTGAGAAGTTGGATATAGACGTAGGGAGTCCTGGAAAACATGGATACAGCCATAGGCTGGGTTCACACGCAGTATATTTCAGGCAGTATTTGGTCCTCATGTCAGGTCCTCATGGCAACCAAAACCAGGAGTGGATTGAAAACACAGAACAGCTCTGTTCACATAATAGTGAAATTGAGTGGATGGCCGCCATATAACGGTAAATTACTGCCATTATTTCAATACCACGGCCGTTGTTTTAAAATAACAGCAAATATTTGCTATTAAATGACGGCCATCCACTTAATTACAACATTATGTAGACATAGCCTTTCTGTGTTTTCAATCCACTCCTGGTTTTGGTTGCCATGAGGACCTGACATGAGGACCAAATACTGCCTGAAATATACTGTGTGTGAACTCAGCCATAGGCTGCATAGAATGTTTTCCAGGCAGTTTGATCAAGGTTTGCTCATCTCTAGTGGTCATTTATGAGGGTGGTCTTCTCAGAGAAAATACATTGTGGACTTAAAGGGAATCTAATATCTGTAATTCAAGTTGCAAACTGCTGCCACTAATAGGTCAAGGAGACACAAGGTACCTTTCATATACCTGTCTGTGCTTCCAGAATGTAGAAACATGCTTTACTTCTATAGCACAAAGAGTCAAAGAGGCTTTCCGAGCTCCTGATCTGCTGTAAGCTGATTGAATGACACCTGGATATGAGCACCCAGCAGGGTCAGGTATAGGATGGGGGGAAAAAGCAAAAGTTGGTACCAGGTGTCTCCTAGTCCTAGCAGCAGGTTGGAGCGTGAATTGCCGCTGACAGATTTCCTTTAAAGTTTCCCACACAAGGTCTGGATAAGGAGTTTTCTGGAGAAGTTTTACTGTATATCGTTGCAGACATTGCTGCAGATTACCTGATGTAGATATAAACCTGTAAATGTACTTGGAAACTCTACAAAAGGTGGAAAGTTCCTCTCTACAACCTCTATTTATTAGGGAAACGAGGGGTTTTACAAACTATTGCTAAGTAGGAGTAGGATGTTTTTGTTAACGTGAAAAGTATCACTTACACGTCTATTGGTATGCCATAGACGGATCACTCCATTAACTTTTATTCTGACCCTTGGGAAATAAAGGCAAATACTTGTAAAAGTGATGGAAGAGACAGAAAAAGAATTAATGAATGGACGAACAATGGAGAAAGTCTATTCATCTTAAGAGTTCTCCTTAAATCAGCATTAGGCTTGAAAGAAAAAAAAAAGGGAAGAATGATTAACAAGCCATAAATTGATACTTTACATACCTCTTTATTCTATTCGTTGACGAATGTCTCTTCCTCCGGCACTCTCTGCCTCTTCACATCAAACGCAGATTCCTCTTACAGCCTGCTCGCAGTTTGTCAGGGACCAAAATGTAGAAGATTTCTTTATCCTCCACGTTTGACAGATTCGATCAAAAAACAGAAATCTGAAATTCAAAAGATGTAGAGGAAGGAAAAGCTCAGATTTCAGTGTTAATCCATGATGTAGTGCAAAATGCCAGCAGCTGTACTGGGCGCTCCAAGGATAATGTTCCAATGCACAAATTACAAGATTTCCTTATAATAGACCAAGAATGGGACTCTCTATACAAGTATGGGGGAGGATGTGCAGAACAATGAGGGGTGTTCAATGAACAATTACTTGGAGTAGAATGTGGAGCAATGGAGAACAGTTACAAATAGATTGTGGTTATATTGGCTGATATACAAATCTCCTAAACAATTTACAGCATCTGGACAAGTGTACAGTGTGTGTTCACCCTATAGAGGTGACCTATGCACAACAAGAACACTATAAAGACAGGTATTAGTTACAAAGAATCAGTATCTTCCTATATAAAGGATATTAATTAAAGCCATTATTCCTACAAAATGTCAGAGGGTTAAAGGGAACCTGTCACATTGTACAACCAGGTAGATAAAAAGGCATGATTTTACAGAACAGGAGGATCTGAGCAGATTGATATACAATATTATGAGGAAAAGATTCGGTACAACGTGTATTCGCTATGATCCCTGTTTATTATAGGCTTGGGAGTCCGTTGGGCGGTCCTAAAATAAGACTGATGGCTCTCTCTGAATTCATCCTCATTCAAGGAATGCTTTTTACCAATAAATCAGTCTGTTCCCCCAGTTCATACAATATATATATATTTTTTTTTTTTATTTTTTATTATTTTTTTTTTTTTAACTCTATAGTGGCTGAAGAGGCTATGTATCTGCCACACCACTTAGTCCAGTCAGGACAAGGACACTCCATCCTGTGATCTCTTTATCGTCCCATACATGGAGTATTACTGTAGATTTTAACCAATAATATGGCAAATGTGTACTTTATTTAGTAAAGTAATGAAATACATAGCTGGCACAAAATTTACAATTTTGTTTTCTAATCATTTTTCAATTGAACTCTTGTCCCTTCCCCTTACTGAAAAGACACACGTACCTAAGGCTGGGTTCAAACTACATTTTTTTCATCCGTTTTTGCAAAAAGACGGAAGGAAAAACCTATGCATATGTGTGCATCTGTTTTGATCGTTTTACCATTGACTTCCATTATAAAAAAGAAAAAAAAAACAGATCTGTTTTTTTTTTAACAAACAAAAAAAAAATGAGGTTGACTACATTTTTGTGTTTATTAAGGGTCTGTTCTCACATATCGGATATGCAGCGTATTTCTCACTGCGTATTAGCAGCGAGATCCGCTGCGGATCCCTGCCCAGTAAATTCTATGGGCAGACAAACTCGCAGCAAGATGCACATCCCGCTGCGAGGTTGTCAGCAGCCCTCCCCTTTGACCCACCGCCGCTGGAGCGTATAGTTTACCTGCTGCCCGCTCCAGCTTGCTTCGGGGCTCCCGGCTGCTTCATGGGCCACTCAGGCAATCAGTGCGCTGTGGCGGGGGAGCACACTGATTGGCCAAGCGGGACGTGCCGAGAACCCCCGAAGCAAGCCGGAGCGGGGACCAGGTGATGTATACGCTCCGGCGGCGGGGGGGTTAACGGGGACGGGCTGCTGACAAACTTGCAGCGGGATGTGCATCATGCTACGAGTTTGTCTGCCCATGGTATTTACTGGGCAGGGATCCGTAGCGTGTCTCGCTGCCAATACGCAGCGAGAAATCCGCTGCAGATCCGGTAAGTGTAAACGTACCCTAAAAAAATGGACCCATTTTGATCCGTTTTTTTATAATAGAATTCCTGTCTTGGCCAGAGATGTCAGCAGAGAGCACTGTGTCAGACTGAAAATAAAACATTTCCTGCATGACATACAGCAGCTGATAAGTATGGGAAGACTTAAATAGAAGTAAATTACAAATCTATATAACTTTCTGATATCAGTTGATCTGAAAGAAAAAGATTTTTGCTGGACAACCCCTTTAACATCTTTCCCCTATGTGTCATGTGTCATCAGGGCAGTCCCTTGATAGATCTCTCTGGGGTTATTGGGGTTGCTTACTATTACATGGATGCAAATCTCTTTTGGATATCTATGTTAGCCTTTACATTACATAGTTTGGAAGAAAGGGCTAGAACGGTTTCTGATGATCCAAAAAAGTAGCTATAATAGGGAATCTATTGTTAAAGGAAGAAAAATCCTTTACAAATCTGACCCATGACAAAGGGCGCAGTGACATGTACTCCTACACTATGCACATATGCAGATAATAATGCGTGTTATACACTGTGGTGTCAGGTCAGCTGGCATAGTATGTTCCCAGCAGGACTATAATCCTACTGTATGAAATATAATGAATAACACACTCTTCCCTCGTCTATCGAGCCATATTCCTATATTTCATACTTCTCTCCAATGTATGCTGATTTAATTTCAGACATTTGCATGGGGCACATGTAAATGATTGCCCATTATGGATTGGCCGGGTGCACGCTTTATTTTGTGTTTCTGGATGTTCTCCAGGGGACAGTAAACAAGTCCAGCAAATCTTCGGTCTGCGTCGCACGCACAATGTTGTAGTGTGGAGCTGGGCTCGCAGAATAACTAACAGTAACAGCCTATGATTAGGATTGTGTTTGGCTCGGTTACAGGCGTTCAGTGTGGTTTGTTTGGCTCCAAGCCCCGGCTGTAAAGATGCTGGGGAAGATGATATAAGCATTAACTAGTTTATGGCTGTTTTATGCACTGCAGAAATCTCTCTGCACATAGACAGAGAAAACATGAGTTTTAGTAGAACGGTATAAAAATGACTTCATATGCTATACATTGCTGCATCTGCTACACGGAGACAACATCCGGCATAACTTGTAGCTTCTGAAATTTGTAGGCCTGTCTTAGGAATAGAGCTTTATACAAATCATCCAATGCCTTATTTATAACCATCGGTGAGCCTAGTTATCGGCTCTGCTGCCTCTGCAGCAATTGGTGCAGTCAGAGGAATAGCTTGAGGAAGAAGAGCCTAGGAGCAGAAGATCCAGAAGACGACATACAGATCCATATGGGCGACATGAACGTCACATATACACTCCTAGCACAGCTCTACATGCAATGGCAGATAGACCCAACAAGCCCTTGTAATATTCATGGCTCATTGTCTGGGGCTCAGTAGTATACTCTGCAGCAGGTGTCTTATGGTCGGTGGTACAGTCATACAGCCATATGATACATGGTGAAGAAACATTTCCCATGCCTGAAGGCCAGGAACGAGTGCTATGTTAGGCAGATCACAGCTGCTCCAATCTTTGTCTAAATCTTGGTGGCCAATTGAAGCTTGCCGAATACCTGTAAACTGAGGAAGCTTTGGACGTTTCTTAGAGACATTTCAAAAGATTTGACCTTTCTCCCTCGCGTACGCCTGCTGTATCCCCCGCTTACCTTATGGGGGGGCAGGGGGGCCAAAAGGCGGGATGGCCTCATCCCGCACCTGACTTCATCATGATTGCTTGCTGGCATAAATCATGACACAAACTTCTAGTAGGTGTAGATTTGTTGTGCAGGGCGGCAAGGCCGGACGAGTTTACTAAGAAGCATGCGGCCTAAATCCATCTGGGAAAAGGGAGCATGGTTTTATTTTACTCATACGTCAGTCTTCATAAAGGTCCTCCTGTATGTCTATAGAACCATCTTGTGTCACACACACGCACACAGAGCGCGGAGAGAAGGACCCTTTTGCATGCTTCTCCCCACTTGCTCTAGTGATCAGTCAGGCTCTTAAAACCCAGATCCTGACTGATCATTATGACATGTCTGCAAAATGTGAAAGTGACAGGTCCCTTTCAAGGGAGTATGTCAGCAGGTTATCTCATACTAACCTGTTGGTATCTTGTAGTAGCTTGGCTAAGGCCATTTACATTATCTCATACTAACCTGCACATTGCTTTAATAAACTTATATTACTTTGTAATAGAACCTAATGAAATGTTGTTGTTTTTTCCCCGTCTATTACTCAACTTCTGTTGAGTGGCAGCAGAAAGGGGCAACAAGGGCCGAACGTTTGAGATGGAAACTGCAGAACTGTTCCCAATCTTCTGCTCGAATCAAGCACTGCACACAGCACTATACAAAACAGGGAAAAAACATGGCCAAGCTTCAAGGTTTATCCTTGTAAGAAAAGGCTTTCATCTTGTCACCCCTACCCCACAGCCAGACATATGAAGAGATATTGGAGATTGTTGTCACATGCAGTACACAACCAGTACTTGTCAGTGTTCCACAGTTTATCTGATGCCTTGGAAATATTTGTGTACTTCTGAATGATACCTTTCAACAATGAGATCCCTTTGATGAGTAATAAGCCGTTTACCCACCATGGCTTTTGCTGTAGAACGCAACTAAGAACATGTCAATAAAATTCTACTTGAACTTTATATGGAGTTAATCTGAATCACTGCAAAATGATGGTGGTGCTGTACTCTTTACCCTGAGATTAAATGTGATGGGCTAATTGTGAACACAACCACATCCCTACTTATGAATGCATTTGTACCCGTCAGTATTATACAGTACAATGAAAGCATCTGCATATTCCCCGACTAATAATGTATATCCAATGTGTGTGAATAGACCCTTAACATATCCCCCATGAATTATTCATGGCTCACAAGAAGGCCTTACATGTTATGTTACAAGAATCTAAATATTCTACAAAGTGCAGCAACGCTTCTTATGTATGTATATATGTTTACCACTGTGAAGCAAGGAAATGTTTCTTTAATGGTAATTTACTTAGATCCAATAAATCGATGCAGTCTCCTATACAAAACACAATAGACTTTAAATGCTGTACAGCTGACTGCGAACAATTTACATAACCACTCACGTCTATACTCATGTAATTCCACCTACCTCCCAGCTACAGTAATCCTATAGCAATAAAAAGCCTTTTATCATAGTAAATGGGATGGTCCCTACCACACAGATAATTACAGAGCGCTTCTCATCCATACAGAGTAAGGGCTACCATTTGTGGCCAAAATACCAACAATCAACTCGCTGCAAAAGGAAAATGCCACGTAAATACTGGCACATCACTGTCAGTAAAACTCTATTCAAGTAATGTAAAGTTAAAGGGTACTCCGGTGGGAAAAAAAAAACATTTTCAAATCAAATGGTGTCAGAAAATTATAAAAATCTGTAAATTACTTTTATTTAAAGGTCAAGCCTTCCAGTACCTAGCAGCTGCTGTATGCCCTGCAGGAACTAGTGTATTCTTTCCAGTTTGACACTGTACTCTCTGCTGCCACCTCTGTCGATAACAGGAACTGTACAGAGCCATAGTAAATCCCCATAGAAAACCTTTAATGCTTTGCGCTATGGCCTTTCAAACACAAGGAGGAAAAAACAAGAGCGCAAAAGAAAAAATTGCATCAGTTCTTAAGCGGTTAAAAAATGTAACTTGAAAAATATATATTTGCCCCTTCCCAGGGTTAACATGGTGAGGGTAAATGGCCTGCTCCCCTTACTTACTAGGCGGTTTTGTTTCCCTGATACAAAGATCAGCAGGACTGGAACCAGCACTGAAAACAAAGCCGTCCGATAAAAAAGGGAGCAGGATGGACGTTTACTCTCACCATGCTAATCCTGAGAAGGAAACTTAATAAGATATATATATATATATATATATATATATATATATATATATATATATATATATATGTGTGTGTGTGTGTGTGTGTGTGTGTGTGTGTGTGTGTGTGTGTACATACATAGATTTTTATGCTTCCTATCCAGTGCAACGGGCATTCTAGAGTCCCAAGTAAAAGTGCCATGATGTCCCCATAAACTATAGCTATTATTTTTGTTGCATGGGCACTTTTAGAATTGCACTTGCACTTTGGTTCCTATAGGTCTTGTTTGGTACGGATATTGCACTATTGGGCATTATTCATTATGCTATACATGCTGCTTTTCCTATCCCCATTACGGGGGATATATAAGATTACACTGGGTCTTATAAGTACCCAGTGCATACCTGCTTGCTTTTCTATGGTTCGTATAGTGTTGAGCATGTAGGCAAGCACTCAACCACTCATTCGCGGAGCCCGCATAGTGTATACTTGCTCCCATATACTGACAGGATGCTGCAGCCAATCGCTGGCCCGGTCGCACATTCTGACATGACCGGAGAAATACATAAGGACACTGGATTTTTACAATTGTAAAATCTACTCGACTACACAAACAAAGCATTCCGAATCCCACTAGATCCATTCTAATTCTAAACTACCGTTTTAGGCAGCAGAATGGCTTATTGGCTAACAAAATATTTTAATAATAGGATTTTATGCCAGCTATTAGCAAACAGGAATAAATGGTCTTTTTAGACTGTGGGCTGCAGAACATCGCGGAGAGATTCTAACAAATGACTATTTCTATCTCCGCACATACAAATGATCTTTGCTTTATGTAAAACTAATGTTTACTTCTGGCAACTAATGAATGGCTCCGAGGAAAAAAAGGACGGATACGCGGAAACATTGCCAATTCTGGAGTATTGGAGGTAGTTTGGTATTGCATATAAAATGCAGCAAGTATTGGGAAAGGTAAGGTCCGAGCTGATGATAAACCTGCTGCTGGGAGAGGTTAAAGGGGAAGGCCACTTTATAGTAAAATAGTTCAGTATACAGTATTAGTAACTGTACTCACTGTATATACTGACAGCAGCTCCCTGTGTACCAAACTTCCCTCCAGCAGGCTGGACTGCCCTGCTCTGGTTAAATCTGTCCTTAAGATGGCCGACATGGAGGAGCATGTGACCATGCACCGCCCCCAGTGTCCACCATAGGCATATACAGGCTCAGTGTTGGACACTTGGGGGTGGGGCATGGTCACATGCTCCTCCATGTCAGCCATCTTGTAGACAGCTTTACCACAGAGCAGGACAGCACAGCCTGGTGAAGGGGAGTCTGATATTAGCTCAATGAGATACACAGGGAGCTGCTGTCAGTAAGGGCTGCAAGTACAGTTACTAATACTATACAGTGAGCAATTTTACTATAAAGTGGCAAACCCCTTTAAATAAAGGCAGGACAAGCCTGTACATGTATAAGAGAGAACCTTCCATACTGGTCTATGGAATCGTCTACAGCAGCGCAGAGAAGCCCATCGATTGCAGGCAGGTCCTGTATATATGTCATGCATCCATTAGCCATGCACAAAATTTGCACCAGAGCTCAGGAGACACTATTATTTTAAGGGATACAATGGGGGCAGTTACTGCTGGGGGCAGGCTTCTAGATACTCTGACTGGTACAATGAAAGGAGTTATGCAGGATTAGAAAAAGCACAGCTACTTTCTTCCAAAAACAGCACCACCCATGTCCTCTGGTTGTGGGTGATATTACAATTGGGCTCAATTAACCTTTAGGATGCCTTCACACTTACCGGATCTGCAGCGGATTTGACTAAATGAATGAACACAGCATTAAATCCGCACTGTAAAATCCGCTGCGGATCCGGTGTGTGTGAAAGCACCCTAATGCAACAAAGATGAAAAATGCCACCTGAACAGGGGACCGGAGTGGTGCTGTTCTGGAAGAAAGTGGCCATGCTTTTAATCCTGAAAGACCCCTTTAATTTGTGGGCATTATTGTTAATTCAGAGAAATGCCCACTATATACAATTATTTTTAGTTGGCACTATGTGGCGCTATTACTATAGGGACGCTTATTGGCCAATACGTGTAATACTGGGGGAACATATATTGTAGAGCCTCTATCTGTGTTAGGGTGCTGTGCTTTGCAGATATTACTTTCAGGGACACTATCAGTACACTGACATTTCCTGGGGTGCTATTTGGGCAGTAATAACTATCAGAGTCACTATGAAGGCTACTATGTATGACACTATTATTTTTGGGTTGACCATAAATACATAAACTAAAGTGACATTCTATAATATTACCATCTTTATTCTGAAATTTTTATAGAATACAGAAAAGTTCAGATTTGAGAATAAGGTTCCAGATATCTCCATTAGGACAAGATATCGATTGTACCTGCCATAAAAGTCCTTATACTCTTTAACAATAAAGATCTTCTCATGGAGCTGTCTCATTAGATCCGCTGCCGGAAAGGGTTTTATTATTTTTATTTTTTTTCAAACCTAATGTCATTTTCCAATATGATTTAATCCTTGGGGATCATAATAACTTCCCTCTAGACACAGGTAACGAAACGGGTAGATTGTGCGGCTTTATCAGGGCAATATAGAAGGAGCAACACTATTTATTGATCAGACACACACAAAATAAAAAAAGAATGTGATATGTTCTTGTTATTAGAGATTTCCAAGTGTCAGTGTATCCTGTGAGTACAACCTCTGGCTGCCATTGCTGGTGGTGCTGCAGGTGCCTGGATGGGCACACAGGTGCACGCTACTAATAATACTATGAGTGGCTTATGCTAAACTGCAAGATAATAATTGTAGATGGTGCACTTGAAATCAACATGATGGAAGTGTAAGAAACACAAGCTGCACATGGAAGGGCAGCCAGAGGGAGCCAAGTATACAATTCAGACGTCTAGCATTACAAATCTGGCACAACAGTCACAGAACTCATACATATGGCTGTATAATAAATGTGTCATGTAAAGATTCTTAACACAGACACCATAGCTTGGTATGGGCACATACTGTTCATGGCACATTTTACATAGACACACACAAAGCGAATCCCAACAAAAATTATTTCATGCTGTATCCCAGAAGCTATATTCCTCTCAAACTGGATACAAAATTATTGTTACAATAATAATGCCCCATACTATAACAGTGACAGTGCCCTCGTACAGTAATAATGCCCCAATACTATAACAGTGCCAGTGCCCTATACAGTAATACCCCATACTATAATAGTGCCAGGGCCCCCATACAGTAATAATACCCCATACTATAATAGTGCCAGGGCCCCATAAAATAATAATGCCCCATTCTATAACAGTGCCAGTGCCCCATAAAATAATAATGCCCCATTCTATAACAGTGCCAGTGCCCCATAAAATAATAATGCCCCAATACTATAACAGTGCCAGTGCCCTATACAGTAATACCCCATACTATAATAGTGCCAGTGCCCTGTACAGTAATAATACCCCATATTATAATAGTGCCAGCTCCCCATACAATAATAATGCTCCATACTATAACAGTGCCAGTGCCCTATACAGTAATACCCCAAACTATAATAGTGCCAGTGCCCCCATACAGTAATACCCCATACTATAATAGTGCCAGTGCCCCATAAAATAATAATGCCCCATACTATAACAGTGCCAGTGCCCTATAAAGTAATAATACCCCATATTATAATAGTGCCAGCCACCCATACAATAATAATGCCCCATACAATAAAAGTGCCAGGGCCCAAAACAGTAATAATGCCCTAATACTATAATAGTGCAAGCTCCCCATACAATAATAATGCCCCATACTATAACAGTGCCAGTGCCCTATACAGTAATACCCCAAACTATAATAGTGCCAGTGCCCCCATACAGTAATACCCCATACTATAATAGTGCCAGTGCCCCATAAAATAATAATGCCCCATACTATAACAGTGCCAGTGCCCTATAAAGTAATAATACCCCATATTATAATAGTGCCAGCCACCCATACAATAATAATGCCCCATACAATAAAAGTGCCAGTGCCCAAAACAGTAATAATGCCCCCATACTATAATAGTGCTAGTGCCCCCATACAGAAATAATGCCCGCATACAGTAATAATGCCCCCATACTGAAATAGTGCCCGTGCCCCATACAGTAATAATGCCCCATACTATAATAGTGTCAGTGCCCCCATACAGTAATACCCTAATACTATAATAGTGTCAGTGCCCTGTACAGTAATACCCTAATACTATAATAGTGCCAGTGCCCCATACAGTAATAATGCCCCTATAGTTTTTTTTTTTTTTAATTCTCAATTTCATTAAGGATTTTCAATTTTTATAAAAACAACAGTGCACACACACTCGAAAGGGAGAACGGTACAACCATAAAATCGCTCATGGAGGAACATAATGCCCCTATACTATACTATAATAGTGGCATTGCCCCCATACAATAATAATACCCTTGTACTATAATAGTGCCAGTGCTCAATACAGTAATAATACCCCCATACTGAAATAGTGCCCCATACTATAATATTGCCAGTGCACTTGTACAGTAATAATGTCCCCATACTGAAATATAGTGTCAGTGCCCCATACAGTAATAATGGCCCTATACAGTAATAGTGCCACTGCCCCCATACTGTAATAGTGCCAGTGCCCCCATACTGTAATAGTGCCCCCATACTGAAATAGTTGGGTGTAGCTGTTCTTCTCTTCATACCAGTAATCTGTAAGTCTCAGGGATGGGATTTTAGGACTCCCGGGCAGATATGACAACGTTGTATCATTGCGCCAGGCAGTGTGGGAATCCCGTCTTTAGCGGCTCACAGGCTGCAGGTATGAACTGCAAACAATCAGGGGCACTGGGCTAAAATACAGAAACCTGCAGCTAGAACCATCCCACCAGCTTGGCAGTCGTGCTCTAGCCAGTCCAGGAAACTTTTTATTGCAAGCATTTAATGCAACGCTGTGCAACACATCTAAATGCTTCTGGGGAGAGTTTACATAGCAGAAGAGCAGCAACAGGTTCCCTTTAAGCATTGAGTGAGCAGTGTGGACTAATGACAGAGTGCTATAGGAGAGAAGAAACCTGACCTACTCTATCTAAATGTTTAGTCCTGGAAGCAGGCACACGACTGTACTATAAAATGTTCCTAAAATGTCTGCTATGGAAAACCACAGGACAGTCAATATGGAAAAAACAACATATATACCCCACAAAAACAAGACCCGCAGAGTATACTGTTTCTGAAACAACTGCATCGTACTCCAAAAAATGTGCTAGAAGCAGAACAAATAAAGAAGCAGCAGTGGTGGCTCCGCTGCACACCGGCTATATTCATGTCACAGTCTCCCTGTATGTTTGGAGTACACATTGGTAAACTATAAAAGACAGATATCAACATATACTGTGGTGTAGTGACAGCAGGAGTATTGTGTTTAATGCACTGATCCATTAAAATCAACGGGCCCACTATCAGCATGCCAGGGTATAGGGCAAAATTCCTTTTTGGCAGGTTACATACATACAGTATATACTGAATGTACAGGGGGAAAAAAAAAAACACAGCCTGAGTGTGAGCTTTGTAAGAAGCCTGCAAAATGCTTTGAGTTTATTGTTTAGTTTGCTTTTTGATGTGTCAGTATGAAGCCTTAAACAATGGGTTTTGTTCCCATAAACAAGCTATAAATCATCGAGAGGATAGGTGATATGTTATATGCATCATGCTTGAGGTGGACTGGATAAATAAGGGATGGGGAACCTTCAGCCCTTCAGCTGTTGCAAAACTACATTTCCCATCATGCCTGGGCAGCCGAAGTGGTACTGTTCAGGTCTGGTATCGCAGTGTTATCCAGTCACAGTATGGCGGTATTGGTCAAGTCTGGTGTGGCAGTGTTATCCAGTCACAGTATGGCGGTATTGGTCAGGTCTGGTGTGGCGGTGTTATCCAGTCACAGTATGGCGGTATTGGTCAGGTCTAATATGGCGGTGTTATCCAGTCGCAGTATGGCGGTACTGTTCAGGTCTGGTGTGGCGGTGTTATCTAGTCACAGTATGGCAGTGTTATCCAGTCATAGTATGGTGGTATGGGTCAGGTCTGGTATGGCGGCATTGTTCAGGCCTGGTATGATGGTGTTATCCAGTCACAGTATGGCGGTGTTATACAGTCACAGTTTGGGGGTATTGTTCAGGTCTGGTATGGCGGTGTTATCCAGTCACAGTATGGTGGTATTGGTCAGGTCTGGTATGGCAGTGTTATCCAGTCACAGTATCGTGGTATTGTTCAGGTCTGGTATGGTGGCATTGTTCAGGCCTGGTATGATGGTGTTATCCAGTCACAGTATGGCGGTGTTATACAGTCACAGTTTGGCAGTATTGTTCAGGTCTGGTATGGCGATGTTATCCAGTCACAGTATGGCGGTATTGGTCAGGTCTGGTATGGCAGTACTGGTCAGGCCTGGTATGGCAGTGTTATCCAGTCACAGTATGGCGGTATTGTTCAGGTCTGGTATGGCGGTGTTATCCAGTCACAGTATGGCGGTATTGGTTTGGTATGGCAGTATTGGTGTGGCGGTGGTAAATGTGACACCTGGAGCTATTGCCTACCAATCTTGTGGTGAGAATTCCCTCAGACAATATGCAGATGGCTCTAATCATTGATTCAATATGGATTTTTGTTTATGTTTTAAGCAGTTAGAAACCATGAAAAAGGTGATTCAGACAATGTTTCTAGAGAAATGCATGTGGCCGAAAACAGGTTCTCATTTCTTCCCCAGTAGTCATGTGCTGTTACCAGGATTATTGGCCATTCGCCTATTGGTTATCGCATGAGGGTCTGGTTTCGGCTGCATGTGGGGACGTACAGCAAATGTGGGAACACGGCCTAAGACTGATCAGATATCAATATAATGTTCTAATAAACTAGAAAATGCTAAATGGTGAGTGAAGATGGGGCGTCATTAGGTTTAGTGCCTAGGGCAGCAGCAGCTGATATTATCGCCCTGCCTATATGCCCCACATTTTCCTGAGCTATACTCTTTGCAGTTTTTCCTCATGAATTGTCTGACTTTGAAGGGTGGGGGAAAAAAAAAGCGTTACAATCGTGTGTGGTGTAGGCTTTACTTCCAAGATGTGGGGTCAAACAAATGCGTCCTGGCAAGCAGAAAGCTTTAGCCCTCTTCTGCTTACTGGAAAAACCCTTTGAGACCAATTTCAAATGTACTGAATGACAGCAGATTGAGCGGGAGTGTAGCCCCTGTAGCGGGAGTGTAGCCCCTGTAGCGGGAGTGTAGCCCCTGCCAGGGTAACACATTACCTGTCCGCCCTTCCATCTGCTTCTCTGGCTCCTGGACCTCCCGCTCAGCCAATCACTACCATGTCCTGCAGCAGCGCACTGATTGGCTGAGCGTGACGTCCAGATGCCGGGAGGCCACGAAGCAAGCTGGATCACAGAGCAGGTAATGTATGCTCCAGCCGGTGGGGGGGGGGTGAGGGGGCTGTCACTTACATACTCGCAGCAGGATGTATTCTCATAGAAACTAACAGGCAAGGGATCTGCAGTGGAGTTTGCTGCAAATTCGCATAGAGAAATCCGCTGCGGATCCGGTATGTTGTTTGTACCCTTAGGGGGACATTTATGAATGGTTCGCCCAAGGTGTACGCTAGCAGGAAGAATGTGCAGATTCGCCCCTTCTCCCTGGCGTACACCTGCCGTATGCCCCGCTCACCCGATGGGCGGCTGGGGGAGCATGACAAGGCGGGGAGAAGGCGTGGCCTCCTTCCGCGCCTCATATATCATAATTTACACCTGCTCGCAGGCGTAAACCATGATCCAAATCTAAACCTGCTGGAAGCAAGTGTAGATTTAGTACGTCGGGCGCCCGGCCGGCCGAATTCACTAAGAGGCGTGCGCCTGACGGGGGAAAGGGGGTGGGGCCTTATATAAGACCAGCAGGAGCCAGGAGCTGTAATAATATGGAGGTGTATACACAGGCATACACCCCTGGGAAGAGAGCCTTATTAGGCTAGGTTCACATGGAGCATTTCAGTCAGTATTGTAAAGCATACCCATCATTAGGCAGCTTTATCTGATAGGTGTGCCATCGCTCCTGCCACCGGAAGATCGAGTAATCGTGGATACGTACATGTCGGGTGTGTTCTGTGCACAAGCCCTATAGAATTGTGACTGCACACAGATAGGATAAAGGAATATGTGCAAAACAAAGAAAAAAAGGACAAATCTTCCAATAGGGTTTTTATTTTTATTAGACTTTTTTGGGTTATGCTAAGTTTTTGCATTCATTATACTTTATCCCTTACATTAGATTTCATTTTAACATACTGAAAAACATGGTCCACCATGTCTTTGTATGCATTAAAAACCTACTTTTTTTTTTTTTTTGGGTACTCAAATTTCCACAAAGAAATTCTCACCACAGGATTGGTAGATTGGTAGGTAACAGCTCCAGACATCACATTTACCACCGCCATACCAAACCTGACCAATACCATACTGTGACTGGGTAACACCGCCATACCAGACCTGACCAATACCATACTGTGACTGGGTAACACCGCCATACCACACCTGAACAATACCACCATACTGTGACTGGGTAACACCGCCAGACCAGACCTGAACAATACCACCATACTGTGACTGGGTAACACCGCCATACCAGAAATGACCAATACCATACTGTGACTGGGTAACACCGCCATACCAGACCTGACCAATACCGCCAAACTGTGACTGGATAACACCGCTACACTAGACCTAACCAATACCGCCATACTGTGACTGGATAACACCGCCATACTAGACCTAACCAATACTACCATACTGTGACTGGATAACACCGCCATACCAGACCTAACCAATACCGCCATACTGTGACTGGATAACACCGCCATACTAGACCTAACCAATACTACCATACTGTGACTGGATAACACCGCCATACCAGACCTGACCAATACCACCATACTGTGACTGGATAACACCGCCATACTAGACCTAACCAATACTACCATACTGTGACTGGATAACACCGCCATACCAGACCTGACCAATACCACCATACTGTGACTGGATAACACCGCCATACCACACACACACGTAAAAACAACAGATTTACTGGCAAGTCTGAATGGGAAGTGGGAGAGTAAAAAAAAAAATTTGAAAATTAAAAAAAAAAAAAAAAAAATGTTTCCTTTCCCTTGCAAGGTGCTGCCCTAGGCACTGGACCACTGTTACTGGTGACTAGTGGTAAATACGGCCCTGAGTGTAATACGGATCAATCTGTGTGTCTTGTATACTAAATGCAAGTAGTTCGGCATTCAACTCCCGGTGTCTGGACAAAATGGATGCAGCCATAAGGCTGCCATAGGCTGTATTCATGTTTTTCAGGACTCCTTAGGGTGGCATCCAACTTCTGCAGATGCCAGGTCAGTTGAATTCCGAACTCAGACACTTTTCTTAATTGCAAGTACCGTCCTGACCACAGGTCTGATGATAACCGCCAGTTCACTCATCAGACCTGCAGCTGAGCCTAGACTTCTTATGCTAATATGAACCTGGTCTATGGATATAGTCACACGTCACAAATACATTGTGGATTTGTTGCAGATTTAAGTTCAATAGAAAAGTCACAATCTGCCATGTGTAAACATACGTTTTGAATCTATTCACACACACACACTCTGTTGCAGATTTGTTCCACCTGTACAATCTATCTGCAGGACTCTTGCAGAAGTCTGTGCACCTGTCACCCTATCCAGGAGGAAAGTAACGGATTGTTAGGGCCCTTTTACACGAAAAGATTATCTGACAGATTATCTGCCAAAGATTTGAAGCCAAAGCCAGGAATGGACTATAAACAGAGATCAGGTAATAAAGGAAAGCCTGAGATTTCTCCTCTTTTGAAATCCACTCCTGGTTTTGGCTTCAAATCTTTGGCAGATAATCTGTCAGATAATCTTTCCGTGTAAAAGGGCCCTTAGTTGCAAGAATTGCTGCTACAAATCTGCCATGTGTGACTGTGGCCATAAACAGACATATAAAAACCCTGCTCCCCCGCTGTCTACTAGTACAGCAGTATACATGTATCCATATTCCTAATGACCTACATGTATAATCCTGCAGGACATACAGATGTCTCATCTACGGACTCCAGGAAGTATAGTATAGATGGTTACACAAATAACCAATACATTGTATCAGTATAGGCATCGGCTACCACCTTGTATAGTACGGCTGTGATCCCCAACTGCTTCTGAACTACAACCCCCATCCTGCCCTGACAGCCTGCAGAATGGAAGCTGGAGAGCGCTGCAGTAATGAATGCAACAGCTGAGTCCTCAGAGCATACCAGGCACCTGCAGCACAGTGTATCTAAGCACTGACTGACAGGGCTTAGATACACAGAAGGTTATGCAAGTAGTACATTGTATGCAAACACTGACAAAAGACTTAGATACCTACAAGGTGATGCATGATGTACATTGTATCTAAGTACAGACAAGTCTTAGATACATACAAGGTGCTACATGCAGGACACTGTATGGCAGCAGGCTTAGATACACGCAGGGTGATACATGCAGGACACTGTATGGCAGCAGGCTTAGATACATTCAAGGTGATACATGCAGGACACTGTATGGCAGCAGGCTTAGATACACGCAGGGTGATACATGCAGGACACTGTATGGCAGCAGGCTTAGATACATACAAGGTGATACATGCAGGACACTGTATGGCAGCAGGCTTAGATACATACAAGGTGATACAGGCAGAACACTATGGCAGCAGGCTTAGATACATACAGGGCACTGTATGGCAGCAGGCTTAGATACACGCAGGGTGATACATGCAGGACACTGTATGGCAGCAGGCTTAGATACATACAAGGTGATACATGCAGGGCACTGTATGGCAGCAGGCTTAGATACATACAAGGTGATACATGCAGGACACTGTATGGCAGCAGGTTTAGATACATACAAGGTGATACATGCAGGACACTGTATGGCAGCAGGCTTAGATACACGCAGGACACTGTATGGCAGCAGGCTTAGATACACGCAGGGTGATGCAGTAGCTTCTCCCCTGTAGCGCAGGCAGCTGCTCTCCTCTCTGGGTGAACTTGTTGATTCGTGTAGGATGGAAGTTGTGCTCAGTGACAGCAGCAGCAGAGCAGCCCGCACACAGCCACACTCACCCCAGCACTGGATACAGCACAGTATATAGTGTAGACACAGGACACTACCTGCTGCTGCAGCTGTCTGTCTCCCCAGTCCTGGCGCTCTGATCATCCTCACAGCAGCCGGCTCCGCTACCACCGCTCTACCGCCTCCAGGCGTCCAGAGGGCGCCCGACCAAACACAAGGCGCCGGCAACAGACGGAGGGCTCTAAGACCTGGAGGACGCCGCGGCGTGAGAAGGGCGGGGCGTGTGGAGTCACGTGGTGAGAAGCGGAGCGCGTTGTGTGATTGTCGGAGAGCGCTCGGGAGAGGTGAGATGCGGCGCTGTGTATGTGTGTGATTCTATAGGTGTAGCGCTATATCAGGCTTCCTGTGACGTCACCTCATCTCTTGTACAGAGAGCCTGAGAGCTCGGGGGCAGCAGGTGTGTGTGTGTGTGATCCGACCTGCTCCCTCCATACAATGGAAGCATGGGAAGTCTGATCGCCCCCTATCGGGCCTGACAGCATTGCTGTAAAGCAGTGTCCTGCAACATGTGGCTCATCAGCTACTGCTAAACTACAAGTCCCAGCATGCCTGGCAGCTGAAGCATTGCTGACCTGGGCAGTGTAACTGTGTGACTGCTGCAGAGCGGAGGATGGAGACCCCTGCTCTATAGGAAGGGGAGACCTAGGAGAAGCTGTGCCCAGTCACTGACTGCCGCGGGCATAGAGGTCCTGGACGGTCACTGACTGCTGCGGGCGTAGAGGTCCTGGACGGTCACTGACTGCCGCGGGCGTAGAGGTCCTGGACGGTCACTGACTGCCGCGGGCGTAGAGGTCCTGGACGGTCACTGACTGCCGCGGGCGTAGAGGTCCTGGACGGTCACTGACTGCCGCGGGCGTAGAGGTCCTGGACGGTCACTGACTGCCGCGGGCGTAGAGGTCCTGGACGGTCACTGACTGGCGCGGGCGTAGAGGTCCTGGACGGTCACTGACTGGCGCGGGCGTAGAGGTCCTGGACGGTCACTGACTGGCGCGGGCGTAGAGGTCCTGGACGGTCACTGACTGGCGCGGGCGTAGAGGTCCTGGACGGTCACTGACTGGCGCGGGCGTAGAGGTCCTGGACGGTCACTGACTGCCGCGGGCGTAGAGGTCCTGAACGGTCACTGACTGCCGCGGGCGTAGAGGTCCTGGACGGTCACTGACTGCCGCGGGCGTAGAGGTCCTGGACGGTCACTGACTGCCGCGGGCGTAGAGGTCCTGGACGGTCACTGACTGCCGCGGGCGTAGAGGTCCTGGACGGTCACTGACTGCCGCGGGCGTAGAGGTCCTGGACGGTCACTGACTGCCGCGGGCGTAGAGGTCCTGGACGGTCACTGACTGCCGCAGGCGTAGAGGTCCTGGACGGTCACTGACTGCCGCGGGCGTAGAGGTCCTGAACGGTCACTGACTGCCGCGGGCGTAGAGTTAATTTACAGCTACATCACCAGGCTATCTGACATCAGCACTGACCTCTGAATATGGCTTTCAGCGGCTCCCTGCTGTGTAAGCCTTTGTTCTCTGCTCTCTTCTGGCGACTAATTTCCCTCCTCACTTCCCCCTCCCCTCTCCATAGAACAGACAGGATCCGACAGTTGAGATTTCCTGATAATGAGCAGTGGATGAGAGAAAGGGGAGGAGGGACCTGGGAAAAGTCTTTTTAAGGGTGCCTTCTCACTTACCGGATCCGCAGCGGATCCTCACGCTGCAGATTCACAGCGAGATCAACTGTGGATCCGGTACCATTCACCCTAATGATAGCACATACCCGCAGCGGGATTGACATCCCGCTGTGAGTATGAGCTTTAACCCCCTGGCGCCCGCAGCCCCACCGCATCCTCTCCTCCTGCAGCTCCGCCTCTGCCCCCATCAGCCCCGACGCCCGTATCCCCAATCGCCGCCCGCACGCATCCCCGATCATCCCCGCAGCCATCACGCATCCCTAATCGCCGCCCGCATCCCCCATCATCTCTGCAGCCCGTCCGCATAATCCCCGTAGCCCGCCGGCCGCCGCCGAGAGCAAACATTACCTGCTCCTCGGTGCAGCTGCTGGGATAATGCGGGCCAGCTGCGGGGATGATGGGGAATGCATGCGGGCTGCGTGCGGCGATTGCGGATGCGTGCGCTGGGGCTGATGGGGGCAGTGGCGGAGCTGCAGGAGGCGGGGATGCGGGCGCCAGGGGGTTAAAGCTCATACAGCGGGATGTCAATCCCGCTGCGGGTATGTGCTATCATTTGGGTGAATGGTACCGGATCCGCAGTGGATCTCGCTGCGAATCCGCAGCGTGAGGATCCGCTGCGGATTCGGTAAGTGTGAAGGCACCCTAAATGCAGATAATGCCCTATTTGCCTAATAAACCTAATTACAAAGTTTCTTAAAGGGGTAGTGCGGCAGTAAGCAATTATTCACTAAATAACACACATTACAAAGTTATACAACTTTGTAATGTATGTTATGTTAGTGAATGGCCCCCTTCCCCGTGTCCCACCACCCCCCCACCCCCTGGATGTGTACTGTTCTATACTCACCTGATCCGTGTCGACCCACGGCCGCCGGTCACTTACCTCACTGGTTCCAATGCTGGGTCACGGATCGCGCCGCCCCGTTCTCCCGTCCCGCTTGCTGGTCTGAGCTGCGGCTTGAGACATCACGACTCAAGCCACAGCTCAGCCATTCAGCGGTTGTAGCGAGGTCCCGCCTCAGCCACTGAACAACTAAGCTGCCTTGAGACGTCACGTCTCAAACCGCAGCTCAGACCAGGAAGCGGCGGCTGGACGGGAGATCCAGGTGACGCGATCTGGGACCCGGCATTGGAACCAGGAAGATAAGTGACCGGTGCCCTCTATTTCCACCCCCTCCCCGGCCGTACAATAAAAATAACCCCGGCCCGGAGTACCTCTTTAAGGTCCATTTACTTCAATGGAACTGAGTTTGAAACCAAAATCGCCATGTTTTTGTAGCGCTGGATAACCCCTTTAAACACGTCAGCCAAGTCAGCTGACTGTGTAAAGTGTATGGGGGCCTCCTAGGAGAGGAGGACTGGTCAGATTACATTTTAGCTGAGACCAGTCACTGCCAGACCCCTTATTACATGAATGCTTTGCTGAGCGCTCTTACGTATATTAGGATCAGGAGGGATCAGAAAAGGCTCAGAGACCTAGTGGGGATTTCAGCTGGGAAGTGGGTACAGTTTTATATAATGTAGACCAGTTGGTGAGGCACAACTGCGGAGGCCGCTTTCACTAAAGTGACTGTAAGCGGCACAGGCCTTTCCCTGGCTGCAACAATATTAGGTTTAGGACCATTATTGACTCATTTTGTACTTATACAGTGGTGCCTTAGATTACGAGCATAATTCGTTCCGGGGCCGTGCTTGTAATCCAAATCCACTCTTAAACCAAAGCAAATTTTCCCATAAAAAATCATAGAAATGCAGACAATTGGTTCCACACCCCAAAAATAATGATTTATTATTTTGAATAACATGTAAAACTAATGAAACAAACATTCAGAAACAGCAGAATATGTGATATTATAAGTTACTGTACAGTAATGGAGAGGATGGGAAACACAAGGACTAACAGACTGCAGGGAGCGTGAAGGAATGAGCAGGGCAGATGTGGGCACATACATGCAGCACTCTCTGTCCGGGGAGAGAGGGGTTACAGCTATGGAGAGATTACCTCCACAGTCCTGTCCCCTGGTGTAAGCCCCAGCCTCAAGTGGATCTGCTATGATTTGGAAGGTGAGGGAGACTTCCTGGGACAGAGTACAGTGCTGTAGACCCCGCTATGCAGACCATGCCACTCCTCCACTTGCGTTCCCACCCAGTCCTGGGAGCTCTTAAACCAAAGCAAGGCTCTTAAACCAAGTCACAATTTTGAAAAACTGTGAGCTCTTAAACCAAAACGCTCTTAAACCAAGTTACTCTTAAACCAAGGTACCACTGTATTAATGTTATACAGAGATCAGGAGACAAATGAAGGGTAGACTGAGCAATGGTTTTTATTTTTGCATGGATTTGCAGCACAGATGGTGAGGCCCCAGCATCCTCCCAGTGAGTCTGGTGAGGCTACAGCTGACAAAGTTTGAGAAGCACTGATGTAGACAATGCCTGCTAAGGCTCTGTTCACACTGCGTTTTTGCAATCCGTTTTTTTTATCCGTTTTTTGAAAAAGGATGAAAAGCGGATTGCAAAAATGGATGCATTTGTGTGCATCCGTTTTGATCTGTTTTTCCATTGACTTTCATTATAAAAAAAAGGATCAAAACGGATTGCTGACGGACACATAAACATTGCTGACACTATTTTTTTTTTTTCGTCCATTAAAAAAAAAAAAAAACAGATCCATTAAATATATGCTAAAAACGCAGTGTGAAGTCAGCCTAACCTCTAGAATGTTCCATTGTAGCAAAGATTCAGGGAGATACATGGCAGCTGCTGCTTGCAGATTACAGCCAAGAGTGCTAGTAATGTTAGTTTTTCTGGTGGTTTAGGGTGATGGAGGGATTAATGCCTACATTCCTGATGGACATGAAGAAGTGAATGGGTTAGTATTGGCTGCACTGGTTGTCTGGGGTAGAAGAGGGATTAATGCCAGTTTATCTGCTGGTGTACTTAATATCACTGGCTTCTCTTCTGTGGTCTAGGGTAGTGGAGTGGTTACTGCCAGCACTCCTGGTGGTCTAGTGTGGAGTGGTTACTGCCAGCTCTCCTGGTGGTCTAGTGTGGAGTGGTTACTGCCAGCACTCCTGGTGGTCTAGTGTGGAGTGGTTACTGCCAGCACTCCTGGTGGTCTAGTGTGGAGTGGTTACTGCCAGCACTCCTGGTGGTCTAGTGTGGAGTGGTTACTGCCAGCTCTCCTGGTGGTCTAGTGTGGAGTGGTTACTGCCAGCTCTCCTGGTGGTCTAGTGTGGAGTGGTTACTGCCAGCTCTCCTGGCGGTCTAGTGTGGAGTGGTTACTGCCAGCTCTCCTGGCGGTCTAGTGTGGAGTGGTTACTGCCAGCTCTCCTGGTGGTCTAGTGTGTGTGTGTGTGGTGGAGCGGTTACGGCCAGCTCTCCTGGTGGTTTAGTGTAGTGGAGTGGTTACTACCAGCTCTCCTGGTGGTTTAGTGTAGTGGAGTGGTTACTACCAGCTCTCCTGGTGGTCTAGTGTGGAGTGGTTACTGCCAGATCTCCTGGTGGTCTAGTGTGTGGTGGAGTGGTTACTGCCAGCTCTCCTGGTGGTTTAGTGTAGTGGAGTGGTTACTGCCAGCTCTCCTGATGGTCTAGTGTGTACTTTGTAGTGGAGTGGTTACTGCCAGATCTCCTGGTGGTCTAGTATGGAGTGGTTACTACCAGCTCTCCTGGTGGTCTAGTGTGTGTGTGTGTGTGTGTGTGGTGGAGTGGTTACTACCAGCTCTCCTGGTGGTCTAGTATGGAGTGGTTACTACCAGCTCTCCTGGCGGTCTAGTGTGTGGTGGAGTGGTTACTGCCAGCTCTCCTGGTGGTTTAGTGTAGTGGAGTGGTTACTGCCAGCTCTCCTGATGGTCTAGTGTGTACTTTGTAGTGGAGTGGTTACTGCCAGATCTCCTGGTGGTCTAGTATGGAGTGGTTACTACCAGCTCTCCTGGTGGTCTAGTATGGAGTGGTTACTACCAGCTCTCCTGATGGTCTAGTGTGTAGTGGAGTGGTTACGGCCAGCTCTCCAATAAAAGCAATAAAAGACACACAAAATTCCTCCATAAGTGCTTTCTAAGTTATCACTATTAGTAGATGGTGACACCAGAGAGAAATAGCGTGCATGCTCATCTTTGTCTATTGTGCATGGTAACTCCGCAGGCTTGTGGGAATAGAAGGTTTAGCAGTAATCTCCCATAAGGCAGTGTGGGCTTCAGATGTGTGACTGAGAGATATAACAAGTAACCAAAGAGCCATTCTTCTGACTTTTATTAGATTCTCCTCACATGTAACGCAATTTGGGGCTTGTTTCCCCTTCTTTAAAATGATTGGAGATCTAAAACAAGCTCCAAAGTGCGTTACCCGTCCAGAGAATCTATGGTAATCTGATGCCGTGACAAGGGGTACTTATTGTTTTCCATATCTGTCCTATAGCCGGGACTTCTCCACCTGTCGCTGAATCTGTAATAGTTCCCTGCTGGTCCTAGAAACCCTGTATAAAAATATCCATTTAGGTTGTAATCCAATCATGGCCGCCAGAACCGGTAAATGATATAATGTGGCGAGGTGCGTACGGCCACGCACATTGATCACGCCATTACAAGCTGATACACTGGCTTATTATCTGTTAGCAGTCATGTCTCCGGAGCTCTCCATGGCCCCGAGCAAGGGCACTGAGCGGTCCTGGCGGAGCATTTGTTATTATTTAGCTGGATATTATCATGGCTTGTGACCCAATTTCATGTCTTTTTTTTTTTTTTTTTCCCGCAAGAAATCCAGCAGAATGATTATCCCTGTCAGATGCTTCACATGTGGGAAGATCGTCGGAAATAAGTGGGAGGCGTACCTGGGGCTGCTGCAGGCTGAGTATACTGAAGGGTATGTTCATGGCCGCCTGGTCTTCTAGCTATACATCAACTGGATGGGTTTCTTATTCCGATTATTACCTCTTACTCTTATGGTGCGTGAGCACTTCCAGCCGAAATGGAAAAATAAAAAATCATTGAGTCCTTCTCTTCTATTAAGCTATTATACCATTTCCCGCAGACTCTACTTGCAGTCACTCAACAGAAACCTTCACTTTACTTTTTTTTTGGGGGGGGGGGGAATTCTGCTGTTTCTTGCATTTTTTTCAGAAGAATTAGCCAGATGGTTGCTGAAAGTGATTAATGGAATACAAAGTGCCCTACAAACCATATTTGTGTTGTTTTTCTTCACTTTAGATGCCTATTGTATTTGGTTGTGTGATCACTAGGTGACTACATTAATTGAAATAAATGAAGCGTCTTGCAGTACGCCACAGTGTATGTCGGCATTCCCTTCTTTGTTGGATGTTGACGGATAGCTATGATATACTGCTTATTAAAGCAAATGCACCATCAGGTACATAGTTTTAAGATTTTTCCATGAATAGACTCACAGAGGGGAGGGGTTTCGTCACACTGGGGGTGGGCGGACCTGCCTTTAGTGCCTTAGGTGGGGTCGGTGCCCACGCCAGTCCATACATGGAAAAATCTTAAAGCCATATACCTGATTGTGCATTTGCTTTAAATTTGCAGTGTGAACCCAGCATTACTTTTTTTTTTTTTAAATTGCAGCATGCAATGAAAAAATGGTTCAAAATGGATGCACACAAATGCATCCGTTTTTTTCATCCTTTTTTTTGCTATAAACGGAATTAAAAACAGTTTGCAAAAACGTAGTGTGAACCCAATCTAAGGGAAGGTTCACACAGGTTTTCATTAAAGTGGTTATCTGACGGTATATAGCTGTGGTCATATAGAAAACAATAAAGAGCTTACCTCGCCCCGCTCCCCCGGTGTCGTCCTATGGCATCTTTTGGTCCCCCACGGGCCACTACTTCCAAGACAGACTCTTTTCGACAGTGACAGCCCTCTCAGCCAATCACTGGCCATGGTGCTGTCCCATCTCGGCCAGTCATCGGTTGAGCAGGCTGTTACTGCTGAGACGAATCCATCTCTGAAGTGGTGGTGGTCAGTGGGGGACATCGGGGGAGCATGGAGAGATAAGCTTTTATTATTTTCTATAGAAAAACAACTGTATAGAAAGTTTTCTAACACCTGACAGCCCCTTTAAGTCTTTTGGGCCAAAACCAACATTGAACTAAATGTCTCCAAATTTACTAATTTACGTGCTGTTGAATAAATGTGGCACATCTATAAACAGAAAAGCATCTGCATCTGTTGTCAGAAGTGTAAATTTGCAGTCAATAGCGCCTATTTGTGACAGGTCTCCTCTAGTATAGGGAAAGCTCTATCAGTTGAAGCCAGTGGTTGGGGAGAAGCTGTCAGGGGCCATCTGATGATTCATAGTTAGAAAGCCATGACTGTTAATAGGAATTCTTGAGGAGATGAATTGTGATGGTCTCACCTTATAGAATAGCAACGTTTGAAAAACAGGGGAATTATGTAAATCAACACAGGGACTTCTAGGTTACACCCCCAATGAAGGTTCCATCTACATCCATAGTCCAGGTCCACTTGAGGACAGAAGTGGTAAAGGCCCTATTACATGAAGCTATTATTACACAAGATGTCAGCTCATCGTTGTCAACAGGCTGAAACGGCAACAATCAGTCTAGCAACGATCTGCTGCTGCTGTTCAATAGGAGCAAAAAAAAAAAAAAAAAAAAAAAACACCACCACCACCCCCCGCACTTACCTGCTCGCTGTCGGCGCATAGTACCGGTGGGGAACGTGAAGCAAGCGAGAACTGACCTGACAGGTCGGTGCTCACTTGCTCCTTTGAAACAGCCCGTGTAATAGGGTCTTAACAGTCTGCTTCCCCCCTGTATTGATATAATGTTATATTGATCACCACAACCTCTAGGATGATGCCGATTCTCTCTAGTCCCTGTGAATTATTCCGTGGCTCTCATGTCTTTTCTCTCTTATATAGTGACGCGCTGGATGCATTAGGCCTGAAGAGGTACTGCTGTCGTCGTATGCTTCTTGCCCATGTGGATCTCATAGAGAAGCTTTTAAACTACGCTCCCTTGGAGAAATGAGAGGACAGCAGGAACATGGTGGTTCCCAATGGTGCACAGAGAGAGGAGGTGGAAGAAACTTTTCTGTTATGGGATTGAGCACATAGATGAAGCAAACCAGGACATTCCTAATCACCAATTTCCACTTACAACTGCAAAAACAACTCATTTTGTATTTAATAAAGTTATTTTTGTTATGTGATAATGGCGTGTGTCAGTTTAGTGACTGGCAGTGACTGTGCTACATTTGCCAATACCGGCCATGCTCCCGTCACTGCTCAGAAAGAAGGAAGGGAATATGGAAACCTCAAAATATAACACAAAGTTAAAGTGTACCTTTCCTAAAAGTTTGATCAGTCGGGGTCTCCAACCAATCAGAACAAGTGGGTAGAAGCACATAGTAGTGCATTTTGTTTTCTGGCTCACAGTGAGCTCCATTTTAAAAGGGCACTCCAGAGTGAAGAAAACGTTTTTAAAGGGGTGTTTTTATCTGATGAAGGCATAGCTGCACCCACACTCAGTTCCTGGTTTGGCATCAGGGAAGTGAGAACATTATGCAGTAGCGCTGTGCATTTTATTTATATTTTCTTTTGCCTCCAAACACTCTCTAGCCCTCATGGTGAGCATTTTTTTTTTCTCCTGCCTTCACTGTGGACGATACACTGCCACTCACTGGTATGATGATGTGAAAAGACATTGCATATGCCTGGTGGGAACCTAGAAGGATGAGAAGATGACCCCTGTGCAGCCCCTTATAGAAGACTTTTCCCTGTGTTGCTTTCACCCTATAGAGTATGGACCCCAGTGCGGTATATGTGCGGGGATAATAAAACCACTGCGTGTGAGGGTTTCTTCCAGGATCTTGTCACATTCCTGTAACCCCCTCAGCTTGTCCACAGAGCTTACACTTCTACCATACTGTTAGGATATAACCTTACAGGATGGAACCTGTAGAGCTGAGGGTTTGGATATTTTCAGCGCTTAGAAACAATATTATACATGAAGTGGTGCATATGATCAACCCCATCTGTGAGTCTATCAGCAGACTGGTAACATGGCAGCCCTCTGCAGCTGAGCGATAACACAGTATGATGGACATCCAGGATACATGTACCCGGTCTGCCTTTATTAATATCAGATACTCTCTTGTGCAGGCTCGGACTGTTCTCATGTATATCAGATCAGCAGTAAATAAAGTAGTGAAAAAGATTTCAGACTAGGGAGACCAGTGAAGAGGATAATCCAGTTATTCTAAGAGGTTGGATGTCAAAATAGATGTAAGTCTGGGAAAGAAATGGACCTGATGGGTGGAATTGCGGAATATAAAATTATGTTCATTCTTTGCAGTATACCGCTGTTTTTCAGTTTCTCCCAGGTTCCTGCATTGTCACTTCCCAGTGGCAAGTAACTGCTCAGTCAGTCAGTAACTGCGGTGGTATCCTGCCCCAGTAACTGACTGGCTAAGCGGGCATTTTTCAGGAGATGCTGGAGCCTGGCAGCTGTTAAAGAGCTTGTGATGCTGGGCTGCGGGGGAGTGGGGACAGGTAAGTATAGATTCTTTATTATGTTCCACCTGCCTGCACTGGAATTATAGATTTGACTAGAGTTCTCCTTTAACCCCTAGACGACCCATGATGTACATGTACATCATGGAAGTCTGTCCCTAGATGACCTTGGACATACATGTACGTCATGGCTATGAAGCATGCTTCATAGCAGGTGGGGGCTGGTTGCAGTAAGCAGCCCGCCCCTCACCGTTCATGCCAGGCTGCAGTGATTGTGCTGCAGCCTGTCAATAACCCCTTAAACGCCGTGTGTGACTTACCGATTGGGTCCCCTGCAGTGTGACTGTGGGGGTCTCGATCGCTGTATTGGACTGCCAGAGGTCTCTTACCTCGCTCCGATCGGCACTCTGTTGCTTGAGTCTGCAGAGCGCCTATTACACTGATCAATGCTATGCCTATGGCATAGCATTGAACAGTGTATGCAATCTGATAATTTCATGTAAAAGTGGGGACTTTTACATGTGCCCCAAATCCCCTCCCCCAATAAAGGTTCAAATCACCCCTCTATCCCATTATATAAATAAAACATCCGATCTACACAAATATGGTATTCAGTGCTACAAAAACATGGCCACTTTCTTTTAGAGACAACACGACTCTTGTCTCCAGTTCAGGTGCGATTTGCAATTAAGCTCCATTCACTTCAATGGAACTGAGCAGCAAAACCCCGCCCAAGCAGGAGACAATAGTGGGGCTGTCTCTGGAAGAAAGTGGCAATGTTTTTGTAGCGCTGGATAACCCCTTTAATAAAAAGCAGAGATCATGGCACAAAAAATGACACCCCATACAGCTCCGTAGGTGAAAAACTAAAACCGTTATAAGCTCCACAATAGGACCATTTTATTAATAATTAATTTGGACTAAACTTAATTTGGGCATCTTTTTGTTGTTTCAACTAATAATTAATTGCAAAAATAAAATTGAAAATCTCTGTAAACCTGCATATGGTTGTGTTCGGACTGACTTTACCGTATAGTGCATTACGTAGACACAGGAACCCCCCAAAAGTTACCATATTGCATTCTTTTTTCCAATTTCACAGATTTATATTTTCATAAATAATATTTTGGGGGTTCCATCACACATGTCATGGTAGAATGAAAGACGCCAATACAAAAAAAGTACACCTATTCCTGAAAAAAAAACAAGCCCTTACATGGCCCTGTAGATAGAAAAATGAAAGTGCTAGAGCTCTTAGAAGGGGAGGAGGAAAAAACAACAGTGCAAAAATTTTGGGCTTGGTCCTCAAAGGGTTAAGGAATTCTTGTGAAGGTAAAGGTAGCAATTGTAGCAGAATGTTGCAATGCTGCAGTCAGCAAATCTTTAGTTTTTTGCTATTAGCAGGTTGCAGGGAACTCGGGCCTATGGCATGGTTGAGGCCTAGCAAACAGCAGACATAGGTGATATCATGCTCCTGGTCAAGTCAGAACTAATTAGGAAGTTCCAGCCAGCTTTGCAGGGATTTGTTCAGAGAATCCAGAGAAGGAGAGACTCACATGGCTTTCTTGACATGTGACCACTGGGTGAAGCAAATACACAAATTACAGAAATGGTAACTATATGTGCATCAGTGTATTTTGGTTTAGCAGTGTGACAAGCAAAATGACAGTACATACAAGTAACCTACTATACTCAGACACAACTTAAGATACTTAGAAACATATTCTTTAGCCACACAACAACTCTAGACCTAAAGTAGCTGGGATACAGGTACTGGGACACTGCATTAAGACCTTTCCAGACATAGGGTGCGTGCACACTACGGAATTGCCGTGTATAACCCGCGGCATTTCCGCCAGTGCCATAGACACTATTCTGTGCACGGGCGGATTCCGCGTTTCGTCGAAAGAATTAAACTGGTTGAAAAAAACCAGACTAAACACAGGAATTCTGACCAGTACAGAGAGTCACGGCTCTATGTGTCCATCAGTCACATGACTGCTTTTTCTCTGTGAGCGCTCAGATGGCCTGGGAAACACGGGACTTCCTGTTTTCTGACTTTCCTGTTTTTTTTAGGAAAGTAAGAGTCAGAAAACAGGAAGTGCTGTGTTTTCCATGATAACTAAAAAAAATAATAATAATGAATGTAAATTGCAAACTTGCTTTATATCACATCTACTGCTGATTTAGATTTTTAAAGTTAGAATGACAGGTACACTTTAAAATATTCAGGCACATTTCTCAGTTTATCAATATGAATTTTCCAAAGCCCTAGCTATCAAGTTGCACTGTGGATGACTGATATAGAGACGTTTTTCTCCACTTTTTTTGAGCAATGATCTGGCAAACTTCAGTAGCTATGCGATATGGCTCAATAGACTTATGGAAAACAGATCTCTGCTCTTTCTGGGCTAACTAGTCAAGTAGGTGGTTCTACTTGCACACAGATAGCTGTCAATCAATGAGCAGGACCGCCCACTTGGCTATTCGAATGAGCAGAGATTGACATGAACAAATAATAAGTAATGCTGGAACTATATTTCAATCTGTTCATCTTCTCCCGCCATGTAAGATGCTACCTGTAGACTGGACTACATCTGCATTGTGACAGGTTGATTTGGTAGAATCACAGCAGGAATATGCCCATGAGGCTCTGTTCATCCTGGCCTCAAGGCTCAGTCCTGTCAGGTCTATTGTGATGGGCACAATGGCATATTTATATAGTTTCATATGAATAGCCTGATCCTCCAGAACCGGATCAGCTGTCAGAGGACTGGGCTCTTACATATTCCCGCAGAAGCCATATAAATACAGGCTCACCCTCTCTCACTGCAGGACTCTATTCAATGAGCTTAGACAACCAGCCGAGTAATAGAGAAACTGTCTCTTTATAGCAGATAATGGAATGGACTTTTAGAGCATTAAACTCTATATAGCGCCAGGATTAATCGTTTAATTCCTTTCTAGTCATATGCTTGAAAGGGATTCCCCCGGGTCTTTAATACGTCAGATAAGATAATGCATCAAACTGTTATTTAATGAGGTGTTAGGAGGATTGTGCCCCACAGAGCCGCACAATGTGTATTTAATCTTTCTATGACATGAAGGAGGATAGGCCGGGCTGAAAGCAAAGCTGTAACTCCTGCTAAGCCGCTGTGCTGTGCACTTATGGTGAGATGACACATAGTGAGTACACCGCAGCTGAGGTATGGCACAAAACCATGACAAACTCCACTTATACCGCATACTGCCCGACTTCTCATATCACACGTTTTGTAGCTAAAACCTCTGTAATCTGGTCGGAGACCTTATCGTCACCATACTCCTTTCTTCAGTTCAAGTCAGATTTTTAGTTCTTAATTACATTAGGCAATGACTAATAGCTGAGGCTATCAATTTCACCAAATACAGACAAGGAATATGAGACATGTTACAGATGTCACCAGAATTCACAGGGAAATCTGATCTGCTTTATAAAGATACAATATATTGGCCAAATCTGATCTCAAACCACTAGTTGTTGTTTTTTTTCTGCTTTGAGCAAGATACTAAGATATGGTTTTTAAAAAAAAATTAAAAAAAAAATCTTTTTCTGTGTGAGTACGTGTTCTCAGTAGCTGTCAGACACATTTGGCTGTGGCTTATATCCCATGTGAACAAGTGGATCAGGGATGTTGAAATTCAACATGCCCAACTCCTCCTCCCCCTGACATCTTCTATTGGTGGATAGATGAGATACCCTGCATATACATTAAAAAGGTTGGCCAGTCCTGGCAAAATTGTTCAGTAGACATTCAATTAATGTGTATGCTCTCCTTAAAGGGACTGTATCACTTTACTGATTAGAACTAAATACTGAAATCTTTAAAGGGGTAAAAAAAAAAAAATCAAATCAACAGGTGCCAGAAAGTTATACAGATTTGTAAATTAATTTAAAAATCTCAGGTCTTCCAGTACTTATCAGCTGCTATATGCCCTGCAGGATATGGTGTATTCTTTCCATTCTGACACAGTGCTCTCTGCTGCCACCTTTGTCCATGACAGCAACTGTCCAGAGCAGTAGAGGTCTTCTATGAGGATTTGTTATTACTTTTGACAGATCCTTATATGCACAGAGGTGGCAGCAGAGAGCATGGTGTTAGACTAGAAAGAATACAGCACTTCCTGCACGACATACAGCAGCTGATAAGTACTGGAAGGCTTGAGATTTTTAAGTGATTTACAAATATGTCTTTATATCACTAGTTGATCTGGAAAATATTTTATTTCTCTGGAGAACCCTGTTAATGAACTGTATTTTTTAAAATAATTTTTTGTTCATTGTTATGGGGGCTTCCATCTTGCCTAAGCCGTTACCAGCATTTAGTGACATGCTTTACAGCATGCTTCATGGACATAGACAACAATAGACAGACCCTGCACCTTTGAGATGAATGTAAAACATTACTGAGCATACTCTCAGACCTTTGAAGAGGTCTTTCCACAGGAAGCTGCCATTGTCTTGTACTGGTGCTATCTACCTACTGGTTAGTGTAATGCTGTACAGATCACTTTACTGCAGCCTCCTGTTATCACCACAGACAGAACAGAGTCTCTGTTTAGTTTTAGGCTTAGTCGTGAAAATAAAACCAGCTTTTCAGAAGAATTAAGAATTGTTCTGTAATATAGATAGTAAGAATTGAAAAAAAAAACTAAAATTCTTATAGATATATGTTTAACATAAAACTTGATTTAATGTATAGGCCATTTTGTGATGACACATTCCCTTTAAAGGGGTTATCCACAATTAGGAAAACACAGCTACTATCTTGCAAAAAAACAGCCAACCACTGATTTCAATGGAAATTGAGTAATGCGTCAATTTTTCCTCCTACAACCATGCTTATATGTTGCAATACAGTTGTCGTAGTAGGAGCTGTACCACTTACATCACGCAATATATTTTTGTACAGTGCTCTAATATGGGCGCTGATCAGGGCCGGCTCCAGCTTTTTGTGGGCCCTGGGGCGACAGAGCCTCGGCGGGCCCCTTTGAGGAGCAAATCATGGAGAGACAGGTGAGGAAAGATTTGCAGCAAAAGAAACATGCGGCTGCTGCTTATCTTTCTCCTCCTGTATCTCCTGATCTCTCCTGTATGCAGCTCCTGCTGTGTGTGTGTGTGTGTGTGTGTGTATATACATGCGCACACACACAGAGCAGGAGCTGTATACAGGAGAACTAGCAGCACCAGCATGATAGAGATATATATATATATATATATATATATATATATAAACATGGTAAGACCCCTAGTTCTCCTATATACAGGTCCTGCAGTGATATACAGTGTGTATATATATATATATATATATATATATATATATATATATATATATATATACACATACACACTGAACATCACTGCAGGACCTGTATATAGGAGAACTAGAGGTCTCACCATGTTCATATGATAGAGACAGAGAGAGATAGAAGATAGATAGATAGATAGATAGATAGGAGATAGATAAAGATAAGAGATAGATAGATAGATAGATAGATAGATAGATAGATAGATAGATAGGAGATAGATAGATAGATAGATAGATAGATAGATAGATAGATAGATAGGAGATAGATAGATAGATAGATAGATAGATAGATAGATAGATAGGAGATAGATAGATAGATAGGAGATAGATAGATAGGAGATAGATAGATAGATAGGAGATAGATAGATAGATAGATAGATAGGAGATAGATAATAGATAGATAGATAGATAGACAGATAGATGATAGATAGATAGATAGATAGATAGATAGGAGATAGATAGATAGATAGTTAGATAGATAGGAGATAGATAGATAATAGATAGATAGATAGATAGATAGATAGATAGATGATAGATAGGAGATAGATAGATAGATGATAGATAGATAGATAGATAGATAGATAGATAGATAGGAGATAGATAGATAGATAGATAGATAGATAGATAGATAGATAGGAGATAGATAGGAGATAGATGGATAGATAGATAGAGAGATAGATAAATAGAGAGATAGACAGATAGATAATAGATAGATACATAGATAGATACAGATATCTAGTTGTTTTGTGTATAGAGGTCCTGCTGTAACATATATATATCCTGCTGTAATAGATAGATATATATATATTACAGCAGGACCTCTATACACAAAACAACTAGAAACCAGCACATACAGAACCCTTTTTTGCAGAGCCTACCGTGCTGCCCTCTATCAGGTCAGGTGTCTGATCACATGACCCGTGACACCATCAAAGGTCCTTCACACTCACAGGTCCTTTCCTACTCGGCTGTAGGGAAGATTTGTGAAGGAAGACAGGTGCCCGGGGACCCCAGTATGTATCGGCTTGGCCCCTAACTGTCACATGCGGCCTCTAGGGGCCCAGTCCTCTCTGTTACTACACTTTTTTTTCTTTTTTACTAACAAAAAAATGTAGTAACAAACGGGAGTGGGCCCCTAGAGGAGCTGTGGGCCCCGGCATTTGCCCTAGTTAGCCGGGTGCTGACGCCGGCCCTGGCGCTGATTATAAGTGCAGCAGGAGCCGCTTTCATATATATATGAAATATACGGTGTGTGTATATATATATATATATATATATATATATACAGTGGTGCCTTGGATTATGAGCATAATTAGTTCCGGAGCGTGCTTGTAATCCAAATCCACTCTTAAACCCCTTCAAAAAAAGATTTTTTTAAATTCTGCATATGTAGAATAGGTAAAACAAACAATGAGAAACAGCTGAGTATGTGATATTATAAGTTACTGTACAGTATAGCAATCATGTGGAGTATAATGTATAGTAAGTGCACAAACCTGAAAATACCCCATATCCCCATAATACAGTAGTGTAGTACAACAGGCTAGAATAGAGAAGCAGGGATGCTGTCATAGGTCTGTGTGGTCACATCACAGCAATGGGGGAGGGGTATGTGTTCAGCATGGACCAATCAGGAAGTGAGAATCACATAGCTGTGCAGGAGAACAGTGACAGAGACTTTTCTATACAGCAGTGTGAATGGCTGAGTGTAAGTGCAGGCACATTCTATCAGCAGTGTGTATAGCTGAGTGTGAGTACTGGCACCTTATAGCAGAAATGGAGAGGATGAAATACACAAGGGCTGACAGAGACTGCAGGGGGCATGAAGGAATGAGCAGTACAGATGTGGGCACATACATGCAGCACTCTTTGTCCGGCGAGAGAGGGGTTACTTCTATGATGAGATTACCTCCACAGTCCTGTCCCCTCATGCAAGCCCCAGCCTGAAGTGGATCTGCCATGATTTGGAAGGTGAGGGAGACTTCCTGGGTCAGGGTATAGTGCTGTAGATCCCGCTATATAGACCATGCCCCTCCTCCACTCGCCCTCCAACCCAGTACAGGAAGCTCTTAAACCAAAACAATGCTCTTAAACCAAGTTACAATTTTGAAAAACTGTGAGCTCTTCTTGCAAAACGCTCTAAATCTATATTACTCTTAAACCAAGGTGCCACTGTATATATCAGGGCTGTGGAGTCGGTAAGCCGCAGCTCCAAATCCAACTCTGACTCCGACTCCTAAATTTTGTCAGGACCGACTCAGACTCCTGCTCCTTCATAAATGGCCAGTTAGATACCAGGGGAGTTATTTATCATACAGGCTCAGCAGCTTCTCACTAATGTCCTACAAAATCCTGGGGCAACTTCTGAGGGAATAAAGGAATACTGTATATAAAGCAGATTCTCCTGTGTGTGCAGTGGATGCAGCCAGTCACCAGCCTCCATGTCCTGAACAACTCAGAACTAGACTAGATGGAGCAGGTGGTCTTTTCCTGCTGACAATATTCTATGTTTGTAACTAATATTCACCATACAAGAATATTCACACATACAATGCCAGATCCCTGTAATATAGTGATAATATCCCTGTCAGCCATAGTGATAGACAGGGGTCACACATAGTGATATAGAGGAGTTACTATGGGGGCACGCCATAGCACACACACACACACACACACACACACACACACACAGCTGCAGCCATAGCATATACACACACAGCCTCCTGCAGCCATACCACACTCACACAGCTGCAGCCATAGCACACACACACACATACAGCCTGCTGCAGCCATAGCATACACACACAGCCTGCTGCAGCCATTGCATACACACACACACACAGCCTGCTGCAGCCATAGCATACACACACATACACAGCCTGCTGCAGCCATAGCACACACACACACAGCCCGCTGCAGCCATAGCATACACACACAGCCTGCTGCAGCCATAGCATACACACACAGCTATAGCACACACACACAGCCTGCTGCAGCCATAGCATACACACACACACACAGCTTCAGCCATAGCACACACACACACAGACTGCTGCAGCCATAGCACACGCACACAGCGTGCTGCAGCCATAACACACACACAGCTGCAGCCCTAGAACACTGAAGAAAAACACAATCTTCTCCCAGAGAGAAAACACCACAGTGAGGACAGAGGTTACTGCTACACTACTTATGTCTTCTTCTCCTCCTCTATATTTTACAGAATATCTCCATATTACACTGCTGCTCATATACAGTCATCCAGCATCCAGGAAGAGAACAGCACAGATCTCCCCCACACAATGGACTCTTCTAGTTCAGAAACAAACTGCCAAATAGTGACCGACAACTTTTCTTCTACCACCCTCATCCAATAGGGCCAGTGTCCTATTAGAATGTTGCTCATATTATATTGATGAGCAAAATTTATAAAATTCATATCAACACTCAATTCTAAATTTATTAAAGATTTTTTTAAGGCTGGAGTCGGAGTGTGTACATTTTTTCCAACTCCAACTCCAGCCAAAACTAGCTCCGACTCTGACTCCACGACTCCGACTCCACATCCCTGGTATATATATTTGGCTGATAGACTCCATGTGATATGAAGATTTAGTCATATTTGGACATTAGATAGTCCACTGATTTCAACGGGAATTGTGTAATACTCACTTTCCCCTGTGGAGGTGCTGTAGGGAAATTAAACACTTGCAGCTGTGTTGCCCAGCAGATTGCAGCTGATCGCTGGAGATCTCAGCAACAAGACACCTTGTAAACAGCAGGACCCTTTAAAGTTCAAAGCGGACTACCCCTAATGGATTGTATTATTGTAACAGGAAGACAATGCACTCTATGCCATAGGAATACAGTAAAAAGCTTTTTTGAGGAATCATATCTATCCAAGTAGAGCTGGTCTACATCTCCTATCATGCCTAAATGAGTGATCACCCCTCTGCTGCGTACAGATAAAGTTTGGATAGCATTCCTGCGTGTGTACGGCAGAGGGAAGGATTTAATAACTCACAGATAATCATTTCTCTTTCTGCTGTATATTTTCATTGCTGAGCAATTACATTCGGCAAATGAGCCTATATAGAAAGTGCTAACAGCTTGTGAATGACCAGGATAAGGATAGGAAAGCTATTCGGATCCATATATCACTCCTTTGTGGTTAGCACAATTACAAAACATTGCAGAAGCAAGCACCAATTGGCTTATAAAATCGGGGAAATCATAATTTAGTTCATTTGTCAAAGACACCAGGGAGAACAGCTGGTAAATAATCAGACTCCCGGCTCTGGGACATTCAATAGGAAAGTGAATTTAGGATATTGATTTAAGGGATGCGGTCAGTGTAAGGTTACATGTAAGTATCTGCTCCATGGCTGACACTGGGACTCCATGTCAAGCCATAAGCGGTTGTGCTTAGCCATTTATTGTCCTGTATAACACCAGTTCTGTTATTAATGGTATGACATTGTTCTGACTGTATCCTTCACTGGCTTATGTTACATGCAGAACATAATAAAGAGCTTGCGCATGTCACTTGCCATTTACCAGACTATGCTAGCACCAGAGTCTGCAGAAGGTTTCCCATGCTTATGCATTTTTGGCATATGGGGGTCTATGGATCTGTCAAACATGTGTGCATGGACCTATGTGGGTGTTTACATTAAAGGGGTTGTCCAGTGATAATCTTTTTCTTTCAACTCAACTGATATCAGAAAGTTATATAGATTTATATTAACTTCTGTTAAAAAATCTCCATTCTTCCTATACTTATTAGCTACTGTATGTCCTGCAGGAAATGTTTTATTTTCAGTCTGACACAGTGCTCTCTGCTGCCATCTCTGGCCGAGACAGGAACTGTCCAGAGAAGGCGCAAATCCCCATAGAAAACCTCTCTACGCTGGTATTACACACCTGACCGTCTTGCTAAAATTTTCCCTGGCTCCTCAGACCTTTGTTGGAGAGGATGCGGAGAAAAAGGAACTCTAATGCATATACTGTGGACCTGCCCAATGATCCAACAATACTGGTCAAAATACAAAATGCTTATCCTACAACTAATACCACATTCCATTGATTGGTCCCCCCAACTGGTATTATTATATATTGGAATTGATGAAATCCCCATTACATATAGACCACTATTATGCCAGCTCCTAATAATAGGGAAACTAGCTCTCACAAAATATTGGAAGGCTACTGAGATCCCCACAACAGAAGAACTCATCAACATGATTAACAATACATATATCTATGAAAACATCATATCGAAGGGGCAACTAACAAACAAAAAATGCTCCTCAAAATGGCATCTATGGGTTACATCATCACACTACCCGATGCAGACATAAACATGCCAAAGATGTATACATCGATATATCAGCAAAGGTTATTCCCATCAAGGGCTCTTACACCAACCCCCACGATCACAAGACTTCACTCCTCAACTAAATAATTAACAAACCCTCCCCCTACAATCTATCACAATTGAGAACTTCACCTCTCAAACACACCTATATTGTAAGACCTTACAGGTGGTTTGTTTAAGTTCCGTTATTAGTTATTTGTTTTCTCACGTTAAAATATTTGCTTAACTAACAAATGCTTGATATAAAGTATTTTGCATAAAGATGACATGTTACCTTTTATATGTTTTGCTTGTAAACCTGGCTACTGTTGTGAAGATTATGTTGCATGTCTTTAATCATTATTGTTAAAAATTTTAAAAAACCTTTAATAAAAATAATGAACAAGAAAACCTCTCCTGCTCTGGACAGTTCCTGTCTCGGCCAGAGATGGCAGCAGAAAGCACTGTGTCAGACTGAAAATAAAACATTATTTCCTGCAGGACATACAGTAGCTGATAAGTATGGGAAGACTGGAGATTTTTTAACAATTACAAATCTATATAACTTTCTGATATCAGTTGATTTGAAAGAAAAAGATTATCGCTGGACAACCCCTTTAAGCAGATCCTGCTGTACACTGCTTAAAGGGATAATAGTCCCTAGTCATGTTTCATCGCTCTTAAAGGGGTTATTCAGGCTTAGAACCATGGCTGCTTTCTTCCAAAAACAGCCCCCCTCCCATCCTCAGTTTGGGTATGGTTTTGCAGCTTTGTGCCAAGCGAATCAAGCTGAATTGTAATACCACACGCAACTGGGGGTGGTGGTGCTGTTTTTGAAAGAAAGTAGCTGTGCTTTTTCTAATCCTGGATAACCCCTTTACCACAGTGTGAAACTAGCCTCAACCACCCTATGTAGAAATATGTGTTGTGGTGCATGCAGTTGGCAAACTAAGTCGAACTAGGTGGACTTTAGATGGCACATGAAGGGAGATGGGGTTATAATGCACATTTGTAATGTGCCATGTGAGTAGTAATAAAAGAAACAGCCTCAGCAGCAAGGAAGGGATTACACAAAGCCCCAGGTTGCTGTGATGACAGGGAAGCCTTAATTTAGCTTTCAGGTACCGCAAGGACCCTCTGAAGATGGCAGACTGACAGATTACAGGTACACAGCCTCTCTGGCTATCTAGCTAAGCCCCGCCCCAACTTCCTGTGTTCTGTCCTGGTCTGTCACTAGAGTGAACTGCAGGTTTATAAAGAAGGAAAACACCTCCTGACCAAGACTTTAGAGCTCTTTTTCTAGGGAGAGTAGGGTGAGTAGAGATAAATGCTCAGGTTGGATGTAGCCCTAGGGAGTCCTGGAAAACATGTATACAGCTCTAGTAAGGAGTTTTTAATAAATAAAGTGATGTACAAACATGTTAGGGATCACATAGGCTATGACATGAAAGGAAGTCCTGAGTTCCTTTGCAGATGAACTCTGTCTCTGACATTATTGTGAAGAATCTGCCCCCTTCCATCCCCCATGAAGATTCAATTAACAGCAGGTACCATGGTGCCATCCAATGTGCCAAGCCTCAGGGTGTGACTTTCTTCTTTCCTATATAGAAGTCTCTCAACAGTGTGTGAAAGTCACCTGCTGTCATTTGTGCGACACCTCACAGTTGTCTAGCTGTAACCTTACACAGCTCAACCCGGTGTCATTCTGAAAATTAACCAGCAAAATTATATTAGGAAACAAATATATCCGTCACAGGGAGCAGAGATTCAGTAGAATTCTATTTGCACTACTCGTCCAATCATGATATAGGTTCAGGGGAAAAAAAAGGGGGGGGGGGAAGGTGGTATCCAGAATTGGAAAAAGTACAACTACTTACTAGCAAAAATTTTCTGGATCAATTTACTTAAATGGAAAACCCTACCCAGACTGATCAGTAGAGTCTTGCTAAAGTAGCAATTTTTTAAGCCTGGACAACCTCTTTAGGGCCTCTTCGCACTGAGCAAAAATTCCGCCTGTCCCAATGATTCGATAGGATTTCTTGCGCACGTCCACTCTCCGCCCAAAGAATTGACATGACTCGCTTCACACAGACTTAAAATTGTGAAAAAAATGGTAACAAAAATGCCATTGCGATTTTCTTTTTGTTTGTTTGGGGTTTTGTTTTGCAAAAATGCCAGCGGCCAGATGTTAGGTGGAAGTCAATGGAAGTATATGATATGCCTTACACACAGCGTTTTCTTGTTTGTTTTTAAGGCTCTGTGGCAGTTTTTCCAAAATACAGCATTTTGGCTTTTTTTTTTTTTTTTTTGCAAACTGTGGCATTTTTCTCCAATAGACTTCAATGAGAACGTACTGGTCGTCTTACGTCTGTGTATGGCTTTTTTTTCCTGACATTTTGTACCCTTTTGGTTCAGCCACTATGTCATGTGATGGCAGAGGAAAGGGAAGTTTAACCATTTTGGTGCACACAAAAACACCTAAACCACAAAAAAAAAAGATTACTCACACATAAAGTCAAAAACACCAGAAAAAAAGCCAGAAAACCGCAACGCATGGTAGAAACACATGTGAGGGCACCCTTAAAGCCCGGTTCAGGTACCAACAGGTTAGGGTACAGATAGGGCAGATTCAGCAGATTATCGATCAATGTAATAAAGACAATGATCAGCTGATTGTGTCTTTTGGTCCAGACCTATAATCATTGGCCTCCGACCGCACACCGGTATGTGTAATAGCGATGCGCGTCCGAGAGCTGAAGACTGTGTGAAGGAAATAATAAAGTATATATATACATCTCCATTCCCCTTGGTGTCTTCCTGGCTTCTCCCCTCAGCCACTGATGCAACTTCAGAGCCGATCTCTGAAGTCACAGTCACTGCCCAGAATAAGAGCGCCGCAGCCAGTGATTGGCTGAGCGGTCTGTCCCTTCTGAAGTTGCACCAGCAGCTGCGGAGAGAAGACAGGAAGACACCAGGGAGCATGGAGAGTTTTGTATATACTATATTATTTTACACTTTTAAATCAAGAGCTGCGCGGACATCACTAACGATCTCTGTGCAGCCCTTGGTGCACAATAATCAAGCCGTGTAATAGATTCAGTAAACAAGCACCGATCTAGCAGATTGACGCTCATTTACATCTCTAATTGGGCTGTGTAATGTGGCCCATACAAGTTCACATAGATCTGCATAGGAAGCAGGGCCCCCTCCTCAGTCCGTCGGGCCCTCACTACCTTCTCTGGCTGCTTTCTCCCTGTTGGGGCAGAAGAGGAGAAGGAGGGGGAGGGGCCCAGAGCCGGCTGTGTGCAGAAGACATGAAGATAAGGACAGAACCACATGCCCCCCCCCCTGGAGTTTCCCTGCAAAAAGTGTAGAGGCCCTATTACACCAAACGATTATCGGCTGAATTTGGTCGATAATCGTTTCGTGTAATAGAAGACAACGATCAGCCGAAATGCACAATATCGGTTGATCATTCTCTTTCAACAGGCTGGAATGCCAATGATCAGCCTTTTAATGATCTGCAGAGGACCAGCAGACCGCTACTGTCTCCTAGCGTGTGTAATAGCGCCGGCAGTCGGCGGGGGAACAAGGAGCAAGCGAGCGCCGATTTCACAGGTCAACGCTTGCTTGCTCTCCACATCGCCCCGTGTAATAGGGGCTTTAGTGTACTGGTGTGTGTGTGTTTACAGAGTTAGAATGGGGTGCCGACGATTAGGGCATCGTCTGGGGGGTGGGGGAGGATTACAGACAATTGGAGAGGAGTCGTCTGGATTTGAGGACAGGCTGCCACCCTGTGCAAACCAGGTAGTCATGGAGCGCACAGCTCTGGATATCTGGATCCAGCTTTCAAACCCTCTGTGCTATTTGCTGGAACTTGTAGTACTATGAGGTTCTGCAGCCGCTGAGCTGTGTTATGATATCTGTGTAGCACTGCTTACCTTCATAACACACCTCACCTGCTGCAGCACCTCATACTACACCCCTAAGCTGCTGCAGAATTTCATCATACACCTCAGCTGCTGCAGAACCTCATAATACAGCTCAGCTGCTGCAGAACCTCATTATGCACTTCAGCTGTGCACAACACCATAATACACCTCAGCTGCTGCAGCACATCATCATATGTGGTGTCCCTTTACGGTTGTTGCTATTGGTTACACCCTTCGTAAAAGCCTGTACTTTTAAGTATGAGTGGTGATGTAGTAGTACCAGAGTTTTGCCACAAGATGTCGTTATTGCAAGTATGTATGCTTAGTTATTGCACAGCTGTAGTACTCAAAGGGTTATTGTTTGCTTGTGTACCACATGGATCTGCATGCCAATAAGTCTTTCTTCTTCTCACCTATCATCTCTCTCTTTACTTCTCACATACGCACTCCTCACTTACTCACAGCATACCTTACATGTGCTGTAGGAAAGAAGTCACATGGGTAGAGGAAGTGCAGCGTCTTTTGTCTTTAGACTCTGTAGAGGAAGGACACAAGCCAGAACGCTCTCTACAGCGGTCCAGTTGGGCCCTGGCCCCTGCCAGGTCCCCAGTCTAAGTTGGGGTCTAGACGCAGGATACTTGTACCTAGACACAGTTTCTTCTCCAGTAACTCCACTTAACACTATGCAGTGTTAAGCTTCCACTAGAGAGGACAAGTCAGGGATCATCTCAACCTACGCCGTGGACAAGGAGAGACACAGTGCAGGACAGTATCCATAGAAAGTAAAGGAACTGATCCGGATAGAGCAAAGTTGCTAAAAGCCTATGAACTCTATCTCACAGTCTGGGTGTACGCAGGGAACCCTCAGCATTCCGTTCATCTGAGGTAACAAGGTCTGGGGCTTGTGTCACCCTCTAGGACGGGTCACTCGACACTGGTGGGCAATAGGTGGTGCAAAGACCAAAGAGTCAAAACACAGACAGTATTGTCTCTACTCTCAAGTATTCTATTTCTACCTTTCAAAGTTCCGGCAGAGCTCAGTACTACTTGGGTTGGGACTCTCTCGACATCCTCCTCTCTACTCTTCTGATCATCTCTTCTACTTTTCATTACACAACCCAGTCAGTGCAACTGTATCACTCTCTCTACTCTCAGTGCAAAGTAAAGTATTGTTTCAAGGCAAAGCTGTATTATCTACTGCCTACCTCAAGTATCTTCAGAGTAATAAAGATTATATTTATGCTAAAGAGACTCTGTGATTCCTCGTCAAGCACCCACACAGTACACAAACACTCCTTGGGTCATCTCCCCTTTCTGTGGGTGGCAGTACCAATAGTCCGGGTAGGTCACTACTCCACTCCAGACCAACATTATAAGTACCCAAGGGACCCCGCAAAAACCCAGCAGGTCATTGACCACAGGGAAACAAGGTATAGCAAGCCCATTAACGAAAAGCAGGTGTGCCACCATACCTGTGTGCCCAACCAGCACTGGCGTCACAACAAACTACCATCACTGGGCTAGGCTATATCTCGGCCAACCATCATAGAACTGGCGTCACACCTAACCATCTGGCAGGTGACCGGCCGTACCTCCTTCACACAGGGGTGGTCACCAAACATACACCTCAGCTGCTGCAGAACCTCATAATACACCTAAGCTGCTGCGCACCCCCATAATACACCTCAGCTGCTGCTGAACATCATAATACACCTCAGCTGCTGCAAAACATCATCATACACCTCAGCTGCAGAATGTCATAATACACCTCAGCTGCTGCAGAACCTCGTCATACACCTCAGCTGCTGCAGAACCTCATAATACACCTCAGGTGCTGCAAAACCTCATAATATACCTCATTTACTGCAGATGTACTGTATGTAAAATATACAGTGTGTGTGTTGTGTGTATATGATGTATGTAATACATACAGTGTGTGTGTTGTGTGTATACGATGTATGTAATATATAGTTTGTGTGTTGTATATGATGTACGTAAAATATACAGTGTGTGTTATGTGATATTATACTCCCTGTATATAATGTAAATATCTCCTGTATTATACCCCCTGTATATAATATACACATCTGTATTATACCCCCTGTATATAATATACACATCTGTATTATACCCCCTGTATATAATATACACATCTGTATTATACCCCCTGTATATAATATACACATCTGTATTATACCCCCTGTATATAATATTCATATCTCCTGTATTATACCCCTTTTTATAGTATACACATCTCCTGTATTATACCCCCTGTATATAATATACACATCTCCTGTATTATACCCCCTGTATATAATATTCATATCTCCTGTATTATACCCCTGTACAGTGGCGGATTATAATATGGGCGGTTTGGGCGGCCGCCCGGGGCCCGAGGCTCCGGGGGGGCCCATGCCATGCCGCCCACATTATAATCCGCCACTGTTAACTGTCCCCCGGCTGATGCGCGGCTGCCGGGGGTGTCCCGTCCTATCCCCGGCAGCGCGCGCATCAGAGAGCTCCCCGTGCGCCTGTGACTTCCGGCGCACGGGGAGCTCTCTGATGCGCGCGCTGCCGGGGATAGGACGGGACACCCCCGGCAGCCGGAGGCTGCAGAAGGAGAGAGGCTCGACGGGGGAACGGACGGCAGGTGAGTTGTGTTGTTGTTTTTTTTTTGTGTGTGTTATCGGCTGGGGGGGGACCATCTATAAGGGAGGGGGGGGGAAAGGGAGGAAGAGGGGGGACCAGCTATAAGGGGGGAAAGGGGGACCAGCTATAAGGGGCTGGGAGAGGGGGACCAGCTACAAGGGGCTGGGAGAGGGGGACCAGCTATAAGGGGCTGGGAGAGGGGGACCAGTTATAAGGGGCTGGGAGAGGGGGACCAGCTATAAGGGGGGGGGAAGGGGGGACCAACTATAAGGGGCTGGGAGAGGGGGGCCAGCTATAAGGGGCTGGGAGAGGGGGACCAGTTATAAGGGGCTGGGAGAGGGGGACCAGCTATAAGGGGGGGGAAGGGGGACCAGCTATAAGGGGGGAAAGGGGGACCAGCTATAAGGGGCTGCGAGAGGGGGACCAGCTATAAGGGGATGGGAGAGGGGGACCAGCTATAAGGGGCTGGGAGAGGGGGACCAGCTATAAGGGGGGGAAGGGGGACCAGCTATAAGGGGGGGAAGGGGGACCAGCTATAAGGGGGGAAAGGGGGACCAGCTATAAGGTGCTGGGAGAGGGGGACCAGCTATAAGGGGCTGGGAGAGGGGGACCAGCTACAAGGGGCTGGGAGAGGGGGACCAGCTATAAGGGGGGGAAGGGGGACCAGCTATAAGGGGCTGGGAGAGGGGGACCAGCTATAAGGGGCTGGGAGAGGGGGACCAGTTATACGGGGCTGGGAGAGGGGGACCAGCTATAAGGGGGGGGGGGAGGGGGACCAGCTATAAGGGGGGAAAGGGGGACCAGCTATAAGGGGCTGGGAGAGGGGGACCAGCTATAAGGGGCTGGGAGAGGGGGACCAGCTATAAGGGGCTGGGAGAGGGGGACCAGCTATAAGGGGGGAGGGGGGGAAGAGGGACCAGCTTTAAGGGGGGGGGGAAAGGGGGACCAGCTATAAGGGGGGAAAGGGGGACCAGCTATAAGGGGCTGGGAGAGGGGGACCAGCTATAAGGGGCTGGGAGAGGGGGACCTGCTATAAGGGGGGGAAGGGGGACCAGCTATAAGGGAGGAAAGGGGGACAAGCTATAAGGGGCTGGGAGAGGGGGACCAGCTATAAGGGGCTGGGAGAGGGGGACCAGCTATAAGGTGCTGGGAGAGGGGGACCAGCTATAAGGTGCTGGGAGAGGGGGACCAGCTATAAGGGGCTGGGAGAGGGGGACCAGCTATAAGGGGCTGGGAGAGGGGGGACCAGCTATAAGGGGCTGGGAGAGGGGGGACCAGCTATAAGGGGGGAAGGGGGACCAGCTATAAGGGGGGAAAGGGGGACCAGCTATAAGGTGCTGGGATAGGGGGACCAGCTATAAGGGGCTGGGAGAGGGGGAACAGTTATAAGGGGCTGGGAGAGGGGGACCAGCTATAAGGGGGGGGGGGAAGGTGGACCAGCTATAAGGGGGGAAAGGGGGACCAGCTATAAGGGGCTGGGAGAGGGGGACCAGCTATAAGGGGCTGGGAGAGGGGGACCAGCTATAAGGTGCTGGGAGAGGGGGACCAGCTATAAGGGGGGAAAGGGGGACCAGCTATAAGGGGCTGGGAGAGGGGGACCAGTTATAAGGGGCTGGGAGAGGGGGACCAGCTATAAGGGGCTGGGAGAGGGGGACCAGCTATAAGGGGGGAAGAGGGGGGACCAGCTATAAGGGGGGGAGGGGGACCAGCTATAAGGGGGGGGGAGGGGGACCAGCTATAAGGGGAGGGAAAGGGGGACCAGCTATAAGGGGGGGGGGGAAGGGGGACCAGCTATAAGGGGGGGGGGAAGGTGGACCAGCTATAAGGGGGGGGGGGGAGGGGGACCAGTTATAAGGGGGGGGAAGGGGGACCAGCTATAAGGGGGGTGGAAGGGGGACCAGCTATAAGGGGGGAAAGGGGGACCAGCTATAAGGGGGGGCAAGGGGGACCAGCTATAGGGGGGGGGGGGTGAAGGAGGACCAGCTATAGGGGGGGGAGGGGACCAGCTATAAGTGGGAAAGAGGGGGACCAGCTATAAGGGGGAGGGGGAAGAGGGGGACCATCTATAAGGGGGGAAGAGGGGGACCATCTATAAGGGAGGGGGACCATCTCCTATAGGATTAGCACCCTCCTCTCCTGACATACTTTGTGCTGCTGTGACCTCCCCTATAAGATCAGCACCCTCCTCTCCTGACATCCTCTGTGCTGCTGTGACCTCCCCATAAGATTAGCCCCCTCCTCTCCTGACATCCTCTGTGCTGCTGGGACGCTGTGACCTCCCCTATAAGACCAGCACCCTCCTTTACTGACATCCTGTGCTGCTGTGATCTCCCCTATAAGATTAGCCCCCTCCTTTCCCATCCTCTGTGCTGCTAGGACGCTGTGACCTCCCCTATAAGATCAGCACCCTCCTTTCCTGACATCTTCTGTGCTGCTGGGACCCTGCGACCTCTCCTATAAGATCAGCCCCCTCCTCTCCTGACATCCTGTGCTGCTGTGACCTCCCCTGTAAGATCAGCACCCTCCTCTCCTGACATCCTCTGTGCTGCTGTGACCTCCCCTATAAGATCAGCACCCTCCTCTCCTGACATCCTGTGCTGCTGTGACCTCCCCTATAAGATTAGCCCCCTCCTTTCCTGACATCCTGTGTGCTGCTAGGACGCTGTGACCTCCCCTATAAGATCAGCACCCTCCTTTCCTGACATCTTCTGTGCTGCTGGGACCCTGCGACCTCTCCTATAAGATCAGCACCCTCCTCTCCTGACATCCTCTGTGCTGCTGTGACCTCCCCTATAAGATCAGCCCCCTTCTCTCCTGACATCCTCTGTGCAGCAAGGGACCAAACATTATGTTTATTGGGGCCAGCAGGGAGGGGAGGCAGGCAGTGTTTATTGGGGACAGCATTGGGGGGGGGGGGGCAGTAGTAGATTATAATGTGGGCGGATTGACCGGGGGGGGGGGGGGCCCAGGTTGGGTGGACAGCCCGGGGCCCAGGGTACATTTAATCCGCCACTGCCCCTGTATATAGTATACACATCTCCTGTATTATACCTCTGTATATAATATACACATCTCCTGTATTATATCCCCTGTATACAGGGGTGGTCTTGGCATTCCTGGGGCCCCAAGCGAAGTTATGTCTGGGGCCCCCCCCCTCGACACGCGTTTTAAAACAATAGACCGCTGTGTGTTGCCCCCAGTAGTATATACCCCTTGTGCGCTACCGCCAGTAATATATATATTCCTTCTGTGCTCCCCCCAATAGTATATACCCCTTGTGTCCTGCCCCCAGTAGTATATAGACCCCTGTGTGTTCCCCTAGTTATATATAGCCCCCCCGTGTGCTCCCCCAGAAGTATATAGACCTCCTGTGTGCTGCCCCAGTTGTATATAGACCCCCTGTGTGCTGCCCCCAGTTGTCTATACCCCTTGTGTGCTCCCCCACTAGTATATAGCCCCCCTGTGTGCTCCCTCAGTGGTATTTAGCCCCCCTGTGTGCTCTCCCACTTGGATATAGACCTCCTGTGTGCTTCCCCACTTGGATATAGACCCCTGTGTGCCCCACCAGTAGTATATAGACCCCTGTGTGCTCCCCAGTAGTATATAGCCCCCTGTGTGCTCCCCCGCTTGGATATAGACCTCCTGTGTGCTCTCCAAGTTGTATATAGACCCCATTCTGCTGCCCCAAGTAGTATATAGACCCAATGTGTGCTGCCCCAAGTAGTATATAGACCCCTCTGTAAAGCCCCAGTAATCTATAGCCCCCCTGTGTGCTCCCCCTGTTATATAGCCCCCCTGTGTGCTCCCTCCATTTATATAGACCCCCGATGTGCGCTCCCCCAGTTAAACATACCCCAGTGTGCTCCCTCTCCCATATAGTATATAACACAACAAAACAAACACTTATACTCACCTGGGTCCGGGCGTCTCCTCTTCTCTTCACTCTTGTGGCCGCAGGAAGGGTTTTCCCTGCGATCACAAGAGATCGCGCTCCCCTTGTCCTGGCGCTGATGCTCCAGTGATGTCACTGGCACGCCGGCACCACAAGGACAAAGCTGCCACTTGTGACTGCAGGGAAAACCCTTCCTGCAGCCACAAGAGTGACTGACAGGAAGGGAGCCAATGACTCCCGCCCTGTCAGTGCTGCTGCATGTAACTATGAGCGCTCATTACGAGTGCTCATAGTTACAGTTCAGATGGCAGCAGCGAGCGGGGCGGCAGCCCTGTCCAGCAGTCTTGAGCACAAGAGCGGGGCATGGGGGACCCCATGGATGTTGGGGGCCCCAAGCGAGCGCTTGGGGTGCTTGGTGCCAAAGACCGCCACTGCCTGTATATAGTATATACATATCCTGTATCATATACACATCTCTTGTATTATACCCCTGTATATAATATACACATTTCCTGTATTATACCTCCTGTATATAATATACACATCTCCTGTATTATACCCCTGTATATAATATACACATTTCCTGTATTATACCCCTGTATATAATATACACATCTCCTGTATTATACCCCCTGTACGTAGTATACACATCTCCTGTATTATACCCCTGTATACAGGGGCGTAGCTAATGTCTCTTGGGCCCTGGTGCAAGAGGTCAACTTGGGCCCCCCCCCCCCCCCCCCCTTACCACATACTGACTAACACAACCGCTGCTACTGAATAAAATCCTCTGTACATAGACCAATATCACCTCATCCAGTCATATAGAGGTGGCCCCAGCTCTACACAGGCTCTATACACCATATACATTACAGTGCAAATATATCAGGTGACTCACAGGGGACGTCTTCTCTGATCGGAGTTCTTCCCTTTTCATCTTCTCCATCTGCCCAGGGCCATTATGAGAACTTTTTGGAGCCACGAATCCACAGAATCTGCAAGACAAACATATTAGGCTCCTCACACTGACACCATCCTCATCTCTTTACAAACTGCACATCTGTATTGGCCCCTTTACACCCTCATTTAGTGGGTAGCCTGACTCTATGTGACTCCCTTATAGTACATATCCCCCTATTGTATACACCCCCTGTGTAGTCCACCTTATAGATGGCCCCCCAATGTTTCCCCCTTATAGATGGCCCCCTGTGTTGTCCCTATTATAGATGCCCCCCATGTTATCCCCCATATAGATTGCCCCCATGTTATCAACTATATAGATGCCCCCCATTTTATCCCCCTTACAGATGCCCCCCATGTTGTCCCCTCCTTCTGCCCCTCCATCATCATACTACTACCCCTTTCATCCTCCTGCCCCTCCATCATCATACTACAACCACCTCCCCCATAATACTACTACCCCTTCATCCTCCTGCCCTTTCATCATCATACCACTTCACCCCTCATCATCCTCTTGTTCCATCATCATCATACCACTACATCCTCATCATCCTCTTGTTCCATCATCATCATACCACTACATCCTCATCATCCTCTTGTTCCTTTATCATCATACCACTACACCCCCCATCATCCTCTTGTTCCATCATCATCATACCACTACATCCTCATCATCTTCTTGTTCCATCAGCATACCACTACACCCCTCATCATCCTCTTGTTCCTTCATCATCATACCACTACACCCCCATCATCCTCTTGTTCCATCATAATCATACCACTACATCCTCATCATCCTCTTGTTCCTTCATCATCATACCACTACATCCTCATCATCCTCTTGTTCCATCATCATGCCACTACACCCCCCATCATCCTCTTGTTCCATCATCATCATCATCATCATCATACCACTACATCCTCATCATCTTCTTGTTCCATCATCATACCACTACACCCCTCATCATCTTCTTGTTCCATCATACCACTACACCCCTCATCATCCTCTTGTTCCATCATCATCATACCACTACACCCCCATCATCCTCTTGTTCCATCATCATACCACTACACCCCTCATCCTCCTCTTGTTCCATCATCATCATACCACTACATTCCCATCATCCTCTTGTTCCATCATCATCATATCACTACACCCCTCATCATCCTCTTGTTCCATCATCATACCACTACATCCCCATCATCCTCGTTCCATCATCATTGTACCACTACACCCCTCATCATCCTCTTGTTCCATCATCATACCACTACATCCCCATCATCCTCGTTCCATCATCATCATACCACTACACCCCTCATCATCCTCTTGTTCCATCATCATACCACTACATCCCCATCATCCTCGTTCCATCATCATCATACCACTACACCCCTCATCATCCTCTTGTTCCATCATACCACTACATCCTCATCATCCTCTTGTTCCATCATCATCATACCACTACACCCCCATCATCCTCTTGTTCCATCATCATACCACTACACCCCTCATCCTCCTCTTGTTCCATCATCATCATACCACTACATTCCCATCGTCCTCTTGTTCCATCATCATCATACCACTACATCCCCATCATCCTCGTTCCATCATCATCATACCACTACACCCCTCATCATCCTCTTGTTCCATCATCATACCACTACACCCCCATCATCCTCTTGTTCCATCATCATCATCATACCACTACACCCCTCATCATCCTCTTGTTCCATCATCATCATCATACCACTACACCCCATCATCCTCTTGTTCCTTCATCATCATCATACTACTACACCCCCATCATCCTCTTGTTCCTTCATCATCATACTACTACACCCCATCATCCTCTTGTTCCATCATCATCATACCACTACACCCCTCATCGTCCTCTTGTTCCATCATCATACCACTACATCCCCATCATCCTCGTTCCATCATCATCATACCACTACACCCCTCATCATCCTCTTGTTCCATCATCATACCACTACATCCCCATCATCCTCGTTCCATCATCATCATACCACTACACCCCTCATCATCCTCTTGTTCCATCATCATACCACTACTTCCCTCATCATCCTCTTGTTCCATCATCATCATACCACTACACCCCCATCATCCTCTTGTTCCATCATCATCATACCACTACATTCCCATCATCCTCTTGTTCCATCATCATCATACCACTACACCCCTCATCATCCTCTTGTTCCATCATCATACCACTACATCCCCATCATCCTCATTCCATCATCATCATACCACTACACCCCTCATCATCCTCTTGTTCCATCATCATACCACTACACCCCCATCATCCTCTTGTTCCATCATCATCATCATACCACTACACCCCTCATCATCCTCTTGTTCCATCATCATCATCATACCACTACACCCCATCATCCTCTTGTTCTTTCATCATCATCATCATCATACCACTACACCGCTCATCTTCCTCTTGTTCCATCATCATCATCATACTACTACACCCCCATCATCCTCTTGTTCCTTCATCATCATACCACTACACCCCATCATCCTCTTGTTCCTTCATCATCATACCACTACACCCCTCATCATCCTCTTGTTCCATCATCATCATACCACTACACCCCATCATCCTCTTGTTCCATCATCATACCACTACACCCCCATCATCCTCTTGTTCCATCATCATCATACCACTACACCCCTCATCATCCTCTTGTTCCATCATCATACCACTACACCCCCATCATCCTCTTGTTCCATTATCATACCACTACACCCCCATCATCCCCTTAAAAACAAAAAAATCTATACTCACCTGCATGATTTCTGTAGCCCCCAGGTCACACGCGCTGGCGGGCCTCCCCCGGCGGGAGTCGGGGCTTAGCGCGGAGGGGGCAGAGCTTCACGGGACCTGTTTCTTTCTTAACGCGATGCTCCCTGCGCTGGAAGTACTTCCCCCCCCCGCCGCACACAGAGCTCCCTGGGGGCCGCAAGACAGCCGGGGGCCCCTGCCTCTTGTGATCGCAAGCAAAACATTGCTTCCGGTCACAAGAGGGAGTGGGAGGCGGGCAGTGCAGTGGTAAGGGGGGGCCTCGTGGGCCTCCCCTTCGTAGCGGCCCGGTCGCGGCGGCGACCCCTGCGACTGCGGTCGCTACGCCACTGCCTGTATATAATATACACATCACCTGTATTATACCCCCTGTATATAATATTCATATCTCCTGTATTATACCCCTGTATATAGTATACACATCACCTGTATTATACCCCCTGTATATAATATTCATATCTCCTGTATTATATCCCCTGTATATAGTATATACATATCCTGTATGATATACACATCTCCTGTATTATACCTCCTGTATATAATATACACATATCCTGTATTATACCTCCTGTATATAATATACACATTTCCTGTATTATACCTCCTGTATATAATATACACATATCCTGTATTATACCTCCTGTATATAGTATACACATATCCTGGATGTGGAGGAGGCTGCTGCAGGTCAGGGAATGTTCCCACTGCTGGTGATGTCATAATCTATGCATTGTGATGTAGAAGTGAGAGTGATGTAAAATGTGAGTGATGTCATCAAAAGAGGGCTCTGGCCCTGACAGCGGTGTCAGTCTATGCTGGCTCTGGAAGGAGAAGGAGGTCGACGATGACGTTGAAGAAAGGAAAGCGAAAGCTGGAGACGGCACCTAAAGCACCCTTGGTTCAACCACCCTGGATAGCGAACCCGCCTCAGACAGCAAGGAGGGCTCTGAAGCGGACGCACCAGGACACAGTAGAGGACATGGAGGTGGAAGGCCGGCAGTTTCCGGATGATGTAGAAATGGTGTCAGTTGAGCCAAAGAGGATGAAGTTCAGCTATGATGCTGATGGATCCTGCATCATGACCGACCTCAGCCGCTGAATGTCCTTATTACATCAAATGGACCCTCTGTGCAACCTGTACCATCTGCACCATCTATGCCACCTGTCCCATCCATACCACCTGTAACATCTTTACCACCAATACCATCTATACCACCAATACCATCTATACCAGCAACACCATCAGTACCATCTATACCACCAATACCGTCTATACCACCAATACCATCTATATCATGTATACCAGCAGTACCATCTAGACTATACCACCATGGGACCATCTAGAGGTAAGACCTTTCCCCGATGACCTCCTCCTCCCATCAGACTGTTCTATAAATCTGTAAATGACAATATATAGTTACTTATCTCTCTCTGATTTCCTTGCAGTTTCCCAATATCCTCTATAACATCTGAGACCCTCCTGAAGACTCATCCGGTGAGGAGACCCTGATACAGGAGACAACCAGCAGCCGACACATCTGGTAGAGCGCCCTCCATCCTCATCACACAGATGCCATCACCGGCTTCTCATCTCATTCCTACTGAATTTTGAAGCATTAGAAATATTTATTAAAAAAACAGATATATTTTTATCCTGTGTCCATGTGTTTTATTCCCTATATATATATGTGTAATATGGAGGGGACAAATCAGGGCCGCCATCAGGGCAGTATTGGCAGTACAGTTGTCAGGGTCCAAGGTGTAGACAGAAGCAGAACTACACAGATGAGGTGTATTATAAGGTTCTGCAGCAGCTGTGGTGTATTATGAGGTTCTGCAGCAGCTGAAGTGTATTATGATGTCTGTGTAGCACTGCTTCCCTTCTTAATACACCTCAGCTGCTGTAGAACCTCATAATACACCTCAGCTGCTGCAGAACCTCATCATACACCTCAGCTGCTGCAGAACCTCATAATACACCTCAGCTGCTGCAGAACCTCATAATACACCTCAGGTGCTGCAAAACCTCATAATATACCTCATTTACTGCAGATGTACTGTATGTAAAATATACAGTGTGTGTGTTGTGTGTATATGATGTATGTAATACATACAGTGTGTGTGTTGTGTGTATACGATGTATGTAATATATAGTTTGTGTGTTGTATATGATGTACGTAAAATATACAGTGTGTGTTGTGTGATATTATACTCCCTGTATATAATGTACACATCTCCTGTATTATACCCCCTGTATATAATATACACATCTGTATTATACCCCCTGTATATAATATACACATCTGTATTATACCCCCTGTATATAATATACACATCTGTATTATACCCCCTGTATATAATATTCATATCTTCTGTATTATACCCCTTTTTATAGTATACACATCTCCTGTATTATACCCCCTGTATATAATATACACATTTCCTGTATTATACCTCTGTATATAATATACACATCACCTGTATTATACCTCCTGTATATAATATACATCTCACCTGTATTATACCCCTGTATATAATATACACATTTCCTGTATTATACCTCCTGTATATAATATACACATTTCCTGTATTATACCTCCTGTATATAATATACACATCTCCTCTATTATACCACTGTATATAATATACACATCTCCTGTATTATACCCGCTGTACGTAGTATACACATCTCCTGTATTATACCCCCTGTATATAATATACACATCTCCTGTATTATACCCCTGTATATAATACACACATCACCTGTATTATACCCCCTGTATATAATATTCATATCTCCTGTATTATACCCCTGTATATAGTATACACATCTCCTGTATTATACCTCTGTATATAATATACATATCCTGTATCATATACACATCTCCTGTATTATACCTCCTGTATATAGTATACACATATCCTGTATTATACCTCCTGTATATAGTATACACATATCCTGTATTATACCTCCTGTATATAATATACACATTTCCTGTATTATACCTCCTGTATATAATATACACATATCCTGTATTATACCTCCTGTATATAGTATACACATATCCTGTATTATACCTCCTGTATATAATATACACATATCCTGTATTATACCTCCTGTATATAATATACACATTTCCTGTATTATACCTCCTGTATATAATATACACATATCCTGTATTATACCCCCTGTATATAGTATACACATATCCTGGATGTGGGGGAGGCTGCTGCAGGTCACGGAATGTTCCCACTGCTGGTGATGTCATAATCTATGCATTGTGATGTAGAAGTGAGAGTGATGTAGAATGTGAGTGATGTCATCAAAAGAGGGCTCTGGCCCTGACAGCGGTGTCAGTCTATGCTGGCTCTGGAAGGAGAAGGAGGTCGACGATGACGTTGAAGAAAGGAAAGCGAAAGCTGGAGACGGCACCTAAAGCACCCTTGGTTCAACCACCCTGGATAGCGAACCCGCCTCAGACAGCAAGGAGGGCTCTGAAGCGGACGCACCAGGACACAGTAGAGGACATGGAGGTGGAAGGCCGGCAGTTTCCGGATGATGTAGAAATGGTGTCAGTAGAGCCAAAGAGGATGAAGTTCAGCTATGATGCTGATGGATCCTGCATCATGACCGACCTCAGCCGCTGAATGTCCTTATTACATCAAATGGACCCTCTGTGCAACCTGTACCATCTGCACCATCTATGCCACCTGTCCCATCCATACCACCTGTAACATCTTTACCACCAATACCATCTATACCACCAATACCATCTATACCAGCAACACCATCAGTACCATCTATACCACCAATACCGTCTATAACACCAATACCATCTATATCATGTATACCAGCAGTACCATCTAGACTATAACACCATGGGACCATCTAGAGGTAAGACCTTTCCCCGATGACCTCCTCCTCCCATCAGACTGTTCTATAAATCTGTAAATGACAATATATAGTTACTTATCTCTCTCTGATTTCCTTGCAGTTTCCCAATATCCTCTATAACATCTGAGACCCTCCTGAAGACTCATCCGGTGAGGAGACCCTGATACAGGAGACAACCAGCAGCCGACACATCTGGTAGAGCGCCCTCCATCCTCATCACACAGATGCCATCACCGGCTTCTCATCTCATTCCTACTGAATTTTGAAGCATTAGAAATATTTATTAAAAAAACAGATATATTTTTATCCTGTGTCCATGTGTTTTATTCCCTATATATATATGTGTAATATGGAGGGGACAAATCAGGGCCGCCATCAGGCAGGGCTCCAGACTAAAAAATTTACCTGGGAGCCATTGGCTCCTAACCTGAAAAATTTAGGCGCCAAATAGAATATTTGGTCGCCAACATTTTAAACCATGTAAAATTAATGTTATGTTAAATGGGACTTACTGTGTGCAGAGGCCACGGCAGCATCCTCCTCCTTTAGATCCTTTCTTTTCTTAGTTTGAAAACGTTCAACATGGAAACTTGCAACTTGACAACCATATCCAGTCTGACAACCATATCCAGTCTGACTCAGTACTTCAGCTTTACTTGGCTAGCCTTTTAATGAGGCTTACTCTTCTGAACTTGAACTTAAAGGGAACCTGTCGACCCCCGTACCGGGGTGACAGGCTCCCAACCCCCCGTTAGAGCCCCCTATACTCACCTCATCTTCACCCCGCTTCTGAAGATGGTCGGGTCACGGAGATCTCAGCCGCTGCAGCCCGGCGTGCGCTGAGAGATGAGTCCAACGCTCATAGAGAATGACGGGAGAGTCCAGCGCTCCGTCATTCTCTATGAGCGTTGGACTCATCTCTCAGTGTGCGCGTCAGGCTGCAGCGGCTGAGATCTCCGTGACCCGACCATCTTCAGAAGCGGGACCCGGCGCGATGAGATGAGTATAGGGGGCTCTAACGGGGGTTGGGAGCCTGTCACCCCGTCACCGGGGGAGACAGGTTCCCTTTAAAAGCTTGCAACAGTCTATACATACTGAGCTAGACTTATGACTGCAGCCATAGTGACCCCCCACAAGATGTGTATATAAATAGATATATCTCTCACCTAGTGACTAATGCAAGTGACCCCCTACAATACAGACACCTGAGGGGCCCTGATAATAATAATTGTGCATATATCTATCTCCCAGTGTCTGCAGCCAGTTTGCCCTACACTTATAGATGGCCCCCTCCCCTTATAGATGACCCCCTCTACCCCCATTATAGATGCCCCCTCCTCCCCCCCATTATAGATGCCCCCTCTCCCCCCCCCCATTATAGATGCCCCCTTTCCCCCCCCCATTATAGATGCCCCTTCTTCTCCCCCCCTTATAGATACCCCCTCCCCTTATAGATGCCCCCTCCTCCCCCCATTATAGATGCCGCCTCCTCCCCCCATTATAGATGCCCCCTCCTCCCCCCATTATAGATGCCCCCTCTTCTCCCCCCCTTATAGATACCCCCTCCCCTTATAGATGCCCCCTCTTCTCCCCCCCTTATAGATACCCCCTCCCCTTATAGATGCCCCCTCTCCCCCCCATTATAGATGCCCCCTCTTCTCCCCCCCTTATAGATACCCCCTCCCCTTATAGATGGCCCCCTCTCCCCCCCTTGAGGATGGCCCCTCTTCTCCCTCCATTATAGATGCCCCCCTTCTCTTCCCCCCATTATAGATGCCCCCCCTTTCCTCTATGCTAAGCAATATTTAAAAAAAACAAACACACAAACTCACCTGACAACCCGCTCCCCCGGCGATCCTCTTCTTCTTCGGACGCTGTCCCCGGCTGATGTGCGGCTGCCGGGGGTGTCCCGTCCTATCCCCGGCAGCGCGGCGCGTCAGTGAGCTCCCTGTACGCCGGGGCTGGGACTTCTGACACAGGAAGCGTCTCTGACGTGCGCTTCCTGTGCCGGAAGTCAGGGCCCCAGGCAGCTCACTGATGCGCCGCGCTGCCAGGGATAGGACGGGACACCCCCGACAGCCGCGCATCAGCCGCGCATCTTAAAGAGACAGCGCGCCGCCGCCAGGGCCAGTCGCAAATGGCGCCCAGATTAATAAATCTGGGCGCCATTTGCAAAATGTCAGTCGCATTGGCGACCATTTTGGTCGCCATCTGGAGCCCTGTCAGGGCAGTATTGGCAGTACAGTTGTCAGGGTCCCAGGTGTAGACAGAAGCAGAACTACACAGATGAGGTGTATTATAAGGTTCTGCAGCAGCTGTGGTGTATTATGAGGTTCTGCAGCAGCTGAGGTGTATTATGATGTCTGTGTAGCACTGCTTCCCTTCTTAATACACCTCAGCTGCTGTAGAACCTCATAATACACCTCAGCTGCTGCAGAACCTCATCATACACCTCAGCTGCTGCAGAACCTCATAATACACCTCAGGTGCTGCAAAACCTCATAATACACCTCAGCTGCTGCAGAACCTCATAATACACCTCAGGTGCTGCAAAACCTCATAATATACCTCATTTACTGCAGATGTACTGTATGTAAAATATACAGTGTGTGTGTTGTGTGTATATGATGTATGTAATACATACAGTGTGTGTGTTGTGTGTATACGATGTATGTAATATATAGTTTGTGTGTTGTATATGATGTACGTAAAATATACAGTGTGTGTTGTGTGATATTATACTCCCTGTATATAATGTACACATCTCCTGTATTATACCCCCTGTATATAATATACACATCTGTATTATACCCCCTGTATATAATATACACATCTGTATTATACCCCCTATATATAATATTCATATCTTCTGTATTATACCCCTTTTTATAGTATACACATCTCCTGTATTATACCCCCTGTATATAATATACACATTTCCTGTATTATACCTCTGTATATAATATACACATCACCTGTATTATACCTCCTGTATATAATATACATCTCACCTGTATTATACCCCTGTATATAATATACACATTTCCTGTATTATACCTCCTGTATATAATATACACATCTCCTGTATTATACCACTGTATATAATATACACATCTCCTGTATTATACCCCCTGTACGTAGTATACACATCTCCTGTATTATACCCCCTGTATATAATATACACATCTCCTGTATTATACCCCCTGTATATAATATACACATTTCCTGTATTATACCTCTGTATATAATATACACATCACCTGTATTATACCTCCTGTCAGTGGCGTAGCGACCGCGATCACAAGAGGCAGGGGCCCCCGGCTGTCTTGCGGCCCCCAGGGAGCTCTGTGTGCGGCGGGGGGGGGAAGTACTTCCAGCGCAGGGAGCATCGCGTTAATATAAAAACAGGTCCCGCGAAGCTCCGCCCCCTCCGCGCTAAGCCCCGCCTCCCGCCGGGGGAAGCCCGCCAGCGCGTGTGACCTGGGGGCTACAGAAATCATGCAGGTGAGTATAGATTTTTTTGTTTTTAAGGGGATGATGGGGTGTAGTGGTATGATGATGGAACAAGAGGATGATGAGGGGTGTAGTGGTATGATGATGATGATGATGATGATGAAGGAACAAGAGGATGATGGGGTGTAGTGGTATGATGATGATGGAACGAGGATGATGGGGATGTAGTGGTATGATGATGGAACAAGAGGATGATGAGGGGTGTAGTGGTATTATGATGATGGAACGAGGATGATGGGGATGTAGTGGTATGATAATGGAACAAGAGGAGGATGAGGGGTGTAGTGGTATGATGATGAAACAAGAGGATGATGAGGGGTGTAGTGGTATGATGATGATGGAACGAGGATGATGGGGATGTAGTGGTATGATGATGGAACAAGAGGATGATGAGGGGTGTAGTGGTATGATGATGATGGAACGAGGATGATGGGGATGTAGTGGTATGATGATGGAACAAGAGGATGATGAGGGGTGTAGTGGTATGATGATGATGGAACAAGAGGATGATGGGAATGTAGTGGTATGATGATGATGATGATGATGATGGAACAAGAGGAGGATGAGGGGTGTAGTGGAATGATGATGGAACAAGAGGATGATGGGGGTGTAGTGGTATGATGATGATGGAACAAGAGGATGATGAGGGGTGTAGTGGTATGATGATGGAACAAGAGGATGATGGGGGTGTAGTGTTATGATGATGGAACAAGAGGATGATGAGGGGTGTAGTGGTATGATGGAACAAGAAGATGATGAGGGGTGTAGTGGTATGATGATGGAACAAGAAGATGATGAGGATGTAGTGGTATGATGATGATGATGGAACAAGAGGATGATGGGGGGTGTAGTGGCATGATGATGGAACAAGAGGATGATGAGGGGTGTAGTGGTATGATGATGAAGGAACAAGAGGATTATGAAGGAACAAGAGGATGATGAGGGGTGTAGTGGTATGATGATGGAACAAGAAGATGATGAGGATGTAGTGGTATGATGATGATGATGATGGAACAAGAGGATGATGGGGGGTGTAGTGGTATGATGATGAAACAAGAGGATGATGAGGGGTGTAGTTGTATGATGATGAAGGAACAAGAGGATGATGAGGATGTAGTGGTATGATGATGATGGAACAAGAGGATGATGAGGATGTAGTGGTATGATGATGATGGAACAAGAGGATGATGAGGATGTAGTGGTATGATGATGATGGACCAAGAGGATGATGAGGATGTAGTGGTATGATGATGATGGAACAAGAGGATGATGGGGGGTGTAGTGGTATGATGATGAAGGAAAAAGAGGATTATGAAGGAACAAAAGGATGATGAGGGGTGTAGTGGTATGATGATGGAACAAGAAGATGATGAGGATGTAGTGGTATGATGATGATGATGATGATGGAACAAGAGGATGATGGGGGGTGTAGTGGTATGATGATGAAACAAGAGGATGATGAGGGGTGTAGTGGTATGATGATGAAGGAACAAGAGGATGATGAGGATGTAGTGGTATGATGATGATGGAACAAGAGGATGATGAGGATGTAGTGGTATGATGATGATGGAACAAGAGGATGATGAGGGGTGAAGTGGTATGATGATGAAAGGGCAGGAGGATGAAGGGGTAGTAGTATTATGGTGGAGGTGGTTGTAGTATGATGATGGAGGGGCAGGAGGATGAAAGGGGTAGTAGTATGATGATGGAGGGGCAGGAGGAGGGGACAACATGGGGGGCATCTGTAAGGGGGATAAAATGGGGGGCATCTATATGGTTGATAACATGGGGGCAATCTATATGGGGGATAACATCGGGGGCATCTATAATAGGGACAACACAGGGGGCCATCTATAAGGGGGAAACATTGGGGGGCCATCTATAAGGTGGACTACACAGGGGGTGTATACAATAGGGGGATATGTACTATAAGGGAGTCACATAGAGTCAGGCTACCCACTAAATGAGGGTGTAAAGGGGCCAATACAGATGTGCAGTTTGTAGAGAGATGAGGATGGTGTCAGTGTGAGGAGCCTAATATGTTTGTCTGGCAGATTCTGTGGATTCGTGGCTCCAAAAAGTTCTCATAGTGGCCCTGGGCAGATGGAGAAGATGAAAAGGGAAGAACTCCGATCAGAGAAGACGTCCCCTGTGAGTCACCTGATATATTTGCACTGTAATGTATATGGTGTATAGAGCCTGTGTAGAGCTGGGGCCACCTCTATATGACTGGATGAGGTGATATTGGTCTATGTACAGAGGATTTTATTCAGTAGCAGCGGTTGTGTTAGTCAGTATGTGGTAAGGGGGGGGGGGGGGCCAAGTTGACCTCTTGCACCAGGGCCCAAGAGACATTAGCTACGCCCCTGCCTCCTGTATATAATATACATCTCACCTGTATTATACCCCTGTATATAATATACACATCTCCTGTATTATACCCCCTGTACGTAGTATACACATCTCCTGTATTATACCCAGGCCCGCTTCTGCCATGAGGCGGAATGAGTATTCCGCCTCAGGCGGCAGATTTTGCGGTCCTGCAGGGGGCGGCATGCCGGGCCCCTCCAGAACATACACTACCGCCCCCACCTCCCTGGAACACCCAGGGGACGCGGCCGACGGAGCTCTTCAAGGCGGATCTGCCGCTTTAAAAGTAGGGGGCTCCGCTACCGCTACCTGTTCTAACCAGTCCATTGAGCTTCCGGGACAGGTCACCTGATGCACGCCGGCCCCGTAAGCTCACAGCTCCAGCCGCGTGCGCCGCACCTCTCCCGCGGTCCTGTGCGGTCAGCTGTTACATGTATGCCACTGAGCAGGAGACTAGAGAGGTGCGGCGCGCGGGGCTGGAGCTGTGAGCTTACGGGGCCGGCGTGCATCAGGTGACCTGTCCCGGAAGCTCAATGGACTGGTTAGAACAGGTAGCGGTAGCGGAGCCCCCTACTTTTAAAGCGGCAGATCCGCCTTGAAGAGGTCCGGCGGCCGCGGCCCCTGGCTGTTCCAGTGAGGTGGGGGCGGTAGTGTATGTTGGTGGTGGGCTTGCCGCGGGCCCGCGCGCACGGGGGGGGGGGGGGGAATTGGGGGCGGGGGGGGCTTTGAGTGCCAGTGAGGGGGGCGGCAGCCTGAGGTTTGCCTCAGGCGGCACAGACCCCAGAATCGGCCCTGATTATACCCCCTGTATATAATATACACATCTCCTGTATTATACCTCCTGTATATAATGTACACATCTCCTGTATTATACCCCTGTATATAATATACACATCTCCTGTATTATACCCCCTGTACGTAGTATACACATCTCCTGTATTATACCCCCTGTATATAATATACACATCTCCTGTATTATACCCCTGTATATAATATACACATCACCTGTATTATACCCCCTGTATATAATATTCATATCTCCTGTATTATACCCCTGTATATAGTATACACATCTCCTGTATTATACCTCTGTATATAATATACACATCTCCTGTATTATATCCCCTGTATATAGTATATACATATCCTGTATCATATACACATCTCCTGTATTATACCTCCTGTATATAGTATACACATATCCTGTATTATACCTCCTGTATATAGTATACACATATCCTGTATTATACCTCCTGTATATAATATACACATATCCTGTATTATACCTCCTGTATATAATATACACATTTCCTGTATTATACCTCCTGTATATAATATACACATATCCTGTATTATACCCCCTGTATATAGTATACACATATCCTGGATGTGGAGGAGGCTGCTGCAGGTCACGGAATGTTCCCACTGCTGGTGATGTCATAATCTATGCATTGTGATGTAGAAGTGAGAGTGATGTAGAATGTGAGTGATGTCATCAAAAGAGGGCTCTGGCCCTGACAGCGGTGTCAGTCTATGCTGGCTCTGGAAGGAGAAGGAGGTCGACGATGACGTTGAAGAAAGGAAAGCGAAAGCTGGAGACGGCACCTAAAGCACCCTTGGTTCAACCACCCTGGATAGCGAACCCGCCTCAGACAGCAAGGAGGGCTCTGAAGCGGACGCACCAGGACACAGTAGAGGACATGGAGGTGGAAGGCCGGCAGTTTCCGGATGATGTAGAAATGGTGTCAGTTGAGCCAAAGAGGATGAAGTTCAGCTATGATGCTGATGGATCCTGCATCATGACCGACCTCAGCCGCTGAATGTCCTTATTACATCAAATGGACCCTCTGTGCAACCTGTACCATCTGCACCATCTATGCCACCTGTCCCATCCATACCACCTGTAACATCTTTACCACCAATACCATCTATACCACCAATACCATCTATACCAGCAACACCATCAGTACCATCTATACCACCAATACCGTCTATACCACCAATACCATCTATATCATGTATACCAGCAGTACCATCTAGACTATACCACCATGGGACCATCTAGAGGTAAGACCTTTCCCCGATGACCTCCTCCTCCCATCAGACTGTTCTATAAATCTGTAAATGACAATATATAGTTACTTATCTCTCTCTGATTTCCTTGCAGTTTCCCAATATCCTCTATAACATCTGAGACCCTCCTGAAGACTCATCCGGTGAGGAGACCCTGATACAGGAGACAACCAGCAGCCGACACATCTGGTAGAGCGCCCTCCATCCTCATCACACAGATGCCATCACCGGCTTCTCATCTCATTCCTACTGAATTTTGAAGCATTAGAAATATTTATTAAAAAAACAGATATATTTTTATCCTGTGTCCATGTGTTTTATTCCCTATATATATATGTGTAATATGGAGGGGACAAATCAGGGCCGCCATCAGGGCAGTATTGGCAGTACAGTTGTCAGGGCCCCAGGTGTAGACAGAAGCAGAACTACACAGATGTGGTGTATTATAAGGTTCTGCAGCAGCTGTGGTGTATTATGAGGTTCTGCAGCAGCTGAGGTGTATTATGATGTCTGTGTAGCACTGCTTCCCTTCTTAATACACCTCAGCTGCTGTAGAACCTCATAATACACCTCAGCTGCTGCAGAACCTCATCATACACCTCAGCTGCTGCAGAACCTCATAATACACCTCAGGTGCTGCAAAACCTCATAATACACCTCATTTACTGCAGATGTACTGTATGTAAAATATACAGTGTGTGTTGTGTGTATATGATGTATGTAATACATACAGTGTGTGTGTTGTGTGTATACGATGTATGTAATATATAGTTTGTGTGTTGTATATGATGTACGTAAAATATACAGTGTGTGTTGTGTGATATTATACTCCCTGTATATAATGTACACATCTCCTGTATTATACCCCCTGTATATAATATACACATCTGTATTATACCCCCTGTATATAATATACACATCTGTATTATACCCCCTGTATATAATATACACATCTGTATTATACCCCCTGTATATAATATTCATATCTTCTGTATTATACCCCTTTTTATAGTATACACATCTCCTGTATTATACCCCCTATATATAATATACACATTTCCTGTATTATACCTCTGTATATAATATACACATCACCTGTATTATACCTCCTGTATATAATATACATCTCACCTGTATTATACCCCTGTATATAATATACACATTTCCTGTATTATACCTCCTGTATATAATATACACATCTCCTGTATTATACCCCTGTATATAATATACACATCTCCTGTATTATACCCCCTGTACGTAGTATACACATCTTCTGTATTATACCCCCTGTATATAATATTCATATCTCCTGTATTATACCCCTGTATATAGTATACACATCTCCTGTATTATATCCCCTGTATATAGTATATACATTTCTTGTATCATATACACATCTCCTGTATTATACCTCCTGTATATAGTATACACATGTCCTGTATTATACCTCCTGTATATAGTATACACATATCCTGTATTATACCTCCTGTATATAATATACACATCTCCTGTATTATACCTCCTGTATATAATATACACATATCCTGTATTATACCCCCTGTATATAGTATACACATCTCCTGTATTATACCTCCTGTATATAGTATACACATATCCTGTATTATACCTCCTGTATATAATATACACATTTCCTGTATTATACCTCCTGTATATAATATACACATATCCTGTATTATACCCCCTGTATATAGTATACACATATCCTGGATGTGGAGGAGGCTGCTGCAGGTCACGGAATGTTCCCACTGCTGGTGATGTCATAATCTATGCATTGTGATGTAGAAGTGAGAGTGATGTAGAATGTGAGTGATGTCATCAAAAGAGGGCTCTGGCCCTGACAGCGGTGTCAGTCTATGCTGGCTCTGGAAGGAGAAGGAGGTCGACGATGACGTTGAAGAAAGGAAAGCGAAAGCTGGAGACGGCACCTAAAGCACCCTTGGTTCAACCACCCTGGATAGCGAACCCGCCTCAGACAGCAAGGAGGGCTCTGAAGCGGACGCACCAGGACACAGTAGAGGACATGGAGGTGGAAGGCCGGCAGTTTCCGGATGATGTAGAAATGGTGTCAGTTGAGCCAAAGAGGATGAAGTTCAGCTATGATGCTGATGGATCCTGCATCATGACCGACCTCAGCCGCTGAATGTCCTTATTACATCAAATGGACCCTCTGTGCAACCTGTACCATCTGCACCATCTATGCCACCTGTCCCATCCATCCCACCTGTAACATCTTTACCACCAATACCATCTATACCACCAATACCATCTATACCAGCAACACCATCAGTACCATCTATACCACCAATACCGTCTATACCACCAATACCATCTATATCATGTATACCAGCAGTACCATCTAGACTATACCACCATGGGACCATCTAGAGGTAAGACCTTTCCCCGATGACCTCCTCCTCCCATCAGACTGTTCTATAAATCTGTAAATGACAATATATAGTTACTTATCTCTCTCTGATTTCCTTGCAGTTTCCCAATATCCTCTATAACATCTGAGACCCTCCTGAAGACTCATCCGGTGAGGAGACCCTGATACAGGAGACAACCAGCAGCCGACACATCTGGTAGAGCGCCCTCCATCCTCATCACACAGATGCCATCACCGGCTTCTCATCTCATTCCTACTGAATTTTGAAGCATTAGAAATATTTATTAAAAAAACAGATATATTTTTATCCTGTGTCCATGTGTTTTATTCCCTATATATATGGGTAATATGGAGGGGACAAATCAGGGCCGCCATCAGGGCAGTATTGGCAGTACAGTTGTCAGGGTCCCAGGTGTAGACAGAAGCAGAACTACACAGATGAGGTGTATTATAAGGTTCTGCAGCAGCTGTGGTGTATTATGAGGTTCTGCAGCAGCTGAGGTGTATTATGATGTCTGTGTAGCACTGCTTCCCTTCTTAATACACCTCAGCTGCTGCAGAACATCATAATACACCTCAGCTGCTGCAGAACCTCATCATACACCTCAGCTGCTGCAGAACATCATGATACACCTCAGCTGCTGCAGAACCTCATAATACACCTCAGCTGCTGCAGAACCTCATAATACACCATTAGCTGCTGCAGAACCTCATAATACACCTCAGCTGCTGTAGAACCTCATCATACACCTCAGCTGCTGCAGAACATCATAATACACCTCAGCTGCTGCAGAACCTCATCATACACCTCAGCTGCTGCAGAACATCATGATACACCTCAGCTGCTGCAGAACCTCATAATACACCTCAGCTGCTGCAGAACCTCATAATACACCATTAGCTGCTGCAGAACCTCATAATACACCTCAGCTGCTGCAGAACATCATAATACACCTCAGCTGCTGCAGAACCTCATCATACATCTCAGCTGCTGCAGAACCTCATAATACACCTCAGCTGCTGCAGAACCTCATATTACACCTCAGCTGCTGCAGAACTTCATCATACACCTCAGCTGCTGCAGAACCTCATGTATGATGTATGTAATATATACAGTGTGTGTGTGTGTATGATATATACAGTGTGTGTGTGTGTGTGTGTGTGTGTGCGTGTGTATATGATGTATGTAATATATACAGTGTGTGTGTGTTGTGTGTATATGATGTAATATATACAGTGTGTGTGTTGTGTGTATATGATGTATGTAATATATACAGTGTGAGTGTTGTGGGTATAAGATGTATGTAATATATACAGTGTGTGTGTTGTGTGTATATGATGTATGTAATATATACAGTGTGTGTGTTGTGTGTATAAGATGGATGTAATATATACAGTGTGTGTGTGTGTGTGTGTTGTGTGTATATGATGTATGTAATATATACAGTGTGTGTGTTGTGTGTATATGATGTATGTAATATATACAGTGTGAGTGTTGTGCAGGGCCGTCTTAACAGTATTATGGGCCCCTGGGCAGAGGTGCGAATTGCCCCCCCCCCCCCAACCGCCACCATCAAATCCCCCACATCTTTGCATATAGTGCCCCCCATAGTAGCCAATCCCCCCATAGTAGCCAATCCCACCATATAGTGCCCCCCATAGTAGCCAATCCCCCCATATAGTGCCCCCCATAGTAGCCAGTGCCCCCCATAGTAGCCAGTGCCCACATAGTAGCCAGTGCCCCCATAGTAGTCAGTGCCCCTCATAGTAGCCAGTGCCCCCCATAGTAGCCAGTGCCCCCCATAGTAGCCAGTGCCCCCCACAGTAGCCAGTGCCCCCATAGTAGCCAGTGCCCCCATAGTAGCCAGTGTCCCCCACAGTAGCCAGTGCCCCCATAGTAGCCAGTGTCCCCCATAGTAGCCAGTGCCCCCCACAGTAGCCAGTGCCCCCATAGTAGCCAGTGCCCCCCACAGTAGCCAGTGCCCCCATAGTAGCCAGTGTCCCCCATAGTAGCCAGTGCCCCCATAGTAGCCAGTGCCCCCATAGTAGCCAGTTCCCCCATAGTAGCCAGTGCCCCCCATAGTAGTCAGTGCCCCTCATAGTAGCCAGTGCCCCCCATAGTAGCCAGTGCCCCCCATAGTAGCCAGTGCCCCCACAATAGCCAGTGCCCCCCACAGTAGCCAGTGCCCCCCACAGTAGCCAGTGCCCCCCATAGTAGCCAGTGCCCCCATAGTAGCCAGTGCCCCCATAGTAGTCAGTGCCCCCATAGTAGTCAGTCCCCCCCAAAACAACAAACCAGTTACTCACCTGTCCGGCGGCCCCAGCAGCTGATGTCTCCCGGCAGCGCGCCACTCCCGACATCCTCCGGGCACAGGCAGTGGGGTACAGAGAGACTGCCTGTGCTGGAAGTGACCTGCTGCACGACAAATCCAGGACACAGGCAGCGTCTCTGTACCCCGCTGCCTGTGCCCGGAGGATGACGGGAGTGGCGCGCTTCCGGGAGACATCAGCTGCTGGGGCCGCCGGACGGGTGAGTTCCTGGACTGCCCGCCCCTTCTATCGCAGCTTAGCTGAGTCGATCAGAAGCCTAGGAAAGTGCTGCTCATTGCACTTTCCTGGGCTTCTGATCGGCTGTCAGCTGAGAAGCGATAGAAGGGGCGGGCGGAGGGGGTGGCTCAGGGCCGCTCACTATGCATATGCATAGTGAGCGGTAATACAGGGGGCGGGCGGGGCGGCTTCCTTGCGGTGCTCAGCCCTGCTTGGGAGCCGTCTTTGCTTTATAGGACGCACTTAGTTTTATAAGTGCGTCTTATAAAGCTAAAAATACAGGTGTGTCCCAGAGGGCAGGGGCCCCCTAGGACGCAAGGGCCCCCGGGCAGCCGCCTACCCTGCCCAATGGGTAAGACGGCCCTGGTGTTGTGTGTATATGATGCATGTAATATATACAGTGTGTGTTGTGTATATGATGTATGTAATATATACAGTGTGTGGGTGTATATGATGTATGTAATATATACAGTGTGTGTTGTGTGTATATGATGTAATATATACAGTGTGAGTGTTGTGTGTATCTGATGCATGTAATATATACAGTGTGTGTTGTGTATATGATGTATGTAATATATACAGTGTGTGGGTGTATATGATGTATGTAATATATACAGTGTGTGTTGTGTGTATATGATGTAATATATACAGTGTGAGTGTTGTGTGTATATGATGTATGTAATATATACAGTGTGTGTGTGTATATGATGTATGTAATACTGGTTCCCTTTAAGAATTGGGATATATCTGTATTTCCAGCACAGGGCCTTTAAGCATACACAAAAGAATGGCTTATTCCCACGTTCCATTCATGGTCCATAAATACAAACGATGTGTGTGGAGTTCGGAGTTCCGGGCATCATGTGTCAGTTTGTTTATGTGTTTACGGAGCGTGCGTGGAGCGTAGGAATAAGCCCTTAGGATTTGGAGTAGTAGTATTTTTAGTGTTCGGCATGGCCTTCAAGTTTCACTGTTGTTTTAAAAGACTCTAGACATGTCATAGAGACGTCATAGAGACATGTCAAAAGTTTTGATCGTTTTGAACACTCAGACCCGTAACAATCAGGAGAACAAGCGTGATCCAGTCATGCTCTGTGCTTGAAAAATACGTAAGTCAGGCTCACAATGTGAGGGTCCTATTCCACAGACCGATAATCGGCCGAATCTGCCTGATTAGGCCGATTATCGCTCCGTGGAATATAGACAACGATCAGCCCATGATTGTGTCATCGGCTGGTCATTTACTTAGGTTCAAACCTAAAATCATCGGGCACCAACCGCGCATCGCTATTCCACGCAGCGATGCGCGGTTGGTGCCCAATGATTTTAGGTTTGAACCTAAGTAAATGACCAGCCGATGACACACATGGGCGGGCGACCAACAATTTCATAAGCACCATGCTTTACCTAAGCATGTTGCAGGTCTTCTCCTGCGCTCCTTCTTCCACCCAGTCCCGCACGCAGCAGCAGCTTCAGTGCGGCCTGTCTTAGCTGACAGACCGCTCAGTCAATCACTGGCCAGGATCGCTGTGGCCAATGATTGGCTGAGCGGTCTGTCAGCTCAGACAGGCTGCACTGAAGCTGCTGCTGCTGCACGCAGTAACGGGAGGCAGAAGGAGCGCAGGAGAAGACCTGCAACATGCTTAGGTAAAGTATGGTGTTTAAACATGGGCTGCAAGGACATCGGTAATGATGTCCCTGCAGCCCTCGCTAAACGAATATCGGACCGTGTAATAGGCCCAGTAAACGAGCACTGATCATCGGGTCCCCATCGGCCTTTTTAATAGGAACCTTAGTCTATGGTGTCTCCTTTTTTCCTGCACAGAGTGGGGAGAGGATGCGCTGCATCGCTCTTCTCCTGATTGATACGGATCTGAACACTCAGACCCGGACTGATCAAAACTTTTGACATGTCTCTATGACATGTCAAAAGTTTTTTAAAATGACAGGTAACAGGTTACCTGTTACAAAGTTGATGCAGGGGATGCAGGGGGCTATTCTATATGGGAGGGGGATGTAGGGGGGGCTATTCTATATAGGAGGGGGATGCAGGGGGGCTATTCTATATGGGAGGGGATGCAGGGGGCTATTCTATATGGGAGAGGATGCAGGGGGCTATTCTATATAGGAGGGGGGGCTATTCTATATAGGAAGGGGGTGCAGGAAGCTATTCTATATAGGAGGGGGATGCAGGGGGCTATTCTATATAGGAGGGGGTGCAGGGGGGCTATTCTATATGGGAGGAGGATGCACAGGGGGGCTATTCTATATGGGAGGAGGATGCACAGGGGGGCTATTCTATATGGGAGGGGGATGCACAGGGGGGGGCTATTCTATATTGGGGATTCAGGGGGCTATTCTATATAGGGGGGATGCAGGGGGGGCTATTCTATATGGCGTGATGCAGGGGGGGGGGCTATTCTATATGGGGGATGCAGGGGGCTATTCTATATGGGGGAATGTACAGGGGTGCTATTTTATATGGGGGATGCACAGGAGGGGGCTATTCTATATGAGGGGATGCAGGGGGTGCTATTCTATATGGCAGGATGCAGGGGGGGCTATTCTATATGGGGGATGCAGGGGGGGCTATTCTATATGGGGGAATGTACAGGGTAGGCTATTTTATATGGGGGGATGTACAGGAGGGGGGGCTATTCTATATGAGGGGATGCAGGGGGCTATTCTTTATGAGGGGATGCAGGGGGGGCTATTCTATATGGGGGAATGCACAGGGGGGCTATTCTAAATGCGGGGATGCAGGGGGGCTATTCTATATGGGGGATGTACAGCAGGGGGGGTATTCTATATGGAGGGATGTATAGATGAGGATGTTGCTGGAGCAAGAAGCCTAAAATGTCTGTCTGACAGATCCCGTGGAGAGGAGTCCTGGCCAGAGAAGCCTTCATGATGGCCGGAGCCAGATGGAGAAGAAAAGGAAAAGTGGACGTCTCTTCATGAAGAGAAGACGCCTACTGTGAGTGACAGGATGTAATTGCACTCTGGGCCGGTTTTAGACTAAATGTGGCCCTGGGCAAAGTTGAAGGTGGGGCCCCATATGCTGAAATATTGTAGCAACAATTTAAGGTCCCCATACATTTTACACTTTTGTTGCTGGTACCTGTTGTTCCTGGTGGGTTCGGCCATCAGTGTAAGGTGTATGGGGCTCTCTGGACAGTCCTCTGACAGATGATATCAGTGGACATAGGGGGTCGAGCTTGATGGAAAATCAACGCCCAACCTCTTTGTTCTCAGAGAGATAAGCCGCCATCAGATCTGTATGGCTATGGCTTTCCCCTCTCATAGAGAACACAAGAACACTCAGATGTGCCAAATTTCTGTGTATGGGGAGGACTGGACGGATTGGGAGAGATAATTGTCAGCTGAAGGATTGTTCAGCCAGCAGTTATTGGAAGTGTACGGCCACTTTTAAGGCCGTATTACACTGCCTGATATTCCGCAGAAGTGAGCGCCAATCTGGTAGAATGGAGCTCGCTTAGAGAGCCTACTACATGGCTCTTTTATGATGTCTTTTACATGTCGGGACTGCCGCTACATGCCAGGACTGCCGCTACATGCCAGGACTGCCCCTACATGCCAGGACTGCCCCTACATTCTGGGACTGCCGCTACATGACAGGACTGCCGCTACATGTCGGGACTGCCGCTACATGTCGGGACTGCCCCTACATGCCGGGACTGCCGCTACATTCCGGGACTGCCGCTACATGGCGGGACTGCCGCTACATGGCGGGACTGCCGCTACATGGCGGGACTGCCGCTACATGGCGGGACTGCCGCTACAAGTCAGGACTGCCGCTAGTGGTGTAAACACAAGAACTATTTATATGAATTGCTTTAAAAAAAAAAAAAAATCACTATAATCAGGACCAAATATTACCTCCATACCGTTTATTAAGAAAACACACTATATATAGGCCAATATTACCACCATAAAGTGACCGCCCCATAATGACTCTATATACACTATATACAGACCAATATTACCACCATAGAGTGACCACCGCATAATGACTCTATATACAGACCAATATTACCGCCATAAAGTGACCGCCCCATAATGACTCTATATATACACTATATACAGACCAATATTACCGCCATAAAGTGACCGCCCCATAATGACTCTATATATACACTATATACAGACCAATATTACCGCCATAGAGTGACCACCGCATGACTCTACACTATATACAGACCAATATTACCGCCATAAAGTGACCGCCCCATAATGACTCTATATATACACTATATACAGACCAATATTACCGCCATACAGTGACCACCGCATGACTCTATATATGGACCAATATTACCGCTATAGACTGACCACTGTATAATGAATGACTCTATATACACTGTATACAGACCAATATTATGTGGCTGTCAGTCTATGGCTGTACTATTGGTCTGTATATAGTGTATATATAGAGTCATTATGTGACAGTCAATCTATGGCAGTAATGACTCTATATATACACTATATACAGACCAATATTACCGCCATAGGCTGACCACCACATAATAACTCTATATACACACTATATACAGACCAATATTAACGCCATAGATTGACCACTGCATAATGACTCTGTATCCAGACCAATATTATGTGGCGATCACTCTATGGCGGTAATATTGGTCTGTATATAGTGTGTATAGAGTGATTATGTGGTGGTCATCCTATGGCGGTAATATTGGTCTGTATATAGTGTGTATAGAGTGATTATGTGGTGGTCACTGTATGGCGGTAATATTGGTCTCTATATAGAGTGATTATGTGGTGGTCACTGTATGGCGGTAATATTGGTCTCTATATAGTGTCATTATGTGATAGTCAATCTATGGCAGTAATGACTATATATACACTATATACAGACCAATATTAATGCCAAAAAGTGACCACTGCATAATGACACTATATACAGGCCAATATTACCGCCATACAGTGACCACCACCTAAGGACTGAATACCACCTTATTATTTTTCTCAATAAAATACACCATATTGCCTTATATACATAGGAGCTGCAGCCAATCAGCGGCCTCAGTGGTCACCTGCAGCAATTACATAGGACTGATGAGGCCGGAGAATGGCTGCAGCTCCTATATACAGTCTATTCACCTCAACACTTGGAGTCAGCAGTGCTAATACACACACACTTATATATATACACACACACACACACACACACACTAACACATCCATGAAAACACATTATACAGATCCAAACCATCCAGTCCACACACTATACACAGGACATGTAACACACACTACATTCATCCATTATACACATAGCATTCATACACACACTACATGTACAGAATACTTACCCCCTCTAGCATGCTGGGTGTAGTGGTGAATCCCCCTCATGTTCCTTGCAGCAGCAGGCTGTCATCCTCACCTGGCAGACCTCTCCTCCATCGTCCGGACAGCTCCACACCAGAGCAGGAAGTCACGGGTGCAGTAAGAGGAGCTGGAGGGAGGGGGAGGGGGAGGGGGAGCAGACACCAGCCCAGCGCAGCAGCCAGGGATCATTCACAGACGCTGCAGGACCCTGTCTGTGCTCTCCTCTCCTACTGGAACTGCGGTAGGGGGCCCCTGGGAGATGGGGGCCCTGGGCATTTGCCCTGCTTGCCCCCCCCTAACGCCGGCCCTGATTGCACTATATCCCTAAAGGTCCGTTTACACAGAAAGATTATCTGACAGATTATTTGCCAAAGATTTGAAGCCAAAGCCAGGAATGGATTTAAAAAGAGGAAAAATCTCAGGCTTTCCTTTATGACCTGATGTCTGTTTATAGTCTGTTTCTGGCTTTGGCTTCAAATCTTTGGCAGATAATCTTTCTGTTTAAATAGACCCTTATAAGGTCTTCAGAAGCTTTATACAGCTGGGATCTACCTCAGTATCAGGGATGTCAAACCCGTCCCTCCAGGTGTTGCAAAACTACAATTCCCATCATGCTTTAGCTGTCTAGGCATGATGGGATCTGTAGTTTTGTAACAGCTGGAGGGATGGAGTGTGACACCTGTGTTCTATGGTCACTGTTCTGGGAGAATATTGGTCTTTATATAGTGGCTGTTATTTGGTGCCAGTATAGTGGTATTATCCAGTCACCGTATGCTGAGGGTAGTGGTGTGATGGTATTACTCGTATTATTGGTAATATTAGTGTTTTATATAGTGGATTGTATTCAGTCACAGTGTAGCGGTATTAGTCATTATGTGGTGGTAATGGCCGTGCTCATGGTGTGGTGATATTATTTGTTACTTATATACTGGTAGTATTGGAATATTGGTGGGTTTGCTTAATAACAGTATAGCAGTAAGGTGTATAGTGGAGTGATAATATTTGCTTCCTGGTGTTATTAACTATGACAGTATTATCATGCACAGAAAATTCTTACCTATATTACCATTATATATCCTAAAATTTGTCCTGGGGCCCTACTTATACGATAGATAGATAGATAGATAGATAGATAATTATGTAGCTTTGATTACACATGAGATCACAACCAGACACGTTTTAATAATTAAAACCTTACTACTTATACCGCCATTATATGGGGTGCAGACATAGTCAGGATAAAAGGGATTTTAGTAACTTTTCTCCAAAAACAGCACCACCCTGTCCTCAGACTGTGTATGGTTATTACAACTTGGCTTCATTCACTTCAATGGAACTGAGCTGCAATACCTCACACAAACTGAAGAAGAGTGTGGCGCTGTTTCTGGAAGAAGGTGGCCATGTTTTTCTCCTTTAAAGGGAATCTAGGTCTAGGGCTGTAGATCTCAGCAGACAGGTGTGAGGGAGATATCACTGACAGGAACTTTAGTCCAGTGTAAACTTATATAATTGTCGTTTTCATTTCCAACTAAAGTTTCACAGCAGCCGCAGCAGCACCACCTTATATGTCCATCAGTCAGAGCAGGAAGGGGCGGGGCAGAAGGTGCTGCTGTGGCTCCACCTCTCTGACACTTCAGCTGGTAATGAAAAGAATGATTATAGATGTTTACACTGGACTAAAGATCCAGTCCCTGATCTGTACGCTGAGATCTACAGCTGTGTACCTGGTATAGACCCCACAGGTTCCCTTTAAGGGAACGTTCATACCTAGTCCAATGCGTATTTGATGCTTCTGATTTAATCAGTTGAAATGAATGCATAAATATGCCGCATCAAATCCACAGCAGATTATGTTATATCATTATTTTTAGGTGCTGATGGTGGGGTTCACATGTTTAAGGGAGTAGTGGGGACACGGCTAAATGAAGCAGAATTTTCTACAGTGCGTATTTTACATGGCTATCCATGATATGGTGTGTGGGCTGCTGGGGTTTGACTGCCAGGGCTGATTTTAAGTCCCAGTCCGGCCCTGACCACACCAGAGACATCAGTCAAAGATACAGCACAGATTTTTTGTTAATTGGGGGGGGGGCAGACACTTTGGGTGTATGGGGCCCAGAAATTCCTGATGGTGGACCTGAGTACAATCCTGGAAGCAACCAGTTAAAAATATATGTAATAAATGATTCTTTCCTATAATTTATTTTTATTGCACATTGTATCATTTATTGTGTGGCGGCAGATGCTCAGGTTAATGCTATACACATTCGTACAAGGGTCACATGGAGGTAAAGATGGAATCTGTTATGCAGCTGTTCCTGTAACTTTGTAACAAGAAGAGGTAAAGCAGCTGTGCAATGTGACAAGTGGAGCACTGACGCCCTCTAGAGGTCAAATCTCTAATCATACAATACCTGATAAGGAGCCGTCTCCCCAGAGAACAGCTGGGAGCCACAGATTAATAGCTATGGAAACTATTAAATAATGTCCAGCATTGGGCGCCGAATGGGATCCCATAGAAAAGTAGGCAGTTTTCCTAAGCGTACTTTTATGCTGTTAGAACATAGCCCTAGGGCCCTATTCCATGTGAGCGATAATCGGCCGAATCAGCCCGATTCGGCCGATTATTGCTCGGTGGAATAGAGAAAACGATCAGCTGATGATCGTCTCATCGGCTGATCATTCATTTAGGTTCAAACCTAAAATCATCGTTCGCCACCCGTGCATCGCTACGGTGGAATAGCGGTGCGCGGCGGCGACCAACGATTCAAGCTGCAAACATTACCTAGCAGAGCTTCTCCTGCGCTCCGTTTTCCTCCCCGGGTCCTGCAGCGTAGCAGCAGCTCAGGAGCGGCCTGACTGAGCTGTCAGACCGCTCAGCCAGGCTGCACCGCGGGTCCCGGAGAGAGCAGGAGAAGCTCTGCTAGGTAATGTATGCTGCAAGGTCTGCAAGGACATCGGTAACGATGTCCCTGCAGCCCTCGCATAACAATCATCGGGACCGTGGAATAGGCCCAGTAAACGAGCGCCGATCTAGCAGATCGGCGCTCATTTACATCGTTGCTCGGCCCATGGAATAGGGCCCTTAGAGTGTAAAATTAAATAGCAATAAAGTGGCACTAGAGGGGAGCCAATCTACAGGGTTTCTGTCCAAATCTAAATCAATTTTTTTTTTTTTATTTGGGGGGCTGAAATTTTTGGGGCCATAGCAAAATGTACAGTGCAAAAAAACTTTAATTTGGCCTACAAAAAAGCGTAGTAGGTGGAGCGTTTTATTTTCCCTACTGACTTAACATGTGGACACTGCAACTTCTCACTTAAAACACATTGTACGTTCCCTGTGGCATTTTTACAAAAAAGCACCAGGTGTGAAACCAGCAGGGCTGGGATGGCCATCTGGCAATTCGGGCAAATGCCAGATGGGCCAGTGTGCTATGTTGGACAGCACTATGCAGGAGAGGAGCCAGTCATCAGATTTTTGTCTTGTATCTAGCCAGCCCCATAGCCTTCATCTACAAGTTCCCAGCAGGCCCCACCTCCTTATGGTTGCTGCAGGTCTGACCTTGGAGGAAAAGGAAACTCCTTATCTGTCCTGGTCTGGGCACGGGTGACAATCCGAACAGTAATTTAGTTCAAAACCCCAGGGCTTCATGCAAGAGGGGGGGGGGGCTTAAAGAAGGGGTGAGGCTTAACAGGAATACAAGCAGAGCTTAGTAGTGGACAGGAATCTTGGGTGCAGGGGTCCTGCCATGTGTGTGGTTTGTCCTGCTGACTGATATATGTAGTGAGAGTGCTAGATGTATTGTCGATAGTATATGTCCATTGTATTTTCAATATTTAAATATTTCTAGGATACCAGCCCTTTCTTCCAGATGCCTTGCTTAGTCTCCCTATTGACTTGTCTGGCATGGGTGACTCTGCCAGGAGTATTACTCCCACCAGCTTAGGTCATTGGATCACCAAGGCACGCAAGCTCCCTCAGCAAGTCAAGGTGAAGGCACCATGAGGGAGCCCCTCCCCCCTAACCCGATTACCCATCCCAACCAATAATTTAACTTTCCTTCACTAAAAACTACCTAGAACCTACATTAAACTGTGAGCTAGAGCCCTTCCTTTTGCCCTTCCCTGGCCAGATGCCTCACCATGGACCCTACTGGTGCCTTTCCCAGCCCCCTAACGTGGACCCTCCCGTCACCCTTCCCAGCCCAGGCCCGCCCCAGCCCCCTAACGCGGACCCTCCCTTTGCACTTCCCAGCCCCCTAACATGGACTATCCCATCTCTCTTCCCAGCCCCCCAACCCAACCCTAATGCTGGCCCTTGCATCGCCCTTCTAAGCCCAGACCCGCTAATGTGAACCCTCCCGTCACTCCTCCCAGCCTAGGCCCACCCCAGCCCTCTGACGCGGACCCTCCTGTCACCCTCCCCCCCCCCCCCCACAGACTGTTTGATATATCTCCCCCTATACTTTCTCATTATCCAGTCTGTATAGGGCAGGAGATAACCGCATTACTCTATGGGCCAGATTAGAGAACTATGTATGATCTGAATGGCGACCATATAACATTACAGGTTACTGGCTTCTGTTTCTTGGGGATGACAGTTTTTATCTCACAGATGTCAATGGCCGCCATCACTAATATCATCTGTGTCTTCTACAGATTAGTCTAATTACATGGCCCCCTAACATGACCCGTCTCCTCCTAATCTGTCCCCCTCCGCCATCCTGTGTGTGGTGGGCACCAGTAACACTTACCAGTAGATGTTCTGGGATGTACTGGGGAGCTGTGCCGTCCATCTTGCATCCGTGACAGAAAAAATGGGCAGAAGATTTCCCTTCAGAAACCACAAGACTTGTTTCCATCTCCAGCGATTGTGGCAGCCGCCAGCCTCACCAACCAGTTTAAATCATAGCACTCTGTGATTGGACTATTACTTTTTTTTGTTTACTGAAATAACTTTATTAGCAACCAGATGTTTATAACATACATGCAATGTACTGTGCAGCAGCTCCAGCTAAGAAGCAGGACACAATAAACTATTTGAAATGCCACACACAGCCTTACAGTACAGCACAGGGATCTCTACACTACATCATACCGCATAGGGCTGGAAGCAGTTTGTCCCGGTTCCCTATTTAGAGGTAGTGACTATGGAGGAGCATGACATAGGGTATGTTCACTCTGAGTAAATTAGGTGGAATTCTGTGGCAGAACTTTCCACCGTGGAATCCCACCTGTCTGTGTGTCATTGCCCGCCTATGGTAGAGTGCTCCGCTGTTCTCCATTCAAAAAATTGGCATGTCACTTCTTTGAGCGGAGAGCCGTGGCGGCAGAGGAGCACGCACTCTCCCATAGATGGGCAATGACACACTGAGACAGGTGGAATTAAACCTAATTTACTCAGTCTGAACATACCCATAAGCTGTAGGTCAGGACTACGTAGGACTGCACCCCTGGTGTACATGGTTTCTTCTGTAGAAGGAGGCTTAACAGGGTTATCCGGTATCAGAAAATTGTATTTAAAGGGTTTCTCCGATTAAAACATACTTATCCCCTATCCTTCGAAGTAAGAGATTGTGCGGGGTACAAACTCCGTACCCACAGCCATCTCCAAATCGTCCCACAGCTCTTTTGTTTTGAATACAGCCGTAGGTTGACACATGACCTGCAGCTCTATTCATTCTGTATGGAGCCGCTGAAAAGAGCCGAGTGCTATATTCAATTTTCTCCGGTGGTCCCCTAGAGAATGAATAGACCCACGGCTGTATTCAAAACAAATGTCAAACTGAAGATCGCCGGTGGGTAAAGCAGTCAGATCTTCTGCAATCTCTTACTTGTCCCCTTAAGGCCCTATTCCACGGAAGGATTATCGTCCGTATTCGGCAGATATCAGCCGCTACGGATGATAATCGTCCCGTGGAATAGAGTGCAACAATCAGCCAACATCGTTCATGTCGGCTGATTGTTGCAGTCGCTTGTTTTTCAACATGTTGAAAAACAAGCGACTGATACAGCAACGATCTGCTGCTGTCGCTCCGTTGAATAGGAGCATCGGCAGCAGACGCTGCTGTGTCCTATGGGCTGCCCGGACGATCAGCGATCACCCGGGCGGCCCTGCCGCCCCTCCCGCACTCACAGGCTCGCTGCAGCCGCATTGAATAGCGGCGGCAGCGAGCGGGGTACGAGGAGCAAACGAGCGCTGAGAGCGCTCATTTGCTCCTCTAGACGACCCGTGAAATAGGGCCATTATCCTGTAAGATTTAATTGGAGATCTCCTTTAAATAAAGATGGGCAAATCTTGAGCAGGCTTGGGGTTCTTCTGAACCCTAGTGTGTGGCATTTATTAACCAGTGGCTGCAGAAGTTGGAGGCAGCCCTAAGACTGCCTAGAAAACATGGATACAGCCTATGGCTATAGGCTGTATCCATGTTTTTTAGGACTCCCTAGGGCTGCATCCAACATCCTGGGAATTGTAGTACTAAGCAGCTGTGCAACCAGGACATACAGAGCTCATAAACAAATGCTGTGAGCAGCTGTGTTACATTGAAGTCTATAGTAAAATATAAAACGTGAAATAGAGTGTGTGTGAAGCAGTAAATCAACAAAGTCTGTCTGAAGAATAGACTGCAATATAAAAGCTAAACAATACTGGGATGATGTCATGGTAAAACACCATAACCGCAGGGCAATGTTGTATTGTTAATCCCATGTCTGGTTAAAGCATCAGTAATTACCTATTATAATGGCTGATGAACACCCAGGGAACTCACACAAGACGACACAGGCTGGTATGTTGTGTCAGACACCGTGTAGACAGGGGCGTAACTAGAAATGGCTGGGCCCCATAGCAAACCTTTGATTGGGGCCCCCCCTACCCCAAATCCACCCCCACCCCTGACCGACCACTACGCCATCAACACACCCAGATCTACACAGGTTCTGTACTCCATATAAATTACAGTGCAGTTACATCAGGTGACTCACAGGGGACGTCTTCTCTGATCGGAGTTCTTCCCTTTTCATCATCTTCTCCATCTGTCCTGGGCCATTATGAGAACTTCTCGGAGCCACGAATCCACAGAATCTGCCAGACAGACATATTAGGCTCCTCACACTGACACCATCCTCATCTGTATACAAACTGCACATCTGTAATGGCCCCTTTGTACCCTCTTTCAGTGAGTAGCCCTGACTCCTTGTATAGGAACATATATATATATATATATATATATCCCTTATAGTATATGCCCCCCTCTGTGTAGACAGCTTATAGATTGCCCCTTGTTCAGTGCTCCGTATAGATGGCCCCATGTGCATCACCTATATCAGGGGTAGGGAACCTCGACTCTCCAGCTGTTGCAAAACTACAACTCCCATCATGCCTGGACAGCTAAAGCTGTAGTTTTGCAACAGATGGAGAGCCGAGATTACTTCTGTGTAGTCCTCTTAGAGATGACCCTGTATGTTGTCCACTCCCCCATATAGCCCCCTTATGTTGTCCAGCCCCCATAAAGCCCCCTTATGATGTCCAGCCCCCCCCCCGTATAGCTCCCAGTGTTGTCCATCCCCATCCCACATAGCCCCCAGTATTATGCATCCCCAGCCCCCACATAGCCCCCAGTATTGTGCATCCCCAGCCCCCACATAGCCCCCAGTATTGTGCATCCCCAGCCCCCACATAGCCCCCAGTATTGTGCATCCCCTTCCCCACATAGCCCCCAGTATTGTGCATCCCCAGCCCCCACATAGCCCCCAGTATTGTGCATCCCCAGCCCCCAGTATTGTGCATCCCCAGCCCCCACATAGCCCCCAGTATTGTGCACCCCCAGCCCCCACATAGCCCCCAGTATTGTGCATCCCCAGCCCCCACATAGCCCCCAGTATTGTGCATCCCCAGCCCCCACATAGCCCCCAGTATTGTGCATCCCATTCCCCACATAGCACCCAGTATTGTGCATCCCCAGCCCCCACATAGCCCCCAGTATTCTGCATCCCCAGCCCCCACATAGCCCCCAGTATTGTGCATCCCCAGCCCCCAGTATTGTGCATCCCCTTCCCCACATAGCCCCCAGTATTGTGCATCCCCTTCCCCACATAGCCCCCAGTATTGTGCCTCCCCTTCCCCACATAGCCCCCAGTATTGTGCATCCCCTTCCCCACATAGCCCCCAGTATTGTCCATCCCCTTCCCCACATAGCCCCCAGTATTGTCCATCCCCAGCCCCCACATAGCCCCCAGTATTGTCCATCCCCAGCCCCCACATAGCCCCCAGTATTGTGCATCCCCTTCCCCACATAGCCCCCAGTATTGTGCATCCCCTTCCCCACATAGCCCCCAGTATTGTGCATCCCCTTCCCCACATAGCCCCCAGTATTGTGCATCCCCAGCCCCCACATAGCCCCCAGTATTGTCCATCCCCTTCCCCACATAGCCCCCAGTATTGTGCATCCCCTTCCCCACATAGCCCCCAGTATTGTCCATCCCCTTCCCCACATAGCCCCCAGTATTGTGCATCCCCTTCCCCATATAGCCCCCAGTATTGTGCATCCCCTTCCCCATATAGCCCCCAGTATTGTGCATCCCCATCCCCACATAGCCCCCAGTATTGTGCATCCCCATCCCCACATAGCCCCCAGTATTGTGCATCCCCATCCCCACATAGCCCCCAGTATTGTGCATCCCCATCCCCACATAGCCCCCAGTATTGTGCATCCCCATCCCCACATAGCCCCCAGTATTGTGCATCCCCAGCCCCCACATAGCCCCCAGTATTGTGCATCCCCAGCCCCCACATAGCCCCCAGTATTGTCCATCCCCTTCCCCATATAGCCCCCAGTGTTGTGCATCCCCAGCCCCCACATAGCCCCCAGTATTGTGCATCCCCTTCCCCATATAGCCCCCAGTGTTGTGCATCCCCAGCCCCCACATAGCCCCCAGTATTGTGCATCCCCTTCCCCACATAGCCCCCAGTACTGTGCATCTCCTTCCCCACATAGCCCCCAGTATTGTGCATCTCCTTACCCACATAGCCCCCAGTATTGTGCACCCCTAGTCCCCACATAGCCCCCAGTATTGTGCATCCCCAGCCCCCATATAGCCCCCAGTATTGTGCATCCTCAGCCCCCACATAGCCCCCAGTATTGTGCACCCCTAGTCCCCACATAGCCCCCAGTATTGTGCATCCCCTTCCCCACATAGCCCCCAGTATTGTGCATCCCCAGCCCCCACATAGCCCCCAGTATTGTGCATCCCCAGCCTCCACATAGCCCCCAGTATTGTGCATCCCCAGCCCCCACATAGCCCCCAGTATTGTGCATCCCCAGCCCCCACATAGCCCCCAGTATTGTGCCTCCCCTTCCCTACATAGCCCCCAGTATTGTGCATCCCCAGCCCCCACATAGCCCCCAGTATTGTGCATCCCCTTCCCCACATAGCCCCCAGTATTGTGCATCTCCTTCCCCACATAGCCCCCAGTATTGTGCATCTCCTTCCCCACATAGCCCCCAGTATTGTGCATCCCCTTCCCCACATAGCCCCCAGTATTGTGCATCTCCTTCCCCACATAGCCCCCAGTATTGTGCATCTCCTTCCCCACATAGCCCCCAGTATTGTGCATCCCCAGCCCCCACATAGCCCCCAGTATTGTGCATCCCCAGCCTCCACATAGCCCCCAGTATTGTGCATCCCCAGCCCCCACATAGCCCCCAGTATTGTGCCTCCCCTTCCCTACATAGCCCCCAGTATTGTGCATCCCCAGCCCCCACATAGCCCCCAGTATTGTGCATCTCCTTCCCCACATAGCCCCCAGTATTGTGCATCCCCAGCCCCCACATAGCCCCCAGTATTGTGCATCTCCTTACCCACATAGCCCCCAGTATTGTGCATTCCCAGCCCCCACATAGCCCCCAGTATTGTGCATCTCCTTCCCCACATAGCCCCCAGTATTGTGCATCCTCAGCCCCCACATAGCCCCCAGTATTGTGCATCCTCAGCCCCCACATAGCCCCCAGTATTGTGCATCCTCAGCCCCCACATAGCCCCCAGTATTGTGCATCCTCAGCCCCCACATAGCCCCCAGTATTGTGCATCCTCAGCCCCCATATAGCCCCCAGTGTTCCCCTCTGATAAAAATAAACAAAATACAACTCACCTAACCACACGCTCCCCCGTCGGTCGCCGGTCTCCTCTTCTCTCTTCCTCCGACCAATAAGCCGCTCCCTGCTGAAGTCCCAGGCAGCGCCATCACTGAGCTCAGGCTGCGCCCCGGTGGCTGGGACTTCCTGTACAGGGAACGCAAACCGGAAGTCCCAGCCGCCGCGGCGCTCAATGATGGCGCTGCCCGGGACTTCGGCAGGGAGCTGCACATCGGGCGGGGGCCGGGCGGAAACTCTTGTGATCGCAAGCAAAACGCTGCTTGCGGTCACAAGAGTGATTGACAGCGCGGGAAGCCTATGGTTTCTCGCGCTGTCAATCACGACACTTAACACCCGGGAGGCCCGCTCGGCCCCCGGGTGCTTCAGACAGTCAGCTCTGGGGGACCCAGGCCACGGCCCTGCGTGTAGAGTAGAGAGGCCTGTGCTCACATGTCCTGGATAGCATAAAAGGCATTGTGCAGATATGAGGACTCTGCACGTATTGTGAACAGGCACTAAGGGGTCGTTCATATGCAGCAGGAAATCTGCAGGTAATGGTGTGTTCACACATACAGATTTTTGGTTGCAATTGGTGAAAACAAAACCAAGGATGGATATGAAAAGAGGAGAAATCTCAGTCTTTTCTTTATTACCTGTTCTCTATTTATAGTCGGTTCCTTTCCTAGCTTTGGCTTCAATAATTGCACTGGAAAATCAGTCTGTGTAAGGGTCCATTTACACAGAAAGATTATCTGACAGATTATCTGCCAAAGATTTGAAGCCAAAGCCAGAAACAGACTATAAAAACAGATCAGGTCATAAAGGAAAGCCTGAGATTTCTCCTCTTTTCAAATCCATTCCTATTGGCTTTGGCTTCAAATCTTTGGCAGATAATATGTCAGATAATCTTTCTGTGTAAATGGACCCTAAGGGCCCTATTACACCAACAGATATCTGACAGATTTTTACAGCCAAAGCCAGGATTTGAAAAGAGAAATCCAGTCTTATGACCTGATCTCTGGTTATAGTCTGTTCCTGGCTTTGGTTGCAAAAATCTGTCAGATAATCTATCAAATATCTGTTAGTGTAATAGGTCCCTAACACACACCCTAAATCACAGCAGCAAATCTGCACCAATTTTTGCCCCTTTCCAAAACTGCAGCCATTTGTTCGGTCAAGTTCAGCATTTTTTCACTAATCGTTCAGTGTAATTGCACATTGTTCATTGTTTTGCTGGGATCAGAAGGAATAAACGATCATAGTAATGATCGCGATAACGATCATAGTAACGATCATAACTAACGACTGTCGTTCTGTGTAATATGGTGAACAATTTCAGGTTAACTATAAACAATCTAGTTTGCGATCGTTTATCGTTAGTCGTTAAAAAATACCTTAGACAGGGGACTTCCGGTTCCGGCGCCATGAGGTGAAGACGCACAACACCTCGGCTCCGGCGCGCGATCCTGTTGCAGCAACCCCGCACACCCGCAAGCTATACTGGGGACCCCCATAAGACCCCTCTCACATCTGGGCACCGGGATGGACCGCTACTTAAAGAAAGGAACGGTGGGAAATAAGGCAAAGGGCCGCGGCAAGTCTCGGAAGACTGAGAGCGGGGGCACCAACATGGCGTCCTCATCTGCCTCCTCCAGGGTGGCTTCTCCGGACCGCTCTGAAAGGGACTATTCGGAGGGGGATGATGAAGGTGAGCCTTTCTCCATCGATTATGTCTCCCTTGCTGCTGAAGTGGCAAAAAGAATCACCCCAGGCCTGCAGGAATCCATAATTACCGCAGTGACCGCCACACTGAGCCAGGTTCAAGCAGAGGTCATAGCACAGGGAGGGAGACTCTCCGCTGCTGAGGATAGGATTCAGCTGCTGGAGGATTCAGCTGATACCATGCAGTCACGTATATCTTCCATAGAAGCTGATAACAAACGCTTATGTGACAAATTGGAAGATTTAGAAAATCGCTCTAGGAGGAATAACCTCCGTATAGTTGGAGTGCCTGAGTCGGTGAGACAAAGAGACTTGTTGCATGTGTGTGAGAAAATCATTCCCTCCCTGTTGGCATTGCCACGGCCGTGCAAAGTAGAAAGAGCACATAGGCTGGGTCCGGACCCTAAAGCAGCATCAGATGAGGGAGTATCCCCGGGCTTACAGCAAAGGGCTCGACCGAGGCAAGTTATAGTGAAGTACTTGGACTTTACAGATAAAGTTGCCATACAGCGAGCTTTCAAAAACAGAAAGACTACCTTGGACTTTGAAGGTCAGCGACTGTTAATATTTGGGGATTATTCTGTGGAAGTTTCCAGACGCAGGAAGCTGTTTTCTCCGATATGCACGGCCCTGTTCCGCAGACAGATTCGTTTCGCCCTAATGTATCCTGCCACTCTGCGAGTGTTCCACGCCGATGGTTCAGTGTCCTCGTTCACTGATGTGACGGAGGCGACAGACGGCTTAAAGGATATCCTGGACCAACGTTCTCCTAGATCCTCGGCGGGATCGCCACGGGGGCAAAATGGAAATGATTCTAGGATCCCTATCTATCAGAACAGGGCGCGGAGCCCTCCCACGCGTCCATCACCGGGCCTCTCAGTGTGGTCTGATTCGCCAAAAGAGAAGCGAACACGTCGTACTACTCAGCATCAGGATGATGGGAACTGACCGTTACCACGGAGGATTTCACCCTTCCTCCTAGTCACTGGTTTATGAGATCTGTGTTGTGGAGCCGTTTATGACGGGAGATATTGGGTTATAAATGACTGCTGGACTATGGTCACTCTTGTTCTTCCCCATATTCTCCTGCTCTCCTGTTCTCATGCTACCCACGCCGATTTTTTATTATGTGGCCTTTCCTTTTTGCTTCTTATACACCGTCCTTCTCGGTGCTTTTTCTCTAAATTTAGGGGTATATTTTTATTTTTATTATTACTCTTTGGGTTTCTATACGGGATCCCGCAAGGGAGCTTCTCAAGATTTAGGCGCTATTATATACTGATGTTGTTCTCTCTCATGGAAAAAAGTGAGGTCCCAAGACCAGTAGTATGCCGGGTGATGCTAGGTTTCGATTCCACCTGGATGGTCAAACTGTTATGGCACAAGTTGTTCCTAACTCTGTCTGTTTTTCATGTTTTTCTTATTATGTTTGTATGTGGGGTTTGTGTTTGGGAGGGTGAGGGAGGGGTGCTCACGTCCAGAAGGGGGAAGGATATTGTGTCTCTGACTAACGTTGCTTGTCTGTTTGATTATGGTTAGATTGCTCACATGGAACATCAAAGGTCTCAGATCCCCGCACAAACGTCACATGGTGCTGCGTCATCTGAAGAAATTCTCTCCTGACATCGTGTTCCTTCAAGAGACGCATCTGGCAGCGGAGGATTTCTTCAGAATGCAGAAGAACTGGGTGGGAGCGGTATATGGATCATCTGCAGTTGACCGCAAAGCCGGGGTACTGACTCTTATCCATAAGTCGTTTCGACATGAGGTATGTCAATCCTGGTCGGATGCTGAAGGCCGCATTTGTAAATTACACATTAGAACACAAATGGATGACTTACTCTTAGTCAATATTTATGCCCCTTCTGACTCCAATACCCGCTTTTTCTCCTCTTTACCTGACCTATTATTACAGGAGCAGGTGACCCATAGAATCATTGGGGGGGATTGTAATGCAGTGATGTCACATGCTGAAGACAGGAAATCTAGTAGTCCTACGCCGATCTTACCCAGACATAGTGATTCTGTTCTTCCAAAGTGGGCATCATCAGTGAAGGTCACAGACACATGGAGATTAATCAATCCTGACAACCGCGAATTTACTCACTTTTCTTTCCCACATAACTCGTGGTCCAGGATTGATTATCTATTTACATCCAATTCACTCCTTTCCCGGATAGACGCTGTAAGGATTGATGAACTCATCATATCTGACCATGCGCCAGTTATACTACACTTGTATGACAGGGTCCCAAAAGGTACTGATTACTTGTGGCGGTTCCCTTTGGGTTTAGCCAGGGACGAAAACTTTAGAGACATCTTGAAAGGGTGGTGGTTGGAGTACAAGAGAGATAACCTGGAACATATAGACTCACCTCAATTGTTCTGGGATGCCGCTAAGGCTGTCCTTAGAGGGCGAATAATGGCATACGTATTTAGTATCAAAAAGAAGAGTAGTGATCAAATAGCCAGACTCAGCTCGCACCTTAGGTCGGCTTACACTGCCTTCGTAGCTTCTCCCACTCCAGAACTGAAAGCTAAATGGCAACAAGTGAGGGCTGAGTATGAGGACTGGCTGGAACGCAGGGAGAGCGTTACCCGCTCCCATTTTGAAGCCACTTTATTCCGCTATGGGAATAAACCAGGGAGGCTACTAGCGAGATTAGCTAAAGGTCAACTTCCACAACATCACATCCAGAAAATGAAGGATAGGTCAGGAAATCTGCAACAGCATCCGGCCAGGATCAATGCCATTTTGAAAGACTTTTACCAAACCCTTTACTCTGAACAGCCGGAATCGAATAGTCCAAAGAGAGATTGGTTGTCAACCACAGGTTTACCAGCCTTAACTGAAGAACATAGGGCTATGTTAAACGCTGAGATTTCCCTGGCAGAGGTCTGTCATACAATCAGGGCCCTTAAACCACAGAAAGCTCCAGGTCCTGATGGGTATACGGGGGACTTCTTTAAACTATTGATAGAGGACATTAGTCCAACCCTGTGTTCCCTTTATAATACCTTCCTTCAGGGGGATCAGATTTCCCAGGCCATGAACACAGCCTATATCAAAGTCCTCCCTAAGCCCGGGAAGGATCTGCTGACACCAGGCGGGTTCAGACCAATATCGTTGATCAATATTGATCTAAAGATTGTATCTAAAATCATGGCTGATAGGCTGGCTTCATTGCTCCCCAATCTGATTTCCGCAGACCAAGTCGGGTTTGTTCAGGGGCGATCAGCAGTGACCAATCTTAGAAAGGTTATCGGTGTGCTGGACGAAGTTAATCTCCATCCTGACTCACACCCCTCCCCCGCCATTCTCTCGATTGACGCTGAGAAAGCCTTTGATAATGTGCGGTGGGAGTGGGTGTGGGCAGTGATGGACAAAATGGGCTTTAGAGGTGCTTTTATGTCCTATCTTAAAGTTCTCTATACATCCCCCTCAGCTAGAATTAGCACACCAGGATTTCTCTCACAAACATTTCACTTAGAGAAGGGCACTAGACAGGGGTGCCCTTTATCCCCTCTCTTATTTAATTTAGCTCTGGAACCCCTCTCAAGGGCCCTGGCGGAACATAACAGGATAGAGGGTATAGAGGTGGGGGGCATACCTATTAAACTCGCTCTTTTTGCGGATGATATCCTGTTATTTTCCTGTTATCCTGTTATATTCCTTGGTCACTACAAGCACTCCTTTACACCAAATTCTCAACACTCCCAAGGCAGGTTAAACAGAGTGTCCTCTTAAGGGACAGCATAATGGCCTGGAGAGCGGTTTTGAAAAGTTTAAAGTTACCTTTGCTTATAAGTAGGCGAATGCCGTTGTGGTCACACCCCGAACTCCAGAGTGAGGTGTTAAATAAATTCTTTCCCTTCTGGAGAGACAAAGGAATTGTAACAGTGCAGCAGTTATTGCATCCTACGGATCATAGATATGCGACTTTTGGTGAATTAAGCGAGACTTTTGGGGTGAGGCAGGGACATTTTCTCCTATATAACCAACTTATGGCCTTTTTGCGTCCACGCCTACGGGATGTGAAACACCTTAGCCAATCTGATGTTATCGACGACCTAGTGCGGTCGGAGAACCCTATACATTCACTATCATACATATACTGGGCTCTCAGACGGGGGACCTCGCAAAAGTTTGCCCAAGGGGTTTTTAGATATTGGGAATCCAAACTGCAGAAAGACGACCTCACAAAAGATATCTTAGATGGGTGGGCCTCTGTTCGCAAGGCGGTGGTTAATGAAAATTGGAGGGAGACCCAGTTTAAGATAATACACCATGCCACCTATGGCTTCACTTTTCCTAAGACTCCCGAGCATCCTGACCGAATTGAAGCATGCCCGAACTGCAATGAGAGAAGGACAGATCTCTTACATGGCCTAGTAATGTGTCCATTGACCAGACATTTTTGGGTCACACTGAAAGACCTTATCAAGACCAAACTTCGCATATCTATCTCCTTAGATCCTTCCTTTTTGCTGTTGCATGCCCCTCCAGAGGATGGAAAGGTAACATTGCTTACCCACCTTTTTGTTCTGACAGCCAAACGGTGCCTATTGGCAAAATGGCTGGTACCGCAAATACCCTCTCCAGAGGAGGTGGTGGACCAGGTTAAACATTGTATGCGTATGGATCAGTTGGAGATTGCTAGAGCTAAAGATAAACTAACTAAAGGATTTTTTAAGAAATGGTCTACTTTTATTAGTTCCTTCTTAACAAGGGAGGAAATTGTCCAACTTATGACAGTTTTTAAAAACACGGCCTGGTACATGCGTAAGGATGTAGCAGGTACCCTGGGCAAATTAAAGGTGTAGAGAGTGGGGATCTGGCAGACCTATATACCAGGATCACGGATGAGATAGTGGAGACACTCTTGGACGTGAGCACGGGGGAGGGGGGTGGGAGGGGAGTTGCGTTTTGTTCTGTTCTCAATTTTTAGTCCTGTGGGCTTCTTGCAATAGCTCTCAGAATGTGTTGCAAACATACCTTATGATTCAGGATATTGTTGTATCTGCTGAAATTGGAGTTTGGCGAATTATGTCAATTCGCCCTGTTCAAATTATTGTATGTTACAAAAATGAAAATTCAAATAAAAAAAAATATTTAAGAACAAAAAAAAAATAAAAATAAAAAAAAAAATACCTTAGACTAATAGGACCCTAAGAATACACTAAAAAATCTGCATCAAAATGGCCAGGTATGCCTGGTATTACAGGTAAGCTCTGTTAAATGAACGCTGCCATACCATACACAACCTATGTACAGGGGTGGCGCTTGTAGCAACCAAACAGAGCTCAGCTCACAAGTTACCATAGCAGTTCTATAAATGGAAGCTGTGCTGTGATTTATAATACATTACCTGCATTTCCAGATGTTTTTTTTATTATATTATTATTATTATGCAATTTGCGAACTAGTAGCTTTATGGGAGGGAAGGGAGCCCCAAAAAGCGTGAAAAAAACTGAAGGTTCAAGGTCAAAACAAAGGGCCCTGCTAAATTGATTAAATAGGGTTAAACAAAACATGGCTGCTTCTTTCCAGGTAGAGCACCACTGCTGTCTATGACCTGTGTCTTATATTCATCTTCAGGTTCACACTCGGGTCCATCTGAACCAGAGCGTGCGGCATTTGATTACCAGTGGCTGAAGAAGTTGGATGTAGCCCTAGGGAGTCCTGGAAAACATGGATACAGCCGTAGGCTCATCTCTAGTTCAGACCCATTCACATGAGTATCTCTGAAATCCAGAGTAATATGGGCACTATATGGACGCGGCTCATTTGCTATGAAGATATTTCCCAAGGACCCCAGTGCTGAATTGCAATAGTGTAGATTGCAGAACCACACTATTGTACAGGTCATAGCTGTTTCTATGAGATCCATTGTATACGTGATAGATTTGTCATATACAGCTGTAGCGTACTGTTGCTATGACATTTTAATAACACTAACAAAAATCAGACCAATCAGGTCCAGAATTCTAGTGTGCATTGTATAGCTAGAGGTGATTGTGTGTGTGTGTGTATATATATTATATATATACACACACACACACACATACATATATATGTACACATACACACAGGGTACAGGACCTTTGGCACTTTTAAAGAACATAATGCACACTGTGTTTTCCTAGACTGTGATCCGCCACAACAAAAAAAAGGATACTGCGTAGTACTTTATGGGCAACATATGCCATGGTATGCCACCAAGTCTTCTGTCTAGGGTATACATCAGAGGGTTTGATCAATGTGCATATAAAACCTAATGGTGCGTTTTCACGAGAGATTTATCTGACAGATCTTTGAAGCCAAAGCCAGGAACAGACTAGAAACAGAGAACAGGTCATAAAGGAAAGACTGAGATTTCTCCTCTTTTCAAATCCATGCCTGGCTTTGACTTCAATAATCCGTCAGATAAATCTCCCTGTGCAAACGCACCATAAGATACCGGACTGATACAGTACAGCTGAGACGCTTCATATCGGACAGAAGAAAATTGTCGAGAGGTTTTCTTTTTTTCCTTTTATTTGTTTTGTTCATGAATATGTAATGGTAGCGCAAACCTAGTAATGTTACATTTTATTTATCGGTTAAAAACGGCATTACAGTTATATTCATCAAACTTTGGCAAACTTTATATCTTTGAGAGATCAGACAGGTTGGACCTTGGACGTTATGTATGGTTCTGTTTACCTCTTCAAATCAGCAGATCGAAGGGGAGGAAATCACAATATCCACAAGCAGATGATATTTATACCCAATGCCATTTTAAAGGGGTTATTTAGCATAAAAAAACACTGCTACTTTCTTGTAAAAACAGCACCACCTCTGTCCTCAGGTTGTGAGTGGTCTTACACTTCAGCTCCATTCACTTCAATGGAACTAAGCGGCAAAACTTACACCCAAACTGAGGACAGGAAAGGTGCTGTTTCTAAGTCTGGACAACCCCTTTAACTTACACAGTCTGCTGCCCCTTCCAGTCAGGATCTGAACCATGGATTGTATACAATATTAAAAAGAAAGCTGAAAAGCTTATGCGTATGCTAGAGAGCCTACACACTATAATGTGTAGTAGTGAGCGTGGCACATCATCTAGGTCAAAAGGAAAAAAAAAACCTGTACAAAAAAACACAAAGCATGTGATTTGTAATATACATCATGTATAATAATAATAATATTATGTATGAATATTATGAATTCTACATTAAAGTGATTCACCTTCAAGGCTAAAAAATGAAGAGAGGTTCAGTAGTTGTTTCTGCATCAGTAGTAAGAAATATTATATACATTTAGGGCCTTAGTATATTGGACAATTAATGGAGGAACAGGCTGACAATCAACGTAGGCCCAGCAGTCAGACCACAAAGGAGCAACCACTTCATTGGCTGATCACATGGTTTTAACCTGTGTAATCTGTGTAAAAAAAAGTTCATACATTCCCCTTTGTAATAGGGTGTGGTAGACATAGAATGAAGATAAAGGGCTGTACGAAGCACCCACTGATTGTGAGACCCTGCTCGTCTGATAGCCATGTAATGTAGTAGGCTTGTTAGACAAGTGACAATCTAGGAGATCAGGGTCAGGGTGTATAATACAACCCTTAGTGGGCATTCACATGTCCCGTGATTACAGTGCGTGCACGGAAAAGTTTTCACTAAGCAAAGTGGTACATTCGCTTTAAATCTTCACAAAACTGTACTGACACAGCCGCAGGAAGATTTCAACCTATTTGGAGCTCCTAACATCATAATAAATGATGATGCCGGAAGCTCCTTACTCTGTTCTACCCTGCACAGCCTTAGGGTATGTTCACACTGAGTAATTGTGGTGGAATCCTGCCGCAGAATCCCGCCTGCCTTAGTGTGCCATAGCGGCCCCGCACACCTCCCCTCCAGCTGCTCTGTGCTCAAACAATTTACATGTCAATTCTTTGCACAGAGAGCCCCGGAAGTGGATCCCCCCCCCCCCAATTCTTATGACTTTTCTGTTTTGCAGGATAGGCCATCAATATGGTAGAGGTGCAACTCCTGACAACCCCACTGATCAGCTGGTAAAAGGATTGCAGCCTCTTCATTGTTTACTAAGAACAGCTCCGCATATTTTGTTGTGGCTGTGCATAGTACTGCAGTACATGAGAATGGGCTGCAATACAGGACACAGCCACCACCAAATGTATGGAGCTGCGTCAGGTAAACAATGAAGAGGCTGCAGCCCTTACCAGAAATGCGATGGCCCTCTCAATCAAAAGTCTTACCGATATGCCATCAATCAGTACTGCAAACCTATAAAATGCCTTTCAGAATTATCACTAATCACTGTGATTCAACATTCGCAGTCTTATACCCAGCCTTTACTTAGTAAACCTCTGTGTAAAGAAGCTGCTCTGATAATGCGGAGTGTGACAGTCTTATACTGTATGTCTATGCAGGACCTAGTGCTGGTGCTGCACAAGTATGCATGGTGTCTGCTGGTTATGTACATTCGGTTACACACTGGACACGGCAGCCATGTAACAAGGACAGGTCAGATCCTAATGCTTATACATCAGTACAGCAGCACTGAATGTTTTGTTCGATGCCGCTGAAAGCGCCCGTCTACGTGGCCAAATGAAGCTAATGACTTGGCAAAGGCTTTTCTTTCTTCTTGCCAGCAACACTGTTTTCTTTTCAGTGACATTTAAAGAACTTTACACTTAAGATTAAAAATGGAAAAAGAAGAAAGATTTGGCTCCCGAGCCCTCACATTGCTTTCATTACTCTACATTTTCCATTTTTCTCTCTAATAATTTAGGATTGGAAAACATTTATTATACAATTAGGATGGTAACATGAATCTGACTAAAAGTATGTCATCTAATTCCCTTTACCTGGCTAGATGTCACATATCCATTAGAGCAGGTCTGATCATGGTGTCCTATATTATACGGCAGGCGGACTGATGGTTTTGTGGGAATAAATTTAGTATAATGTAGAATAAAACTCATTGCTGTCTGGTGGGTTATATTGACTATTGGTTATATCAGTACATGACAGGCTCTCAATCATTCAATGACTGCTAAAGCCAGAATGAGCGATGATTCATCCTGATACCTAACACATTATACTGTCTTTTTTCCCATAAAAGTATATATGAATCATCTAGTTTTATAATCAGATGTAGACAGAGCTACACGTTCGGTGTGATTTACACTTGCAGCCGTTCATTGCACAATTTACAAGTTATATGGAAACTAAAGTTACATAATAAAAGAAAATCCAGTCCAACTCCCAGTATGTCTAGGCAGCCAAAGACTGTCGGGGCATACTGGGAGTTGTGGGTTTGCAAGAGCTGGACAGTTTTGCATTATGGAACTGAAGGAAGCCATGGTTTGCTTTATTCCATATTCCTCTGTAACATGCTACATCATTTCCCAATAGATTAGGAAGGGAAAAAAACATCCAAATGCCACTCTACAACCAAAAGATGGAGAAGACAAGGCAATAACACAGCCCAGTTTTATCTTCAAACTGTGACCTGAGGAAGCGTCATGTTTTCCTTTACCTCTCAGATTTTTAGGCTTAATGTCCCTTTAACTAAGTGTCATCCATTTAATAAGCTGGTGAAAACGATAAAAGACAAAAAAAACATAAAACATTATTTAAAATACATTAAATGTCTATTAATTATATAAAAAACAAACAGATACTTGTGATGCTTATGTCGCAGCGTATTCCCTGCTCGGACACGTGGACAGACCATCTGCAAAGCTTCATATTTGGCTTAGAATTTAGTTTTAAGGCAATGATGGTAAATTTCAGAAGGCAAAGTTGTGGAGACCATCTCTAGTAGAAGTAGTAGTCTACACGCGAGGACCGTTCAGAGGGTATGGTGCCAGCGGGTCACCAACAGGATCAATGAAGGCATCAGGTGTTTCAGAGAACAGGAACATGTCCATGGAAAACTATGGCTTCTGATACATCACTTATTACCTTGGCACGTATTATTAGTCTGATGATGCGGCTGTGATGGGATAAGTATACTTATACACTCAGCGCGTGGCAGTCTGGTAGTCTAAGCAATTGATGTCATGAGTTTTGCTGCCACGGCAGCATGTCAGGTCAGCGGTATACGGTGAGTGCATTAATAGAAGTCCACAGACAACTTAGTATGGTTCAGACTTTAGACTCTTGTAGAGGCAACAAGTGAATATCATTCCAAATACCTAAAGAGCAGAGTTAAGACAGAAAAACTAAGTATTAAATGAGGACTTCTCAAAATAGAGACCTTAGATATAACATCATACACGTTAGATCGCCATGTGCCCTGCATATTATAGATGATAAACATGCGGTACCTGTGACCAGTGTAGGAAGAGCAGGCAAAATCCTATTACCCTGCTACTGACTGCACACAATCATATTACAGTGTACCGGACATATAAAGAAACCCAAAAGTAATTACCTATGGGAGTCCGGGTGTTCAGAACCAGCAGAAAGAAGCATGTGTCTGAGCACCGCTTCACACTACAGGAGATGGTCCCATAACACGTTTTTTTATAGAGTTGTTCCCATTTGGGCTTGGTATCCCCTATCCATGACAGTGGGGTACACCCGCCCCCTTTTCCCTTGGCCAAATTTAATAAGAGGAGTACCCCTCCTAGTACAGATCGACCCTGCGGCTGGCGCAGGCATTGTGTGGCAAGTCTACACCTGCTTGGGAGCAGGTGTAGATTTGTATCATGATTCATTCCTGTTAACGGGCATAAATCATGATAAATCTGGTGCGGGAGGAGGCCTGGAAGAAGGCAAGAATCTGCACCTTCTACCTGGCGTTTGTCTGTGGCGCATCACTGATAAGTCTCCCCCATAATTTGCACTTTTCCCCATGCTTTTAGAAATAGGTGGGAGGTGTATCCCTGCACTCGGTGAAACTATCCAATCAGCTGACAGTGCCAGACTCTGTAAGGACATGCCCCAAGCTGATAACACCCACTTGACTATTTACTCATAAATTTCTTGTAAGAACAGCTGAGGAAAAGCAGAACACAGAGCTGTAAGGAGAGATGTCCCAGAATTGTAGTGACAGGTCTTCTGGAATCTGTCACTAGATATGTACTGCCTTAAATGAGGGCAGCATAAACTAGTGATATAAATGCTGAACAGACTGGTGCATTACTTGCATCATTTTGTTAAGCCGTTCTCCTAATGTGCAGGAGAATAGGATTATTGCCACCCCCGCCCAGCTGGTGGGCGGAGATTTCAGCTGGGCTCATGCACATAATGGAGAGGACTACTTATTGTCCATGTTATTCAGGAGGAGATCTCCAAATCAACTGCACGGAACAATGTAGGTTATGTTCTGTTCAGCTTCTCTGTCACTATGCTAACCTAAGATAGGACAGCAGAAACCTACTGACAGAGTCTCTTTAAAAGGGATAGTGCGACGCTAAACATTTATTCACAAAATAACACACATTACAAAGTTATGTATGTATTATGTATGTGAATGGCCCCCTTCCCAGTGTTCCCCCCCCCACCCCGCATTTGTGTCGACCCCCGGCCGCCATCTTGTGACAATGACGACATCTTCGGGAGACCGCTCCAGCCGTCCCCCATGCCGGCCCCCTCTGCCGCGTCATCAGCATGAGGGACGGCTGGAGCGGTTCTGCAGGCCTCCCGAAGAGGTCGTCATTGTCACGAGATGGCGGCAGGGGGTTGGCACGAATGCGGTGAGTATAATGCACCACACTTCCGGGGTGGGGGGGAACACGGGTGAAGGGGGTCATTCACATACATAACACACATTACAAAGTTGTATAACTTTGTAATGTGTGTTATTTTGTGAATAAATGTTTAGCGCCGCACTACCCCTTTAAGTAAAACAGGTAGCTGTGCATCACAGGAGATGCTCCTATTTATACACCATGTTTGCCGTATGCCTCGGGAAACTACACCCTTGTTGTGTCGCTATAGGCTGCAATCTTCTTTCTTCTACAAATTTACTAATAATAAACCTTTACAGACACCATTTCAGAGGTGGTTGTGTAATCTTCAATATTACATTCTGGCCGGTAATTCAGGCATGGACAATACCTTTGTACATACAGACAATAAAATGCAGTATATAAATGCAAACTAGTGCTATAAACCATTCTTCCCCCTGTATGTAAGTACATATGCATTACCTGTACAAAGCCAATGCCTAAACCCACAGCTCCTATAATAAGCAGATGAGATCGGATGAAGGTTTCCAGTTTGGTGATGCAGCCGCCCTGTGAAGAAGAGAAAGTCATGTTTATTAATAGCTTTCCATCCATACTGGAGTAACTAATGTCATCTGCTCATCCTACCAGTTATCCTAATGTTGACTATATATTACATTAATTCCCTGGATATTTTATACTTTATTGTTCTACATTATAATCCGAAGTCTAACAGATGCCAAAAAACACAAAGACAATGATTCCTCACCTCGACTCTGTAGATGTTTGAGGGATGTTCTCGGACCCCACATTTTGGGGTAACAGTCTTGCAGCAGCTGTCTGGAACCAAGCGCCCCTCAGATTGTGGGGACCTTATCCAGGAACTTTCCCTCCAGTCTTGGGAATTGTTACTGCCACAACACTTAAACTGAGCAAGAGAAAGCAACAAGTCAGGAAGTCAAGTCCTCTGTATAGACCTTCAAAGTGAAAGACGCTCTGGCTGACAAATGAGGTTTGTAAATCAAATAAATATCCTTGTATTATATCGGAAACCCGTAATACAGTATATAAAATGATAAGAATCCGTAAATCAATATTGAATCATAAGGTATAAAAATTAGGTAATGACCTTGCTTGCAGGAAGGAGAAAGTGCTCAGCTAAGAGCTACTCTCTTCCTGGCTTTCCCATCAATGCATATGACTAGACTATACTAAACCACCTCCTTCAGTGAGGAGAGACATGGGGTTAGTCAAGTGCCTCTCCTGTCTCATTCTGACTACTCACAAAGGACAGTAACGCTAAGTAAAATATAGTCCCATAATGCACTGCTTTATTGACATAAAACTAAGAAAGATTCAGATTACTAAACAGTAAAAAGAAGATGGGCTTCTATAAAGCACACAGCATCCTCACCTCCTGCTGCAGCTTGTCCACCGCCTGGGTGACTTTGTCCTCTCCTGGCTGCTTGTACTTCATGGTCATGGTGTTCTTCAGGCTTTGCTTTAATTCATCATTCAGCTGGAGAGACAAGAGGACACGGCTCAGCCTCATAGAGAACACGTCTGCTCCTGACAACAGTCATCTCATAACACACTCCGCTAAAACCATCCAATCCACCAGAAATGGTCAGCACGTTTACACTGAGAGGGTCCGGAGGCCCTCACATTTATATCATATTCTTATCCCTGTCCTGCCATCACATGCAAGCATCCCAAAGTAAATGTGGCTGCTATACTAGGCAGAAGACTGTCAAATATGTCTCCTTCAAAATGAAAAGTCACCAATCCAAAGACAGGGGTTTCGGGGGGTTCTGCCCCAGATCAGTACAACTCAGGGAGCAAGCTAGAGGGACATGGCTCAGGGGGAAACACTGGGGGAGACGCTGCTGAGCTATGTGCTCTGAGCCAAAAAGGGGCAAAAACCCAGATGTAGACTGGACAGTGTCTCTACAACATGGGAGACACTATGCAGCAACATGACATCGCCCTCAGAAGGTAATTATGGACATACACCTTCAATATATCTGATGGCTTATTGATCAGCTATCTCTCCCACCCGCCACCTGTCCTCCTCATACACAGCAGCATTTAGCAAGGCTGGGCGCTCCCGTGTTCTCTATGGGGAGGGGTAAGCCACAGCAAGATGACCCTCTCACTCTTGGAACTAAAGGGTTGTCTGTGATTTTCCATCACAACCAACCCCTATCCCTGACATCATCTGTCTGTGGACAATCAGGAGAGCCTATACACCTTGGATTGACTGCCGACTACAATCTACACACACACACACACATCTTGCAAGGGATACTTCTGAGATGTGCATTGAGAGCAGGTAAGCGCAGCGAGAAGAAGGCTTCTGAAGTCTTCTACTCACCGGACAACCTTTTTAAATAAAAGCACATAAAATACACAGAAATTACCCAGTAATGAGTAATGCATTCTGGGGCTTTTCTAAATCTAGATTTAGAGATCTACATGGCAGCTCGAAGCATATAGCCATTCTTCTGATTCTTCTGCCTTCAGATATCATCCATTCGGAAGAGAATAGTTTAGATGATAGAGAAAAGCTAATTTGAATACTGCTTCCCCAATGAGCATTGCCTGAAAATATCTAAACCCCATATGTCTTCAAGGAAAAACAGAGTACCTTACAGTGATAAGGCCATTAACTCCATCATAGCTGTTTACAAGTGGATGTCCCATCCTTTTGGTGTAGACCAGGGGTGTCAAACTGTGCCCCTCCCCCCAGCTGCCGCAAAACTACAGTTCCCAAAGCTAAAGCAGTCTGACACCCCTGGTATAGATGCGGAATTAGGATAGAATGTAACATTTCAACTTTTAAAGCGAAACGAATGTAAAATAATCAGCTGCCAGTACGAGATCACTGCATTCCTTTCCTCACGATAAGACTTGGAATGTGGATGATTTCCACCAGTTTCTTTCATACACGGTTAATAATGGATATACAATACATGTTAGAACTGGATTTTTTTTTCTTATTTGCAATATATATATATTTGTCTGCCCAGAGTTGATGAAGCCATCATAGACAAGGCAGGGGCTGAAGCCACAGAGGAAAGTACAATTGTTACCTGTGAGCAGAACGGAGTACACTGCAGCATGGAAAGAGACAGGGACAGAGCAAGAGTTACACACTAGTATATACAGTGAATGCACACACATAAGCAGCATGCGAGAGGAGGGACAGAGAAGAGAAGCTAGTCTTTGGGGTGGAGAAACACACACAACTATTCTCTATATGCAAGGCTTAGCTGGCGGAGAACTGGAGGGACAAATGCCCTTGTGATACATAGTGCAGTGAGCGTCACTGAAAAGCTGGTAGAGCGCTAAGACAGAAAACCTCAAGGAGCAGACAGATCTCTACTAATCATGCTAAGGTATGGTCAGGGTCCAATGACACTATGCAGCAATGTATCCCTCGCACATAGTACAATGACCCTGTATACCATCCATCCACATTAATGAACATCCATTTAAAGGGTACTTGTCATTAGGTTTACGTATGTGCAGTCCCTCCTGCTACCAGAAGAACCAGACGCCAGGTTGGTTCCAGCCCTATTCTGATTTCATAGGCCTAGTGCATGTAACCGACCATAACCATAGTTACCCAAACTTCAGCATGCAAGTCCCTCCTGCTGCCGGATCGGGTTAATAAACCTAATAACAACTAATAGTACATGCCATGCTGTGTAAGGAATGAGCATTTTACATTAATAATATCCAACTGAGCATAATGCTTGTAAATCTATTATTATAATTAGTAGTTAAATTATTACATCAATCACTATTGTGCTCTGCCAACCCAACACACTGGTACCAGGCAGTTCTTAGGAATAACACAAGCGTCTATAGGGCATCTCTTGTGTAAACTTGGTTCTATACTTGTCCATGACAGACATCTCCCGATCCCTGGCAGGTGTGGGTGGTGTGCCGTCTGCAGTCAGGGAAGCCTGGCGTGAGCCGTGTAATTACTGATTAACCATGCATCAGCGTGCCGCCACATGTGCCTGCTTACTTAATCAAATAAAGCTGAATTACACCGCTGCTGCCCTGGGGCTGTCTACAGCCAGGACTCCAACCAATAATTACATTCAAGAGCTAAAAACATACAGAATAAGCAGGAATGGTTCTGATGCATTGGCACATTGTGTACAGAATGGCGACTCTGTCAGCAGTCCTTCATTCTTGAATCTTATTTAACCCCTTAATGACCAAGCTATATTATTCTTTTTTTTTCATGGTCAGATTAAAAGAGCTATAACCCCCCCCCACACACACACTAACATAGCAATATAAGGGCTTGTTTTTATGTGGGACAATTTGTACCTTTTACTGACTTAAAATTAAGACTTAATGGAAAGAACCGCGTAGCATGCTATGTTGTTCTTCCCATCAAATATAGTGAAATCTTCAAAAGCAGCAGCTGAAGGGGCATCCAATGAAGGTGTGAAGGGCATATTCTCAAATCTACTTTTTCAGCTAACTTACTGAAGGAACAGTCTGGCCAAGTACATTGCTCAGACTTTCATCTCTTCCTCCAAGCATTGCCTCGCTGGGGAAACCAACTTTCATTGCACGGAATGGTGAAGTGTCCCAGTCACTAGAGCTATGCCATATGTATTGATCAGTCGGGTGTGGTGCGGGGACCCCCCATTGATTGCCAGATACAGCCAGGAAAGGTGCTAGATCTTCATCTCACTGCATGAGATGGTCTCCATTGACTTCCAAGGAGACCATTCTTGCAGCAAAACGGAAAATGAACCGCTAAGCCGAGTTGTATCTAACAACCAGTGCGGGTATGGGTTTTCAGACCCTCACTGGTTGTAAGATACAGCAGGGAGCATCACTAAGCTCGATCTCTAGGACATGCATTAAGCATTACACTAACTGCACATATGCTACTAAAAAGCTATTGTTGCTAAAATCGATACTATTAGGTCCACCTTCCTCTATTACATCTATACCCCCTAATAGGGAATATTAAAGAGGTTTTTCTCAGCACCTAGTATAAAAAAAAAAAACACGCTGGTTTATATCATCAGTCTGCACTTACCTGCTGGTAGTATATATAAGCCAGGATACCTGCCAGAATCTCCAAGATGAAGATGCAGAGCAACAGGATAAAATACTAGAAAGAAAATAAATATTAATATAAGATTATATGATATTTAAAGATCTATACATACAATTGCTTCTTACGGTCATGATTCCCACAAAGGGCTATCACCTAGCTTTCCTGGGCCCCTGCAACCCTTCTTAGTTATCAAGAGAAGCAGTTCCTCTATTTCTACATGAAAAAACTGATCGGTAATTCAGGCATCTAACTCATAGTGTGATAGACTAAGGTCCTTGTTACAAAAGACGGCCAGAGAAGGTGATTCCATTAATACAAGATGCCAAAACATCAGCTAGATATGACAGCTAGATAAAATAGCATTATATGAGGCATACTGGGCAAAGTGTCAGTCCGATGACTCCCTCACATTACAGAGGACACAGTGACATGCATAGCGGGGGTCTGCACACAATTTACCACCAAATGAAACCAACCCTGGGGTACTATACACCCCAACCTGGGACCCCCTAGCTTGCCTTTGATTGGTGATATTGTATGTTATAATTTGCTGCTTAATATACCTGTTTGAATACATTAGTGTACCAGTCAAGTGTTCTATATACTTTGTCCTTGTGCTAGTAGGGGGTCTGCACAAAGACTGCTCTTTCTAATATATAGCACATATAGCTGGGGAGGTGGTTGGAACGATCCATGTCTTGCTTATTACGACCACTAGGTGGCAGTGTACCCAGCTAACACATGTAGCATCCAGAAGAAAGAGTGACTAATAGCTGTGTATGGGGAGGAGAGGGGGAGGCAGACCCAGCGTTCACATTCCTCACATTACACCAGCATTACACAGACCTGCTCAGGACAAAGAGCCGCTCTGTAAACACACTCGCACTTCTATACACCTTACCAAACGCTGCCGCTCCAGACCACCACACGTAGCAATACTCTATTGTGCAGTTAGACCACACTTTAGTTTTTTAGCAAATTTTCTTCTTGTAAATAATTAATAAGCTATATCTATATAATAAAATGTCTCTTCAGCCCCAGGTTGAAGCACAGTCACACTGCACATAGAAAACATGGTTGGCTAAAATATACAGATTTCTTTGACAGCTATCGGGCCCATTTATACAAAGCCTGGTCATCTATACCTGTTCATATGACCCCCAGACCTGTCCTGGTTATAATGTGAACGTGTAAGTCCAACTTATTGGATAAGGATGTGATAAATGATAATCCTTCCTTATCAACCACTGGAGTTTTTAATATACTTTCTTTGAAAATGAAGCCTACAAAATAAACAAAAAAAAAACAATGGGGGAGATTTATCAAACTGGTGTAAAGTAGAATCGGCTGAGTTGCCAATAGCAGATTCCACCTTTAATTTTCCCAACAAACTGTGGGGAAAGGAAAGTGGAATCTGATTAGTTTCTAGGGGCAACTGAGCCGATTCTACTTTACACCAGTTTGATAAATCTCCCCCAATGTGTGTACTGTTTGCATAGTAAAGGCGGCAATGCTGTCCAAATCCATCCCCCCTGGTTGACCTCCAGTTAATATAACACTTCTCAAGGCTTCTGGCCATAGAGCAGGTCTGTACTATATCTCAGCCCAGTAACCTCACTTCTATCTGACAGATTCCTTTTATTCCCCTGCAGATTCTTAGCGGATTACAGAACTAGAGCTCAGCCTGACCACTTACCACTTTAAGCAGACTTTTCCTTTCCTTAAAAGTTGCACAACATCCGAGGAAGCCAGTTACCATGACAACTGCCCCAGCAATGACAAGGATGTATGCAGTGGCGGCGTACATGCTGGACGGTAGCAGGCTGATGTAGTCACTTTTCTGCACCAGAGTCCATATTCCTACAGCCATGACAGCAAGGCCTGCCAGCTGTATAGAAAAAAAATAAAAATTAGAGAAACAATCATTGACAGAACCTGGTGCTGTAACAAGAGCCACATATAATTCTCAAGGTGCTTAAAGGGGTTTTCCAGGCATTTTACATTGATAACCTGTCCTCAGCATAGTTCAGCTTTGGCACATCCACAATGAACATCTGGAAGCAGACAGCTCCATTCATTGTACAGTGGTGGTGCTGGAGTACTGCAGTTTAGCCCCTACTCACTTGCATGAGCTCTTCCAGAACACAATGAATGGAGCCATCAGCTTCTAGCCCCACTCATGTATTGGCTGCAGCTCTGCCAAACAGCTGATCAGCCGGGTTCCTGAGTGTCAGCACCCCACTAATCAGACATTAATGTTTGATGCTCCTCGTTCACTGCAGACGCTAATAAACGCGTCAGCAGCGAGCGGGTAAAAGCCGGGGTGGGCTGCTCTGGTGATCGCTAGATCTTCCGGGTAGCCCATAGAAAACAGTGGCTGTCTGCTACCGCCACTCCTACTACACGGAGCGACGGCAGCATATCGCTGCCATCCTGATCGTGTATTTCTCAATATGTTAAAAGACAACAATCAGCCGACATCAAGCATGTCGGCTGATCCTTGTCTTCTATTACACGAAACAATTATCGGCCAAATACGTCCGATAATCGCTCCGTGTAATAGGGCCTTTAGACATGAGGCGGCCTTTAGCATCTCAACAGTCTGTAAATGAGTACAGACCAATATAGCCACGTATACGTCTAAGATGAGCCATCAAGCAAACTAATGCTGCCCTCAGGGTGGATAACGTCGCCTTGTAGATACCATGGTATGACTGGCATAGTAACTTACCCAGAAAAAGAAATTAAAAGTGAAGAGCAGGTACTTCAGACATATTGTCCCACAAGTCTCTTTCTTCTCATTGTACTCGCCCATGGTGAATCTGAAAAACATAAAGGATTATAAAAATTATTATTAACACATGGAAATTCACTTATTGCTACGTGCTCATGCTGGGTTTCTTCAGTGGTAGACTGGGTGAGACATTGCTGCCATTGCAGTCTACCTATATAAATATATGAATTCACTGGGAAATATAGCTAGGAGTAATTCTTATAAGTGTAATGTAGCTTTCCGCATGGTGTGAATCATTCCCTGTGTGAGTCACCCTAGCGACCCAGATCCGTCTATTACAATATGATGCTCAGAATACAAGACCAGACAGCACGTGGCCGCCTCACCCATGGAGTAACTCAGTTATGTCCCTAATCTAATCCAAATAGAGAACAGAGAAGAAGAAATCTAATACAAGTATAACAGCGGAAATAAGGCTTAACAGAGCTGTGTGTATCTAGATCAAGTCGGAGGCAAGAACCTGGGCTTCTTGTCTGCACCAAATAAGGGGTTCTTATATACAGTGTATATACCCACATCAATCTACCTGACCATAAAGAGTTAAAGTCTTCCTGTTGCTTCAGGTAACTTTTCAGGATAAGCTTTTTTCACCAGTTTTTCCCTCTGTAGGTTTAATCTCTAATTTTAAGTTGCCCCAGAGCAACCTAACCTCTATATGTCTCTCATACACTGCACACACAGAAAAGGGAATCCCGCTACTCTATGTGTCTACAGCACATCACAAGAGGCAGCAGATGCAGGGAGAACATAACAGAGCAGTATTCAGCAGTCTAAGCTACGAGATGTAATAATCACTATAAACTCCTGTAGTCGCTCTGCCCACCTTTGTCTCTCTTAAACTACCCCCCTCCATAGACTTGCATAAACAGAATATAACTCAATCCCTCTGGGATTACAAATTTAGCTTGATTTATGCAAAGTTTCTAGAAACAAAAGGACAAACTCAACTCTGCTGCATGTATACACAAGAAAAGACTGCACAGACCTTTGTAAGGTTCTCTGCTGATATGGACATTATTCAGTAGGTAGTAAAACTGCATAGGAAGGGCACACGGATGCCATACTGGTGTTGGGTTTACCTCGGCTGCCCATTTTTCACCAGTAATCCAAGTATAGTATCTGAAAATCTTACAGAGGCTTATCCAGTATTCTGAAACAAAGGCCTCATTCACGCGTCCGTAGTGCTCCGCAATTCATGGACCACTGAATAGAAGATAGTGATCTGTATCGCAAATGCAAGGGATCTGTCCTTTTTTTGTGGCACAAACGGATGTGTAAACGGGGCCATTGAAATGCATTGGTCCTATGTTTTTATCCGCAATTGCAGACAGAATGACAGACGTGTTCATGAAGCCTAAGGTTTGGAGGAGTAATCCTCAATCTGTGGCCCTGCAGCTGTTGCAGCAACACCTGCTATCAGGGCATGGTGGGAGTTGCAGTTCTGCAACAGCTGCAAGGCCACAGACTGGGAATCTCTGGTCTAGAGTGATCTTCTCAGTGAAGCATTAGGGAACTTGGCTTTCTGATGGGTAAGGATTGTTACACATGCCCTTGTCCTCCCCCCGTCCCGTTCTTGACATTCAATACCATCCAGATAATACAGTGTGAACATTTCTTTGGGAACAAAGCCTGTTGTGCTAGTCCTTGTGTACGGACATGGAAAAGGAGAAGCAACTTTGGCACAGAGAGACTGGGCATACAGAAAAAGAATTGTTGTGGGCACAGGGAACCATCCAGTATTATCATATCACAATGCCCTCCCTATTCAGCCCTGCCAACTCAGAAAATGGAACAGACCTGGCATTATGCTGATTTACAATGAAACATATACATTACCTAGATGTACGCAGGATTGTTTCCACATTAGGCAAGAATGTGACAGGCACGCTATGGGGATCGGCACACCCCGATGGGGCCCAGCTTCTTATGATTGGCACACCCAAAATACACAGATTCAAGGAATGGATCAATGGCAGACATGAGTTAACACCCATCTGGCAGCTAATTGTCTATGCAAAGATCTGCAGTGATGGATCCTACATTACATGGATAAATAAGAACTGATCCAGTACTTAATGGCCAGAGTACTCCATAGAACTATGGGAGAAAATAATACTGAGCTACTTATGACAGTATTCAGAGGCAATAAGCAAAGGAAACAGTCAGCAAGTGCTACAGAGGGGCAATCGCTGGCTGATTGTTCTCCTTTACAGCTCTGCACATGGCCAGGACACTGGGTAGAGTGGTGCATACTGGGTCATGTAGCTAGCTGGAGCTAGGCTTTCCTGTACCTGGAGCAACTACACCTGCAGTAGGCCTGTATCTAAGCACCCTGCTTTGCCACAGATGGGTGCTGTGTATTTTCTGTCACATTAGCCGATGATCTATTTCTGCACAGTCACTTTCCTTTGTTTGTCGTGTCATAAAATAACTTGGGCATAAGGCAAAAATAGGAACGTGCGGTGTCGGAGCTCATGTGTGCTGGGAATAGCAATAAAATACAGAAATAGAGAGGGATCCATGTCACAGCCATGGCGATATGTAAGCTACACACTGGCAGGAATGAAAAAACATTTCCCCTGAAAATCACAGAATCCTCCCTTTGGTCTCTAAAATAAAGCAAAAATTCGGCTTTACATTAACAGATATAAAACGAGCTTCCCAAGTTATTAATAAAAGTGCTAAGTCAGGATGGAAACTGAGCACGGAAATCACATTGTCTGTCTTTTCTCCTGGGGCCGCCCACTACAAGCGGATTATGGAAGGGCTGGGTTCTCCCGTTGATATTTTTCTTACTTTTAGGCCCTGTGGGCTTCATCCCCTAATATGAGTAATAGTTCTATTGTGTTTCTCCCAAAATAAGCCCTATAATAAGGCCTAGCTTCAGTTTGCAGGCTGTTTGCATTAGGCTTGAAATAAGCTCCCCGGACAAAAAATTAGTCACATCTAAAAAAAAATAATAAAAAAAAATCATGGAAATCCTCATTTAATTTCATGAAATTCCGCCTTTGGCCTGTAACAATGTTCACTCGCTAACAGGTTAAGAAGGACCTTCATTTACTGACTGCAGCAATTCCTGTCGGGTTTGGAAGCCAGCGATGTCCCTCTATAGGCTGTGAAACTCGTCTGCAGTCCCTCTCAGTTAGGATCCTTTTTCGACCATAATTCTGACATCATGTTTTGTGGCCACGTGCATTACACCACTGTTTATAGACATGTTAAACAGTCCGCTGCCCCTTTTTGCCATCCTTACATTTACCAATGTTTACGTACAATTACTGCTTGAAACTAAGGGCCCTATTCCACAAGACGATTAGATTATAGTTAACTCGTTAGAATCTATGCGATAATCGTTCGGTTGAATAGCAGTTAACGATTAACGACCGAACGAGAAATCTTTGTTCGTTTAATAAGACCTGGACCTATTTTTATCGTTGCTCGTTTGCAAATCGTTTGCATTGAATAAGACGTCGTTCGCAGTAGTGACAAATGCAATAGCGACAAGACGACCGCAAGAACGATCATAAGTAATGATCATCGTTCCATGTAAATGGGTGAACAATTTCAGGTCTTTCGCAATAGCGGTCGTTTGGATCGTTTATCGTTAACGATTATGCGAACGACAATCGTCCCGTGGAATAGGGCCCTAACTGTCTAACTGATCGCTACTTCATTGTAATCACATACAGGCAGTGTGCACCCCACTCAACCGCTACCCCATCTGCACAGGCTTGAGTGATTTTTGTTTGTCCGGTAAAGCTTTTAAGCCCTACTCCAAAAATAAGCCCTAGTTTAAGTCAGCTGACCAGACCTCGGACACTGGGTGCCCAGCATCAGCCAATCAGTACCAGACATCTTATAATCCGCCAGTATGTTGTGGTATAAAGTATGGGGACTACCTGCAGAGGTGTGATGTATACAGTATGGGGGAAGAACTAGAGAGGGGATGTATACAGTATGGGGGGCTTACTGTACATGTTGGATGCATACAGTATGGGTGCCCTTACTATAAAGGGGGAGGGATGGAACCAGTGGGACAGTATGGTGGTTGAGGCTGGGTTCACACTGCATTTTTGCAGTCCATTTTTTATGGAAGTCAATAGAAAATCATATCCAAATGGATTGCACACAACAGCATCAATTTTTTCATCTTTTTTCATAAAACGTATATGTTAAATGGACTGCAAAAACATATTGTGAACCGAGCCTTACTACTGTATGCAGTGCAGCCACAGTGGGGAATACTTTGTTTTCTCAGAAAATAGAACCAACCTCGAAAAAAAGCCCCTTTTTCATAGAAAAAAAACAAGGTCCTGTCTTATACTGGGAGAAACACTGTAGTACTAATATATTGGTGCTGGAGCATCACTATAGGGTAAAGGCCATATTACAAAAACCTGGCTGCACCATAAAGAACTGATCTAGATTGGCGCTCGATTACAGAGTCTATTACACAGCTCGAAGATCGTGCGGCCGGGGCTGCAGGAACAATGGCTAGACTGTTCTGGCAGCCCTATGCTTTAATCACTCGTCTATTAGACAGGGAGCAAATTATTTTCTGACCGGTTTAAAGGGGTTATCCAGCGCTACAAAAACATGGCCACTTTCTTCCAGAGACAGCCCCACTCTTGTCTCCAGCTTGGGCGGGGTTTTGCTGCTCAGTTCCATTGAACTGAATGGAGCTTAATTGCAAACCGCAGCTGAACTGGAGACAAGAGTCGTGTTGTCTCTGAAAGAAAGTGGCCATGTTTTTGTAGCACTGGATAACCCCTTTAAAGTGAGTGATCAGTGTTTCCTCATTTGCTGGCTGACTGCAAATCCTTCATAACAAACAACCCCATTCACATAAATGGAGCAGGTCTTCAGTCAGAGAAATTGCTGCAACAAAATCTGCCACAAGCCAATCCACCAAAAGGCATAGGCCGCTGCTTGTTTCCACTACTACTGAATACATTCATCTGATCTACCTATATACTTCCTGGTATTCACACGGGATAAGTAATGGAATCACTGAGGTTATTTTCTCCGCACCCACCTGACCTCGCTGCTTTTCCTGAGGAGTCATTCAGCCTGCAGATAATATCTCGGCTCCTGGCTACGTCTGGCTGCTTTCCCGGCATTCTGACACTTGAGAACTAAGACACGGCCCAGAATATTACAGTACTTACACCGGGCTTATTACAGGAATTATGAATCAACTTACCACAAAATATAAAGGCCCCATTACACAAAACAATTATCGGCCGTATTCGGACGATAATCGTCTTGTGTAATAGAAGGCAACGATCAGCCGACAATGTTTGTTCGGAACAATTCGTTTGTAATATAGCAGCGATATGCTGCCGTCGCTCTGTGGAATAGCCTGATCGTCCCTGCGGTTCCCTTGTACTCACCCACTCGCTGCCGACACGTGTAATAGCGCCAGAGGAGAGCGGGGAACGAGGAGCAAGCGAGCGCTGACGGCGCTCCTTTGCTCCTCTCCGTCGCCCTGTGTAATGGGGGCTTAAGGCTGAATTGACATATGTAAGTTATGTCAGGTCAGGGTTTTTTGGACCCATATGCATCCCCAACTTCTCAGCTCCTCTGAAAAGGACATGCAGGCAACACTTCTGGAGGACAATCCATCTATGCTTTTAGAGCAGAGTGGTGGTTGGTAACCTAGACAACAAGCTAATAATAATGGGGGGGACAGACTGGGCATATCAGGAGAAGGCGGCAAGCTAGCTAAACAAATGTATAAGGAAAAATATATATTATGACAAACCTCACATTAGTTAAGATGGGTATACCCCTTTAAGACAAAATGTAAAACAATGACAAACTATCACACATAATTGGTCTGTATGGAAACCGTTCTTCTTCGTACATGGTTGACCCTGCACTGACATTTTACACATTCTCCGTCATCTATCAAGCCAAGCCTGTGTTTTAGATGTAATGGACATTATACAAATGGCTTTTCTGGCTGTTCCCCAGTGTACACAGTGCTGAGTACACTGACAGATCAGTGTGGATATTTACTGTCATAGAGGAAGAACGGGTGAGAAAGTGGAGGAAAACTATGAAAAATCAACACAGAAAACTAAGGGGAGGAGGCGAAAGGAAAGGGCAATGAGATAAGAAAGACTGAGGAAGAGAACAGAAGGCGGCTGGGGAGAGTGGGCAGCGATGGGCGGGCACCAAGAGAAAAAAGAAAGAACTTGTGAAATGCTGGGGACACATTAAAAAAAACACATAATGTGCCTTTGTATTCTTACGCTATTCTTACGCAGGCCCACCATGACGGCAACGTGGTGCAGGTACAGGCCTGCCAGCACAACTGTCTTCCTCATTCTGGGGAAAAGCACTACCCAGCTATACATAACACTGCCCTACCACCTACTGACTTATATACTGTACAGCCTGCCAATGGTAAGGAGGAAAAAGCACTACCCAGCTATACATAACACTGCCCTACCACCTACTGACTTATATACAGTACAGCCTGCCAACAAGGAGGAGGAAAAAGCACTGCCCAGCTATACATAACACTGCCCTACCACCTACTGACTTATATACTGTACAGCCTGCCAATGGTAAGGAGGAAAAAGCACTACCCAGCTATACATAACACTGCCCTACCACCTACTGACTTATATACTGTACAGCCTGCCAATGGTAAGGAGGAAAAAGCACTACCCAGCTATACATAACACTGCCCTACCACCTACTGACTTATATACTGTACAGCCTGCCAATGGTAAGGAGGAAAAAGCACTGCCCAGCTATACATAACACTGCTCTACCACCTACTGACTTATATACTGTACAGCCTGCCAATGGTAAGGAGGAAAAAGCACTACCCAGCTATACATAACACTGCCCTACCACCTACTGACTTATATACAGCCTGCCAATGGTAAGGAGGAAAAAGCACTACCCAGCTATACATAACACTGCCCTACCACCTACTGACTTATATACTGTACAGCCTGCCAATGGTAAGGAGAAAAAAGCACTACCCAGCTATACATAACACTGCCCTACCACCTACTGACTTATATACTGTACAGCCTGCCAATGGTAAGGAGGAAAAAGCACTACCCAGCTATACATAACACTGCCCTACCACCTACTGACTTATATACAGTCTGCCAATGGTAAGTAGGAAAAAGCACTATCCAGCTATATGTAACACTGCCCTACCACCTACTGACTTATATACTGTACAGCCTGCCAATGGTAAGGAGGAAAAAGCACTACCCAGCTATACATAACACTGCCCTACCACCTACTGACTTATATACAGCCTGCCAATGGTAAGGAGGAAAAAGCACTACCCAGCTATACATAACACTGCCCTACCACCTACTGACTTAGATACTGTACAGCCTGCCAACAAGGAGGAGGAAAAAGCACTACCCAGCTATACATAACACTGCCCTACCACCTACTGACTTATATACTGTACAGCCTGCCAATGGGAAGGAGGAAAAAGCACTACCCAGCTATACATAACACTGCCCTACCACCTACTGACTTATAGGCTGGGTTCGCACTACGTATATTTCAGTCAGTATTGTGGTCCTCATATTGCAACCAAAACCAGGAGTGGATTGAATACACAGAAAGGCTCTGTTCACACAATGTTGAAATTGAGTGGATGGCCGCCATTTAATGGCAAATATTTGCTGTTATTTTAAAACAACGGCTGTTGTATTGAAATAATGGCCGTTATTTAATGTTATATGGCGGCTATCCACTCAATTTCAACATTGTGTGAACAGATCCTTTCTGTGTTTTTAATCCACTCTTGGTTTTGGTTGCAATATGAGGACCACAATACTGACTGAAATATACGTAGTGTGAACACAGCTATATACTGTACAGCCTGCCAACGAGGAGGAGGAAAAAGCACTACCCAGCTATATATAACACTGCCCTACCACCTACTGACTTATATACATCCTGCCAATGATCAGGAGGAAAAGCTTTGTAGACACAGAATATGAAAAATGCAGAAACTGTGCTTCAGTTTGTGTAAATTCCATTGATGTTAATGGGAGCTATAGTTATATGAATAGCATAGCTAGAGGTGCTACACTCTTTACACGTTTCCCATAAATCTCTATGGCATTAGCATAAAACAGCCTGTTTAGCTTCCCAACCACCTCCGGCAGCCACAGGAGATCAGGGAGGCCCTCCATCTTAGCATAGGTAGGAGTCACATCTGCCAGGTCTTTATGTTGTTTTCTGTGTGGCCGAGAAGAACACACAGTAGAATTTTCCATCAGCGCAGACCCTACAGTCATTCATTTCTCCTAGTGATTCACGCTTCCTGTGAATAACCACATGTTTATTGTTTTTTCCATACAGTATAGGGAGGCGACATTCAGTGACCTCTACCTGATCACATGTTTGATCACTGATTTGTTGAAGTTATACGCAGGTTATCTTACTGTATCTTTATAGTGGTCAGATATTTGTTCCCCCATGTACATGTCAGGAAAATCTGGATGGATTTACTGATCAATAGGGTTTTATTAAGTACTGGAAAAAAGGTCCAGACATTATAGGACATGTCCAATCCATGTCTGGAATTCCAGAACAGATTACAGCCCTATGGGAGCATCCCGAATTCTGGACAGCTCTGGATGCACATCTGGAATCTGGCCAGAATTCCAGATGCTCTGCTAGCCGGACGGGGCCAGCGTCAGCACCAGGACAAGTGCCACCACGTGCTGTGCCTGGCCCCTTTAAAATGTACACACGCATACAGTTAAATACGGCACACTGTGTGACAGGGCGATGAGCCATTGGCTCCTCTGGCTGGAGGCAGTAGCATGTCTCTGGCCACAAGAGGCCAAGCAGAAGGGAGAAGACGAGTTGGAGAGCACCGCTGCAGGTATGTATGTATGTATATGCTTTTTTTTTTTTCACTTCTGTTTTTACGGTCAGGAAATACTGATGGCTTCCTGACCAGTAATACAAATGGCCACTGACGTGTGCATGGGGCCTAATACTAATAGTCAATCCTAATGGTGAGATTTATTTGAAAGATTTTTTTAAGCCAAAGCCAAGAAGGGATTTGAAAAGAGGACAAAACTCAGTCTTCTTTTTATGACCTGTTCTCTGGTTTATGGTCTGTTCCTGGCTTTGGCTTCAAAAATCTGTTAGACAAATCTCTGTGTAAACACACCCTTAAGTTATCAGCTGACTGAAGGAGCTCCGACCTCTTCTGTATTTACCATACTGGCACTGACTGGATGGATTGTGTCGCCATAAAGCACTCTTTAACACACAATTTGGCGCATAATATGAACCGACACTGTAAAAAAAACAACAACAATGTTTCTAATAAAGGGACAGTCATCCCCCTAACACTGCATGCAAAATAGGATTACCTGTAGAGAATCTATAAAGCTGACTATGGGCACTGTACTTAGAAATCATATAACACGTATCTGTAATACAGCCGTGTGCCAAGGCTTCATACAGGCTAGACCACAACCGCTCCCGTCACACATGTGGCCTCAGACATAAAGCTCCATTGTATTCTAGGTTATTTGCTTTGCTCTTAGTGCTGCAGTTTCGGCTGTCACTTGCTTATACTTATTAACAACCCCCACGGTCCGGCCATGAAGGGGTTACAGCTTTACAAACTGCATCCCGGAGCTCTTCTGTCCTCAGTAATTAATTAGACCTAAGAATTCCGGCCTCAGCAAATGCACCGGCTGCGGAATCCCAGGAGGACTCTGGGAAATGCAGCTCAGTTGTGTTCTCATAGGGTTTAGTCACATAGAGCGGTCCGACTGCGGATTGTCATGACTTAACTGGTGAAAAACATTGTGGCCATGTATAGCGAAAAGTTTTTTTTGTTTTTTTTTACTATAACAGCCCATAATGACTGCCATATGAATAACCCTTAGTATGCTGAATGTCAGGTAGAGTTACACCTGTCACACCCTCTCAGGGAACCACATCCTGCGTGGACTTTGGATTCAGTGATCCTGCGCCAAAAAACAAACAGCGTATGGTGACTGGGAGATACCAGCCGGGCACTACTATGTAATAACTCCAGCAGGGGCGGCCAACAGTCTAGCTTTTAGTAGCCACAATAGAAAGATAAGTATAGTAATATCATAGCATATTCGCCATATATTAACCTAGAAGGATAGCCACAGCAGTACCTACAGTATCAGGCAATAACTGTGCCCCCTGACAGGAACGCAGCACCCCTATAATTCTGTTCTCCTAACCTGTCTGCCATCTGGTACTGGGCACTATAGATGCCAAAGACACAGGGTTGCCATAAAAAAAATCAACTGGATCATTTGAAATGAATGGTTGTCTATGTAATTCACGTAAGCTTGTCCTTCAGAGCAGCACTCTGATTAAAGATTTCCATAGGCCCCGAAAAAAAGAAATAAAAAAGAAATAAATAAAAAATCTACGTCATTAGGGTGCGTTCACACGTACAGGATCCATTGCAGATTTGCTTTGAATCTAATCTGGGCCATCAAATCTGCTGCAGATCCTGTACATGTGAACGCACCCTTAGGGTCACAGAACTGGGGTGGGACCCCAACAGATGTATGCTTCCCTGAATGGCATTGTCCCACAATGTATACGCGGTAAAGGCCTGAGTCGCCATTTTTCCCTACTGAAGTGGAGCGGCGGTGGAATGTGTGTCTATTCAGTCCTCCCTGTTAGTCCCATAGCTGGTATATATGGACATAGTAATTCTTCCTGAGACATGACAGGCTGCTGAATCACCTTCAGGAGAAGCCGGGACCCGGTGTGAAGTACTACGCCTCATGTAACATTGGTCCCTGGTGACGGGTGTGTAGCACATACTACCTGTGTGTTCACATTACCTCAGTGTCTCCTGAGGCGACATATTTCGCTGTTAGCTGCCTGCTGGAGAGAAGCGCCCTGAGGGAAGCCATTGTGGTGACAGTCACCGGTCATGGCATTCCTGGCATGCCTGAGACTACAAGGCCCATATCCTGTATCCATATCCTTATATATACACTCCGACAGCATTTAACCATTGCAAAACCGAGACAATCCAACATGACCACAAAGATATTCCAATGAAGCACAACAACCACTCTTCTCTATGTATAACACTCAGCATCCACCCTGCTGGGTCCCCTCCCTCAGCTCTACTCACATTCACTTCCTATCATTTTCTTCAAGGTTTTGCACTACAGCAGCAGGAGGTGTGTGTACACGAGGGGGGGTAGCAACATTGGAGGAAACCAGATTCACACAAGTAGGCAAGTCACGTGCCATTACCACCGAGGAGTGAGAAGAAACAAGGCAGCCCACCTCTAATGGCGGACGGGTCGCAGCACGCACCTAGGCCGTCACTTTGGTTTCCTCACTTGCAAAAGTAACAAGACAGATCCAGGTTTCAGCTTGATCATTAACTATACTGAGCAGTAACCAGTCACGGGTATTTTCCTCCAGTAACACAGACTATGGCCACAAATCTGTACAAAACCTGTGTGCACACAATGCAGTTTTTGGAGGTTTTTAACATGCATTTTTGTTTTATGGTAAAATCATTGAGGAACATGGAATCATCAACCAACACAGAAAACTCAGTGTGAACCCAACCTAAAAGCTCCATGATAACAGCAAGAATGTCTTCTCCTCCATGCAGAATATACTCTACACCAGGGATGGGGAACCTTGGCTCTCCAGCTGTTGCACAACTACAACTCCCATCATGCATAGACAGCCAAAGCTAAAAGCAGTTGGAGAGCCAGGGTTCTCTAGCCCTGCTCCACACGGTACTTGCAGTCTCCTACGAATCCTTTGAAGGTATTCCAATCCTTACTAATGCAGTTACTGTCATTGATGTACTCATGTGCATCCCTATAAGCATGGGTCTCCAAACTGCGGCCTTCCAGCTGTTGCAAAACTACAACTCCCATCATGCCTGGACAGCTAAAGCTTTGGATTTGGCTGTCCAGGCATGATGGGAAATGTAGTTTAGCAACAGCTGGAGGGCCGCAGTTTGCAGACCCATGCTTATAAGGGTCCATTAGTCAGGCAGAGCGTCTTTTCTACATCCATATAAAGCAAACAATAAAGAATGGAATAGCACAGCAGACTGGAATCTATGAATCCCATATTAGCCTATGGGTGAGGGATTCCACTATCAGACATCCATTTAACAATACATCAGTATCTTCTCCATGCCATTACTGCCTACCACTGATGGCACTGAACAGTGGCATCCGACACCCATCATCTAATAGATGGGTCATGAAGTATACAATCAATCAACTGTGAGTTAAAGGGGGGCTCCAGCAAAAAAAAAAAAAAAATCTGCAGGAAGTAGTATTTTCTTAACAGTGCACCTCTGCTGCCCATGACAGGAACAGTCCAGAGCAGTAGAAAATCCCCATAGAAAACCTCTTCTGTTTTCCAGACTGGAAAGAATACACCACTTCCTGTAGGACATTCAGCAGCTGATAAGTACTGGAATTTTTCATTATTTTTTTTTTTTTTTGCTGGAGTACCCCTTTTAACTTCCATGCTCCTGCTCCATTCACTTTGGGGACAGCTGAGGTCCATTCCCCGTGGCTGGGGGTCCCTGGACCAGCTGTTCATCCCCCTACCCTGGGATAGGTGATGCAAACTGATCCTATATAATGTCCAGATTAGTAGGGGTGCCACTGCCTGTACCCCACAATCCTTAGAATTAAGGGGCTCAGGTCTAGATCAGCAATGCAAACTTTTTACCAGTAAAGTGGTGCACCATGGTATGTAGGAACCTAACTAGAGCACCTCCATGTACTTAGATGGATGGTTATCAATGTCCAGGACCTCCTCTATAAGCCAGGAAAGGTGCCCTGCTGTCCAGGCTCTATAACTCTATGGTTTCTGGCCCTCTGGGAGTTGTAGTTCCTGTTGCACAGCTGTTGGGCCACACGCTGGGGATCCCTGCATTACATGTAATACCGGATTCCCCCTGTGGCGGCGCTGCAGAGGCATTGCTGCAGGGTTCCCCCTTAGATGACAGCTTGTGAAGCATCACTGTACAGCAGAGAGGCACAGGATACCGCCATAGGGGAGCCCCCTGCTGTCCCCATACACAGCACTGTACGGTAATGCAGCAGCCTCACCTCCCCGTGTAACATACAGCACCACCAGGCTCAGCTGCCCCGCACACAAAGCCGCACTGCCTCCCGGCACTCACCCGAGTCTCCCCGCTCCTCTAGGCCCACAGGATCACGTCTGACAGCGGCTGCAGATCTCCCCAAACCCACGAACAGATCCCCGGGACACTGAGAACCGGACAACCCTGAAGCAGACGAAGGACAGCAGCGACTCCCAAAGCCACACCCGCCGCCCGGCCCAGGGACTCGTGTGTAGCGGGCGGCTAAGGAGAGGGCGACACCTAGCGCTCACTGGCGGTACTGCACCCATGGGAGAGTCCATTGTCCCTCGCCTGTAATAGTGGTATAATACACTAAGGAGCATTACCAGATATTAACGTGCATGGCAATCCTCTTCTCTTCTGTACAATCGCTGCTCATTCTATGGAGTCAAATAATCTAGTGATATCCCATACAGAGGCTACTGAATACCTTGACACCATACCTGTGGCATGCAGAAGGGCTGACACCATGATGACACAAGAACAGGCCCCATTGGAACCACCTAAAAACAATAACTAGCAACCCTCCATAGATAATAAGGCAGATAATCTATACAGAACAAAGTAAAGTACACGGTGAACTATGGACAAGGCCAAGCTACACCACATCATCTGCGCCAGGTCACAGACAACCAGGATATACAACAATTTCACTTAAATGGCTAAAACATACAACACGTTTCTTAGTTGGTCCAACCATTTCATCAGGTATCAATTGTAACCAACAAGGACACTCTAAGACTAGCTCATATATGATAATGCACTTAAAGGGACTGTCCAGTTATGACCTCAAAAATGATTTGTGATGCTGCATTTACACGGAACGATTATCGTTCATATTTGCACGATAACGGTCAAATTCGAACGATAAGAGTGAGAAATCGTTCATTTTGATCTTTCAACATGTTCTCAAATTATCGTTGGTCGTTCGCAAAAAATTCGCAGATCGTTTCGTGTAAACATTCTTTCAACGATTTCACCTATGTGTGAGATAGGCTTAAGCGATCGCAAAGCGATCGCATAACGATTTTTCCGTACGATGTATCGTTCCGTCTAAACGCTGATCGTTATAAAAAAAAACATCGTTCATTCAAAATCGTTAATCGTGCAATCGGGCGAATTATCGCTCTTTGTAAAAGTACCATTATGGTGGTTTACACGGAGCGATAATTCGCCCGATCGCACGATTAACGATTTTGAATGAACGATTTTTTTTTAATAACGATCAGCGTTTAGACGGAACGATACATTGTATGGAAAAATCATTTTGCGATCGCTTAAGCCTATCTCATACATAGGTGAAATCGTTGAAAGACTGTTTACATGGAACGATCTGCGAATTTTTTGCGAACGATCAACGACGATTTGAGAAGTTGTTGAAAGATCAAAATGAAGGATTTCTCGCTCGTCGCTTGATCGTTCGCTACGTTTACACGTACGATTATCGTAGAATTTGACCGTTATCATGCAAATTTGAACGATAAATCGTTCAGTGTAAAACCACCATTAGGGCCCTATTCCACCGGACGATTATCGTTCAGATTATCGTTAAATCGTTCTAATCTAAACAATAATCGTTCGGTTGAAATGCAGTTAACAATTAACGACCGAACGAGAAATCGTTGATCGCTTTATAAGGTGAGTTAAGGCACCTAAAGGGGAGTCTGAGACACGCCTCCTGTCTCCTCATTGGTTCAGGCTACTAGTCTATCACAGGTTCACTAGGAAGTACAGGGAGAGGTGATAAAGTACAGATCACTAATTCATGAACGGCCAATGAATGATATTAGTAAAGGACAGTGTGAATCATCCAGAAATCATTTGTGCGACCCTCACTGCCTGGTTGAGACGTCTATTAGATTCTGTAAACAAGCAGCCATCTATGAGATTGTTTTTTTTACAGAAAAGCCCCTATTACACAGAACAATTATTGTTAAAAAAAATCGCTATAACAATCGAAAATGAGCGATTATCTGTCCGTGTAATAACATCGTTGGTAGTTCGCTGATCATTCGCATATCTGTTCGTGTAATTAGTCATTCGCCGATATAGCATATTTTGTAGGTTGTCCTGAGGAACGATTAGCGACCGTATAACGATCGTTCATAACAGTAATCAGTGACTGTAATAACCTCAGAATCATTCCCTACAAAATAGCTGGTTTTCACTAGCGCTCAATCGTTATAACGAATCTTTACATGTAGATGTGTAATCAGCCGATTACAGGACCAAGAATCGAATCCACACCAGAGTATAGTGAGCGCAGGAGTATATAAATTTGCACACAGCGGTGCAGCCAGGAATCATCCAGAGGTAGATGGCATAGTAAGCATATCTTCTTTATTGCAAAGCGTTTCGGCCCTATATTGTCTAACATGGGCCTTTATCAAGCATACAGAGCAGACACTACATAAGCAATATATAGGCACATCCTGATGACATCATATTGGGCTTCCAGGTCAGTGACCTCAGGAAGTCCAAGAACAAAGTAAACAAACATGAGCACATGGTAGAGAGAGGTAGACAAATATACACGTATGGCCGGAGTAAACAAATATAAATACATAACAAGGATGAACAGATAAATAAATAAATATAAACACATGATAGATGAGGGGCATCAGCCCATAAGTCCATAAAGTTCCAGAATCATAAATCCATGAATTCATAGCCAGTAGAATAAATAAACAAATAAGCAACCATGTGTTTCCACATAAACAGCGGGGTTAAGCCGCGCACAAGAATGATCAGTCCAACCAACTATAAAGTGTACATAGTCACTAAAATGCATAATTAATTCAAGTAAGCATGATTATATGCATGTGTGAATAAGATTCATTGTTTACTGTATTAGAGGACGATAACCCCCATCATGGGCTGATAAACAGGACTCCAGTGGTGTGGAGGAGCGGAGTGATCTTTCTGGCGTGTGACGTCATTACGTCAACGCACGCTACATTAGTGTAGTGGTATAGAGGGGCGGAGTAATCCTTCTGACGTGTGATGTCATCACGTCAACGCGCGCTACGTTAGTGTGAAGATACGGTATTCTTGAAAACTGGAGTAGTGTAATGGTGAATGAGAAGATTATTGGTAAAGGTTCTGGTGCATTTTAAAAGGGGTGTTTTGTAAATAAAAGACATTAACAAAGTTATGGCAATTACATATATGAGATAAAAACAGATTATACAAAGAGAATAAAAAGTTTTGATTAAAATTTTAACTAGAGACAGGAAAGGTCCTGTATTAGAATGCTGGTGCCATCTAGTGGACAAAAGTGGTGATGTGTTCTTATATGTGTTCAATGCACTCATTTAAACCTTCAGGTATCAATGTCTGCAATTTGTATATCCAATACGACTCCCGTTTACATAAGTTGGACCAGCGATCTATATTTTCCTGCGGAATCTGTTCAATGGGGCAAATAGAAACAGCCTCAAAAGAGCGGTTGTGGACTTCTGTTAGGTGTTTTGATACGCTCTGTTTAAGGAAGCCCCTATGTGTATTAGATCTGTGGCCATTTATCCTCTTATGGAAGGCTTGTTTCGTTCTACCCACATATTGTATGCCACAAGTACAAGTCAGTAAATAAATAACGTATGTAGAAGAACAAATCATATATTGTTTAATAGGGAATGTTTGGCCGGTACTATGAGATTTGAAGGAGGTGGTTTCATGTTCAATATTTTGGCAACACAGGCAGTTGGGTTTCTCGCATCTATATACACCTTTATGCGATGGTGTTATTTTGTTTTCTTTGGTTATTTTGAGGTTTTTAACCCTGCTTGGTGCAATTATTCCACGAATAGTTTTACCTCTGCGGTATGTGAACCTAGGTTTTATCGGAATTAGTTTTTTAAGATAAATATCTGATTGTAGAATCGGCCAATGTTTTTCAATGATTTTTTTGATGGTGGAGTTACTGCCATTAAAACTCGTGATAAAATTGTGCTTAGTATCTTGTGTGTTATTTATTCTTGTTTTGGGTTCTACCAGATCACGTTGTCTTCGCTTGGCATTTTTTCTCACTGCTTCCTTAATTAATCCGCTGGGATATCCTTTTTCTAAAAATCTTTCTTCTAAAATCTTTGTTTGATCAATAAAATAAATAATATAAAATAATAATAAAGAACAGATCGTCGATATATCTTTTGTAGTGGATAATGTGTTCCGTGTACCAGGGGGAATCTGCGATGTAGAGGGACTTGAACCGCCCCATGAAGAGATTAGCATAACTTGGTGCGGCCCGAGTCCCCATCGCAGTCCCCCTGGTCTGTCGGTATAAGACATCTTGAAATTTAAAAACATTATGTGTTAGAATAAAGTGCATACTTTTAGTTAAAAATTCTATTTGGTTGTCATTATATAGTTTGCTTGTGGTCAGAGCATATGTGAGTGCCTCCAGACCTCTGTCGTGTGAGATATTCGAGTACAACGAACTAACATAGAGAGTAAAAAATAAATAATCGTCTTGCCATGGAATGTCCAGTAGTTCTCTAATAAGGGTGCTAGAGTCCTTCAAATATGACGGTAGTTGGGTGACTATGTCCTGTAGACAGAGGTCTACATAATGAGAGAGATTTGACGTCAGGCTTCCTATGCCCGATATAATGGGTCTTTACATGATAATTGCTACGTGTAATACGGCCTTTAGCCTCTAACCATGTAATAGGCGGGCCTACCTGTTCCCTTAAGATGCCTATATACCTTCAATATCTGTCAGCCAAACTATCATTCAGCTGATCCTCATTCAGGGAGTAATCTCGCCTGTCCTCCCCATACACATGAATGTTCAACACACCCATACACAACCTCCACATTTCAGACAGTACCATAGCATCTGTGACAGGTGTGATTGATATATATGGTTGTGCCATTAGGGGGCAGTCTCTGCTCATGCATTTATATAACCATTAACTTGAATGAGAGTTGTAGAAATATGCATGTAGTAAAATCCCCCTAGTGGTGGCTTTAAAGATGACCATTGCTTTTGCAGTATTCATTTTTATTTACTCTCAGAATACCAGTTCTCCATGAAATTATTTGTAAAAGTTGGCAAACTTATAAGTCCAAGATGGTCTGTGGGCATGCCTGTGGCATCATATTAATGGTGAGGGACTTTAGGGCAGGGCCCCACTACACTACTGCCAAAAATAACTCCATACCCCTAAAAAATAACTCTTAAAGTGACTGTACCACCAGGCCCAGACTAAAGCACTGGAGGCGGGCCGACCCACCCTTAGTGGGAGGAAACCACAGCCCCTCCATAATGTGACTCCATTAGAATCAATGGAACCCTATCATAGAGGGGCGGGGTTTCCTCCGACTAAGGATGGGTCAGCCCGCCTCCAGTGCTTCAGCCTGGGCCTGGTGGTACAGTCATGGTACTTTTACACGGTGCGATAATTCGCCCGATCGCACGATTAACGATTTTGAATGAACAATGTTTTTTTTATAACGATCAGCGTTTAGACGGAACGATACATCGTACAGAAAATTCGCTATGCGATCGTTTAAGCCTATCTCACACATAGGTGAAATCGCTGAAAGAATGTTTACACGGAACGATCTGCGAATTTTTTGCAAACGATCAACGATGATTTGAGAACATGTTGAAAGATCAAAATGAACGATTTTTTGCTCGTCGTTTGATCGTTCGCTGCGTTTACACGTACGATTATCGTTCGAATTTGACAGTTATCGTGCAAAAACGAACGATCAATCGGCCCGTGTAAAAGGACCATTACTTTAAGTAATGGCTACTTCTCTGCAACCTACTAATTCACTGCATCTACTAATAGAAACACCAAGACAACTGCTTTGTGCTGGAGTCGGGGGAAGAGAAACCCTGGGCTGTGTGCTGGAGTTTACTCTAATCTTCCAAAGAATCCACACTGACCTTGAAATGCAAATTGAGGCATCTTTCTTATATCAGCAGCAGATTCAGTGCTTAGTGTAACCAATTCCTTGCTGTGATGCTGCTTTATTCACACAGTGCTGTTTCCTGTACCTAATCCCCCTCCCTTTAGTCTGCATGTTTGCCTTTAGCAGCCACTCAGAGCAACATCTTTCTTTCTGCTGTTTCTGTCATTTCTGCTCATATAGCACTTTACAAAGCCAATGCATTAGTAACCCTCTTCTTTTCCCCACATCATCTATAGTAGTGTACTGTGTAAACCATTAGCCCAACTCAGCGTCAGCCTGTGCACTTCAGTTTCATCAGCCCTATATCATAGCATAATGAAATATGCTGTGCTGTGATTGGCCACACAAGTAAGGGAAGCAAAACCCAATGGGGGAGATTTAGCAAACATGGTGTAAAGTGAAACTGGCTCAGTTGCCCCTAGCAACCAATCAGATTTTACTTTTCATTCTCACAGACTCTTTGGAAAATGAAAAGTGGAATCTGATTGGTTGTTAGGGGCAACTGAGCCAGTTTCACTTTACACCATGTTTGATAGTTTTTCCCCAATGTGTGTACTACTGGCAAACTACCCAGCTCCGGGGCTGGATCCATCTTCTCCCAGCACTCAGGAAGAAGTGCCATGAAGTAGACTTCAAAGCCCTCGCAGCAAAATGCAGATAGGATTGAAGAGTAGAGATGAGCGAACCTAGAGCATGCTCAAGTCCATCCGAACCCGAACTTTCGGCATTTGATTAGCGGTGACTGCTGAACTTTGATAAAGCCCTAAGGCTACAGTATGTGGAAATCATGGATGTAGTCATTGGCTGTATCCATGTTTTCCAGACAACCTTAGAGCTTTATCCAAGTTCAGCAGCCCCAGCTAATCAAATGCCAAACGTTCGGGTTCGGATGGACTCGAACCCAAACTGCTCATCTCTATTGAAGAGATTTGCTTTGTTCTCTCATCTCTAGTTTTCCCTGCATATTGATGGTAACTACAGTTGCCTCCCTTCACTTAAAGTGGCGCATATTTTTGTAGTGTATAATGGAGCTTCTTACCCTGAATCAGGAGATAGAACTCTTATTTCGATCCATATTAGACTAAAGCCCACAGGGCCAACCACAATACAGCCCCTTCTTTCCTAACCAACACTCCTATGCCTGCATGTAGACACTCACTCTGTGAACTGTTCTGGGCTTTTGCAGACCAAAAAGTCCCCCCATGAGCTTGATCTCCTAATCTGCATAAAAACTTTAGGCTTATATCTTAGCGCTGTAATGACATATAGGAGATATATTTATTTTTATATCAGGGTAAGGAGCCCTATTATACACTGCTTTTACTTTAGTCAGCAAAAAGCTGTCGTTAGGCCTATTTTAAATAAGACTGTGCTACGCCAACTCTGTGTCTTCTTCAATCCCAGGTTCAGACGGAGTCCTTAGTAAATTGCATCATTAATAGAGATGAGCAAACCTCGAGCATTAATAAACTCTCATTCTCCTGCATGGATATAGTAGTTAATGATTAGAGATGAGCAAACCGGGTTCGAGTCGATCCGAACGTTCGGTATTTGATTAGCTGGGGCTGCTGAACTTGGATAAAGCTCTAAGGTTGTCTGGATAACATGGATACAGCCAATGACTATATCCATGTTTTCCACATAGCCTTAGGGCTTTATCCAAGTTCAGCAGCCACCACTAATCAAATGCCGAAAGTTCGGGTTCGGATCAACTCAAGCATGCTCCAGGTTCGCTCATCTCTAAAGTTTATACATCTTTATAAGTTCAAGACCAGGACCGACTCTTTACCTTGTGTTTGGTCCTGCACATTGGTATTCCAAATAGAGATAAGTGAAGTTCAGGTTTGGCTGTATCCATGTTTTCCTGATAGCCCTAGGGCTACATCCATCTTCTCCAGCCACCAGGATTGTGCAAACCCAAACTTACTGTAAGTTCGCTCATCTCTAGTTCCAAAGTACTTGAGATGGATATCATTAAAAAGGTAGTCTCTTTCTTCAGCTTTTGCTTCATGGTCTATAAGTCCTTGGTCACAGTGTTATGAGTTTGAAGGAAGATCCAAAAACCTACTTTTTAGGGTTCTACCCGTAACTGGGCAGTAAATACAATGTAGAAAGCAATGTACACAGCTTTAGATAGAGTTTATAAAAAGATATTTGTTGGTTTGTGGCATGAGTTTCTATTGGTTAGGAGCCCACTTTGGAGAAAATGTTAAAGGGGTATTCCACTCAAACGTAACTTTTGATATGTTGCTGCCCATGGCAAGACCAACAATTCCTTCCATACTTATTATCTATTATTATCTATTCAGTCTCCTTCCCTCAGTTCTGAGCTTTTGCTTTATGCTGAAGACACAAAAATCTGTGTGTGGTTTTTCTCTCCATCTTCCCTCTCCCCGCTACATTCCACATCATTTGCGGGCAAGCAATTGCAGACCGAACATAGGACAAATTGTATTCAATGGCCCAGTTGACACGTCCGTAAGTGTGTAAATGTTCCCCATTACAGCAGGTCCTTCTTTTTTGCGGCCTGGATCGCTATGTTAATGAAGTGGGAATGTAGTGCTCCGTGCTTAACGCAGCACTACAGATGCGCATTCGTAACGTGGGCCATGGCTGAGGGTTCGCAGTCGCGGACGGAACTACGGGTGTGTGATTATAGCCTGAAAGAACTGATATAAACAAGTCCCTGAATGGCTTTATCTGCAAAGGCTTTATTGTAGCTTCTTTGTAATGCTGGGAGTGTTATTGTAAAAAGTTATGTTTGCGTGGAATACCCTTTTAAGCCCCCCCCCCCCCAAAAAAAAGTGATTTAAAAAAAAAAAAAAAACACACAGAGGCAGGAAAATGATAAAAACTATTTATAAAAAAAAAATGGAAGCACTTTCTGTAATATTTTGAGGTAAAACAGTACAGGAAACTATTAGAGAGTCTTTTTTATCTGTTGGTAACCACAGCCTCATTGAGTAAGTTGTTCTGTCCCTTCACTAGTATCTAGCCTAAAGCTTTGACCTAATATATACAATGTAGGCATATTCAGCCACTCCTCCACACACAGAGGGCTGGATGCAGATATACAGAGACTTATATAACAGTATTTACATATACACATCAATAGATAACTAAAGTATACTACAAATACTATACAGTGACATAGCTAACCCTACTAGCGCCCCCTCCCTGTTGTCATAATCCAGGATCACAGTGGACACTGCCAGCACAGCTGGAGTGGCAGCAGCAGCAGCTTCTGGGCACAAGGATGGGGCCTGCCAGCTCCTTCCTCAGTGTATCCAGCTTTCTTGCATCAAAGACATCCTTCTCATCTCTCAGCTTTTTGTTCATATCCCTAAAAAATACAATTTGAAAGCTGCATGACTTTAGAGGTAGAATTTAAATTAACTTTGACAACTCTGACATGTTTACACAGAGGAAATATAATCTATAGACATAAAGGAAAAGCAGTTTCCAAAATGCAGTAGTGTACCATGAAAGGGGTTATCCAGGCTTAGAACAACATGGCTGCTTTCAGAAACAACACCACCCCTGTACTCAGGGTGTTTGTGGCATTACAACACTGCTCCATACATGTCAATGCAAAACCCCACACAAACAACCTGAGAACAGGGGTGGTGCTGTTTTTCCAAGAAAGTAGCTTTGTTTTTTCTAAACCTGGATACCCCCACCTGATGTGTATATCAGCAGTAACTAGAAAAATTGAGTTTCATCTAATGCATTTATTTGGGTAAATAGAAGAGACGTTTGCTCTAGGTACTGAAGAGCTTTTACAGCAAACCACAGGGAAATGTCTTATGATCCCAACCAGGTGACAACACTTCTTGAAGGAGGAGATGTGTTAAAGGGGTATTCAGCTCAAATTAAACTTTCAATATGCTGCTGCCCTGGGAAGAACATAACAACCAACCTATTCTTACCTTTCTGTGCTCCCTCGGTGTCCCCCCTATATCATCTTCAGGTCCCAGTTGAACGATCCCACCTCCACTTCAGAGACAGACTCGTTCCAGGGGTGACAGCCCTCTTAGCCAATCAATGACTATGGTGTTGTCCTTTCCCGTCAGTGATTGGCTGAGCATATTGTCACCCCTGGAACGAGTCTGTCTCTGAAGTGAAGGTGGGATCGTTCAGCCGGGAACTAAAGATGCCGTAGGAGGACACCGAGGAGCACGGAAAGGTAAGTTTGTTAAGTTCTCCCCAAGGGCAGCAGCATATTGAAAGTTTAATTTGAGCGGAACACCCCTTTAAGGATGACACATATGAAGAAGCCTTCTGTACGCAAATCCTGCCCTGCTTAATAATAAGAGTTATATAGTGGGGTACAAGATTGTATTATACAAGAAGCAGTCATCAAATAATGCCTTACATGTGACAGTGATGAGGTAATGCACTATACATGTTGTTGGTGAGGTAATATGCAAGTGATGCCAGGGAGGTGATGTGCTATAAATGGCACAAGTGAGGTAATAGTATAGAGCTGGCACCTGCACTGTAAGAGCCCATTGCTTTGATTATTGAATTATTGAAAATTTTACATTTTTAATCAAATAAGAGGTCTACTCAAAACCCTACCAATATTCTTGACATATGGGGTGCATACTAGACATGAGCGAACCTTGAGGACGCTCTGATTTGTCCAAACCAGAGCTTGCAGCATTTGATAACCAGTGGCTGAAGAAGTTTGATGCAGCCCTAAGGCTGCATGAAAAACATGGATAGAGCAATAGTCTGTATCCATGTTTCCAGGATTCCTTAGGGCTGCATCCAACTTCTTCAGCAACTGGTTATCAAATGCTGCAAGCTCTGGTTTGGACGAATCAGAGCGTCCTTAAGGTTCGCTCATCTCTAGTTCCTACAAGTACACTTACCTGAGAAGCTCCAGTTGCCGGAGAAGACTTTGCTTCTCTTTCTGCATATTTCTGGACACTTTGAACACATCTCTGCAGAAGAAGAAGAAAACAAGAAGATATGGATGTGATCACAGTTATTGTTTCCATCTCTGGTACTTATGATATTATGAAGCTGTGAACATACATTTTCTACAGTCAGCAGCAGTCATCCCATAAACCCCATGAGTAGAGGCCTCATTCACACGAACATGATATACCATCTGTATGCTACTTATATCACAGATTGAACTCTTCACCTCTACGGGACCTCCTACATCATAATTCAATATGTAGAGAGCTCCCAAACACCTAGAGCAGTACACTACTGAATGGAAGCTCAGCTGTGTCAATTCAGTAGCATAGAGCTTCCGTATATCATGGATGTGTTCCTCCCAGTTTCCACCATAGGTATGTGTCAGGAAAATTCCCAACATATACCTATGATGGATATTAGTGTCATCCATCATACATAGGCTCCCATCGTAAAAAAAAAAACAACTGTGACGGAGTAAATCAAAGCATAATCTATGTGGTTTTGGTGGTGGATTCTGACACTATGAGTGTGAAAAGAAACTGTTGTGAACAAGGCCTAGTAACAAAATATTCTGCACATTGTAGAATATTGCAGAAAATACAATATATGACTAAAATCATTGGGAAGTTTAGATCTTCAAATAGTTTAGATCTTTTTGAAATAGCATTTACATTGCAGCATACACTTTCAATACTAATTCTTACAATTGCTTCAGTGTTGACCAGTGGGCCCTATACTATAATATATCTCCTCCCCCAAAATTATTATTCTTTGCATGCTTTTCAAAATGGCCGATCTGACAGGTCAGTGTTAGCATGTTAGTGGCTAGGACTTGCCTCTTCTTACGCTCCAGCTCCTCCTGCTCTTGTTTGCGCAGCCTCAGTAGATGGTTCTGGGCTTTCTCCAGATCAGTCTTGGTCTTTTCTAGCTGATCTAGCAGATCCTCATTCAGCTGTTTCAGGCGATCGTTCTGAACACGGGTCTCAAGCTGCTCACTGTTCAGGGAATGCAGCTGTTGTTCGAGCTGTTGGAAGGAAAATGGGATAAAGTTCAATGGCAGGTAAAATAGAAGACCAAGGACTGTGGAAGTCAAAATGTAAAATATTTTTAAAATTGTAATAAAAAAATACAGACATACATACATGGTCAGCTACCAGGAAACCAAGTGACATGTTAATGTGTAACTATCATTTGTAAAAACTTCTGATATGTCATAGCATCATCTCAGAGCATACTGGTGGGGTTCCTGGTGCAGACACCCCCGCTGATCGCTAAAATGAAGGGGCAGAGGTGCTCAGCAGTGCATGCTCTGTTCCTTCACCTCAGCTCTCACTGAAGTCTACTGACTTATGCCCTTTCCAGACAGAAGTTCCATAGGCTCCCATTATAATTCGATAGACTGCCTGTATAGCAGAGAAGAAGGGGCAACGGCTTCTGCCCCTTCATTCAAGCGATCGGCAGGGGTCTCAGCACCCGAAACCCCACCGATATGCACTTGTGAGATGACGCTATGACATGTCAGAAGTTGTTACAAATGATGGTTACACTTTAACAAAATAAGTTGTTGGCAGAAAATCTTCTAATCTTCTATTCTTCTACGGGGGGGGGGGGCATATTTTTTTCCCCACTGGCTTCTATTGACTCCAATGAAAAAATGTTTCTTCCCACACATAAATTTTACAGACATAAAGTGAAAGGTGTAGTCTCATCTCAACTAATTCGGACTGACTTATATATACATATACATACACACATTTAAAATTTAAAATATATCACTTGCTTATGTTTAAACCCTCCAAATACAACTTCTAGGAAAGTGAAATGACATCACATTGGCAAGTACGTAGGACAGATAGTACACAGAGTCCTCAGTGCACAGCTGGGGTATAGGCAGCTGATAAGAACACACCTCTACAGGAATAAGGAAACACCAATGACCTCATGAGTAATCCCTTGTATCCCAGATTAAAATTGTCCTGTACCTTCCATATCCGTGTTTACTATGGCACCATTCACTGTGCATCCATGGGTGCCAGGCATTATTGTAAAGTTACATGCAATAGTAGGAAGTCTGGAAAGGAAATGCCACATAGGGTGGAAAACTTTCTTACAGCATCTACCTGCCTTGTCTGGAGTTTCACACCAGATTTACTAGTACTTTTAAATACTTACAAAGTGTAACCTTAGACTAGACAGTGTAACCTGTGCCAGATCCTTGCTCACCTATGCCACACCCATCTTCCAGTTAGCCCCTCCCTGTTGTCGAGTGAGGTGTATTCTACCATTCTTTTTGGTGTGTTATGTATAATAAATGTGTCACAATTACCATGCACCACAATTCTGGGGCAGCAGTCATACAACCACCTCAATATTTCATTTCACCTGTGATGAGGCCAACAAGACAATAAACTATCACAGTAGCTCATTATTTCATAGGTGTTCTCCATATCCTCGCCTCACCAGACTTCTACAAACATTACATCATGGGTGACATTTACATTGTGATGTATTGAGGCAGTGGAGAAAGCTGCCCCATTCTTTATGTGGACACATGCCACTGCCAGCTCTCTTGCCCTCTATGCCTGTATTTACCAGTCCTCAAGTTGTCAAACCAGTTCTATTAAAAGTGTCCATAGTAACTACTTTACATGGCACTTGTGTTAAAAGATCCTGATGACATTTCAACTACACCTACAACCTTGTCTAGAAGATATTACTTCTTTCCTCTTTACCTCCATGAAACAAACTTGTTTCTGTATATCTATAGAGTTACCATAGCACAAAAAAGGCATGCAAATCCAAAAAGACATAAAACCCTGTCCAGTAAACACAAACAGTCACTATATGTAAGCAAGTAAATAAATAACTACTTAAAGCTATTTGCTCAAGCTAAAGCACCCAATAAAGCACACTTGTTGTAGGTTATTACACAATTCGTACAGATATACTAAGCTATCTAGTGAGACTAAATGAACATGCATTGTATTGCATGGGGGGGGTCATAGGAAATCCTTTAGAAGTAATGTTTCCTGTACAATGGGTAATCTGGAAATTAAGGTGTTAAACAACAGCATTTAGATAAAGGGCATCTCCCATAATAAACTTTTATAGCAAGTCAATAAGACACGTCATAAGTGTGAGCTCAGTGCAAGCCTGGCTGCTGGAGCTGTCACTGATCCCAAGAACGAGGGAGGGAGTCTCTTTTCCCAGAAGATAGACAGTTTGGCCGGTAACTCTCACTAGAACATCCGTATCCTCTAACCAAAATGAGCTTATACTCGGGCGGCCATAGGTGTGTCCAATTGGCAACAGATTTTTCACAGTGCCGTCACTTATCACTGAGTGCGGGACATAACTTGCACAGCCACTCCAGTGTGCCACACCACCAACTGCAGTGTAATGTGTTTGGGGCATGAAAGATGACTTGTCGTCAATTTAAACCATTAACACAAAATGCTGTACATGTACGGCACAGTATACAGTGCCTTAACACACACTGTTGCACATGTACGGCATCCTGCTAAACCAACACGGACTGCTGTGCAAGTGTCATCTGCGATGGGACACGGCTGTCACACAATGTCGGGCAACCACCACAACTGTCAGTAAACCCTTAACATACCCTGGTCAATATGACCGCAGCATCTAACAGGTTGGAAAAATGAGGGAGCTCCATCTGTTCTAATCTGTACCGCGCGAAGCAACTGCAAGGTGCCGATGGTAGCCATAGCCTAGATCAGAATGGCCTCCGGTCTGCTTGCTATGGAAGCCGATAAGGCTCTGATCTGCTATGCCTGTCTCACTGGAACACATACACATTATTATTATTTTTTTATATAAATCTTGGATTTTACAGGCATAAAAGAGGGTACACCATATGTGCAGTTATGTTCCACATGACATAATGCTCACACTATACAAAATGTAAGGAATAACAGACCACAGTTGTGTTAAAAAAACAAAAAAAAACCAAACACTGTACCTGTCTTTGTCGGAGAGCGATGCCCTCAAGCTCTTGTTCTTTTCTCATCAGTTCGCTTTGAAGATTTGTGCGTTTGTCCTGTTGCTTCAAGGAGTCCTGCACAATAATTTAAGACTTGTCAACCATCAAGAGACAACGCTCAAAGAGACTGAACCCAAATCTCAATCTCCTTTCTAAGTTACCAAGAAATATGCTACCCTTAATATACTGTAAATGGCATCAGTATTTAATGGTATAATTTTCCTCTTCATCCTCCATTAGTATGCCCATAGGCGGTATTAGACAGATGTGGCTCTTGAGAGATGTAGGAAAGGTGATACAAGCGCATGATTGTATTGCTGGTGAATAAGGAGGCTACAGTATAGATACCCTACAGTGCAGCCTCCTTGTGTATTGGTTGGGATGCAGGAAATTCCCAACATGTGAAATATAGTCTGGCAAATAAAACCTGCCTACCCGCTGCTGAATGTGATATAAACATAGCGGTTCTCCTTACCACTGTAGTTACCTCCCCAGCTCTTCTATACTGAAGGCCTCCCCCCAGCACAGGCATCATTGTCACATCAGTAAGGGCACAAGGCCTGGCACCCCCACCAATTAGCTCATTGTAGGGCCTATGGCACCCCCAGCAAGCTGTGTCAACTTCATTGTTTACTAGGCTCAGCTTTATACATGTTCTAGTGGCTGTTCCTGGTATTGCAGCGAAGGTCCATTCAGTTAAATGGTTCAGAGATGCACAAAGATGCTGTAAAATAGAACGCCACTTTTTTATGTACAAAATTTATGATGGTAATTTTGGCAGACAATACTACTTTGCGTGCCATGCGACCTTTTATAGATATTACTCAGAGTCTAAAAATTATCTTGTGCAAATCTTGGTCACCAAATGTGAATACTGTTGTGTGACACAATCATTGTATTCTTTATTAAAAAAATAATAATTAAGACTTGATTGCTATGCGGTGCCACAAAAAAACCTTCAGTGTTACATAAATATATAAAAAGAACACCAAACACATCATCCCCCAGATCAAAGAAAGCATGTATTGCATTACTCTGTCACACCCATTGAAAACCAATCCCTTTGTTTGTATTGGGGAAAAGGGCGCAAGAGTGAATGGCAGTCATCAGCTGGTTAAGATGCATGTGCAGTCACATGAGTGTCCCGTCACTGTCTCCCCTTGTAACGTGTCAAACTGTATTGTCTGCTGGATATGCCCTGAAAAGAGCGACCCTTCAATGGGACCAATCCCTGATTGACCCCTCCCGCCCCTTCTCTACATTTTTCCTAAGATGTAAATAGGATTCCTCAGGTGAGACAAAAATAGCAGCACATCCCTTGTAGCCTTTGGGCAAATTGTTGCAGAACAATGGAAGTGAAGCCCCATTACATACCATAACCAATTGTAGGATGCGGACAAGCACGTTTTTGTGAAGCACTTCGTGTGCATTTACCATATCTTCATCAGCACCCCCCCCCTCCTCATTTTTATAAATATTTAAAGGGGTACTCCCACGATCAAAAGTTATATCCTATCCACAGAATAGTGATAACTAGCAAGTTAGTGGGTGTCTGACAGTTAGGACCCCCACCAATCCACTAGTTATTGCCTATCTTTGGGAGAACTTTTGATCATAACATTATTCCTTTCAAAGGGCATTCTGATTTAATTTAATCTATTCCTGTTATAGGGGATAAGTGTATGACCACAGTCATTAAAATTCCTTGGTCCCCCGTGATTTTCCAAGCGGGCCCAGATTTGTCTTTCTTGAATGGAGTGTTAAGTCGGCACATGCCAGCTTCTCCATTCATTGAGTTCCCATAGACATAAGGTCCTATGATCACAGCTGTTCCCCCTACAGCCTGCATCAGGGAACCCCTTATTCTAGTTATTGCAGCAACTATGGGGTGTAAAAAACTGTTTATCATACAATGCACTTTCCTAATGTATGGACCAGGAGGTTCTGAGTCTTCTCATAGTCATGGGTCACATACTGGCCATATGTCCACTTCTTACCTTTCTGAGGAGCCGTTCTCGCTCTATTTTAATTTGTTGCTCCATCTCCTCATACAGACACCTCACCTCTCGGCCGTGATCTGTTTCTTTCCTGCAACATACAGAAACGTCAGAAGCGATAGGAGTAACAAAATCATGCACAGTGTCTATTACTAGGACATATGCAGATGTTAGAGTCAATCCTCATATTAAAGGGGTTGTCCAGAAAAAACCTGGCTGCTTTTCTTCCAAAAACAGCACCACTCGTGTCCTCAGTTTGTGTGCGGTATCGCAGCTCAGTTCCATTGAAGCTAACGGAGCAGAACTACTATTGAAGAAAGTTGGAAGTGTCAGACATCATTTAAGTTGTAATCTGGCACATACATTATATCTAATACTCATACTGACTGCAATCTCTCTTAAAAGGGCTGTTACTAGAAAAGATAAAGTCTGCCATTTTTCCAGAACAGCGCCACTCTTGGCTGTGTCTTGTATTGCAGCTCATCCAATTCAAGTGCATGGAGATAATTTGCAATACCAGAGTCTATGAACAAGTGCCACTGTTTCTGGAAAAATGGATTGCTTTCTTATCCTGGCCATACAAATCATCATGGAATAAGTATTACTTCTTTGTACAGAAGTTAACCATTACCTCACATAGAGGTTCAAGGTCTTTTGGAATTGTTAGAGTTTTCACAGAGGAACCACACAGTTTATGATGATAAAATGTTTGCTTGGTTTTAGTATATTACAGGTTCTTTCCCATCTTTCCCTCTGTAAACGATTGTCATCTAATGCATTTATAGTCTCTACCTGTAGAAGACATAGCTACAAGCGCTGCGCTTTGGAGAAGTTGACACTAACCATGTCATAAAAAGATACCGTACATGTTCCTCATATACATGTAAGGAAGATTTCAGGGGTGGCCTCCCTGCTGAGTCACAGGCAAATGACTGTGATCATTGTAGGCACATAGTATTACAGTATATCAACTAGTAAAAGTCATTAGGTGGAACAATGACTATACTGTATACTCATGAATGAAGGGTCTGACTGCAAAAAACTGTAACAAGTGCAAATTAAAGAGAGAGTCTGATATTTATTGTTACGTGCCATGGACCAAGGGGTAAACTAGAACAAGTCTGTGTTACGCATCCCCCAGTGGGACTGCATGTTACATGATAAGAAGGCCGCCAGATAAGAGACAACTTGCTGCTGCAGCAATCTCCCCGCACTGCTCTCTCTGCAATTGTAGAACATAGTGAATAGTCTCTAGTTTAGTTTTCACATCCTTGAATACAAATATAACCCTGATAGTTATACAAGAGATTCCATGAAACAAGTGCTAAAATAGAACTCAGTAAATTAAGTGTCACCTTGTAATACCACACAAGCAGGTTCCAGAAATAATTCCGAGCAGGACTTCCATAAAAAATAGTTATATTCTGGAAATCTATTCGGTTAGATAAGATAGGAGAGCGGACATTAAACAGTTAAGGGGGAGTAGATTTGGGGAAATACACACCTTTTTAAAGCTTGTTCCAGAGACTCTTTTTCATGATGCACATCCCGGATGTAAGAGGAAACACGGAAGAGAAACTCCTCGAAGTTCGATAGCAACTCGGGACGTTCCTTGCGTAGACGGTTCCACAGCTCTCGTATCTCTCGGTGTCTGGGGAATACAATGCACTATTCAATAAGCTAGATAAGGGAGGTAGTGCATAAATAATACAGCCAGAAGATGGGTGCTACTAGCCTAAGGAAAAGTGGGAGGATGACTGACAGGGGATCTTGCCAAAAACACTTGGCATGTATACAAGCTGACATAAGTGTTCAGCTCCTGTTCACTAACCCTGCTCCTTGCCTTCCGCTTTATGTAAATGCTGCAAACGTTCAATGTGATGGATGCCCAAAATCATGTCAATTCTAGAATGTACATGTTACTTAGCATATAACTAGGCTGGGTTCACACTGCACTTTTATAGTCAGTTCAACATATTGGTTTTATATTTGTACGATAGAAAGAAATTTTACATGTTGTGGGAAGTAATGCAGGGAGACCTACTCTTGGAAGACATGGGTAGCCCCCAACTGCTCCATGGTGGCACAGAACAGCATCTCCTCAGTATCATCATCTTCATCTGACCATCCTGATTCAAAGGTTTCCTCCATAATTGGCCTTTCACCATCTTCCTCACCATTCTCCATATTAACCCCTAATAACTTCCCTAAAAAAAAAAAAAGACAACACATATGTTGTTTAACTGGAAAACACGATTTTATATTATGAGCTCTCAAAATAGTAAACATACAAGCCATCGTATTTTGCAGAACTGTTTCTCATAGATCAATGGTATAACTGGATTTTTGTATTCGGTCTTCTCAGCCTCCTTCCTCCTGCACTGAACACTCACTCAATTCTTCACAGGTAAAATCTGGGGCCAGCAAAGGCCCTATTTACAGGAAACGATTATCGGCCGTACTTGGCCGATTACTGGCCGCTCAGACCAATAAACGTTTGGTGCAACAGGACAGGTTAAAAGTCCATGACCATCCAACGTGCACAACGTGAGCTGATAGAAACATGTTGAAACATCATGATTAGTGTAGCGACGGTCTGCTGTTTTTCATAGGAGCAACGCAGCTGACGTTAAAGGGCAGCACGAATAATATAAGGATCATTCAGAAAGCCTCTCCCACTGCTCCCCGCCCGCTGTCTGTGTGTGTAATAGCACTGGCAGTGAGCGGGGAACAAGGGGGAAGCAAGCGCTAACCTGACAGGTCAGCTTTTGCTTCCTCATGATCTGGCTGATGAATTATCAGTTCACTGAGGGATCAGGTTACAGAGATATGCACTATTACACGCGCTAACAGTGAGCGGGTAAGTGTGGGGGGAGTCGCGGGGAACGGCTGCCCAGACTATCTTTTGATTGTCTGGGGAGCCTATAGGAGATAGCGGTGGTCTGCTGCTCTTGTTGCACGGCGGAAAGACCAGCAGACCGCCATTATTGTTGAAAAGCCTTTCAACATGTTGAAAGACAAGGATCAGCCAGTGTTGTGTATGTCGAATGATCATTGCCTTTTAACAGTAGCTATAACACCAAGCGGTTATTGGCCAATAATCACTTGGCGTAATAGGGCCTTAAAGGGAACCTGTCACCCCCCGTGCCGGGGTGACAGGCTCCCGGTCCCCCGCTGAAGCACCCTATACTCACCTGATCCAGTCAGGTCCCGCTTCTTGAGCCGGTCGGGTGACTGAGATATCAGCCCGGCGCGCGCGCTCCTCAGAGGAGTCCAACGCTCGTAGAGAATGACAGGTGAGTCCGACCTGGGGTGACAGGTCCTCTTTAAGTCTTCTCCAAGCATGTAAGTAAATGGAAGGTTTTATAATGTATTGCTCCCCCCCCCCCCTTCTTCCAGTGCAGGAAGATGTTGAGGGAGGAGTGGTATTTTTTTTGCTAGAAGTAAATTTGCCTCAGAGGCCTAGCATGAAATTCCAAGGCATTGATACAATAGGTACACTAGGTCACCAAGCCACAAGCACCATCCACATATACTATGAGATGGAGAAGACAATTTATAAGTTTATCTAGCCTTAACATCTCTCTATTAGGTTATAAGACTAAACAGAATTATTACCTAGGCCCATGCTGAACTCCACAGGAGTGAGGTAGCCATTATTGCTCTGGTCTAGGCTTTCAAATACGGCTTCCAATTGTTCTGGCGTGAGAGGAAGCTCATTCTGTAGCCGCTAAAGATAAAACGCAAAAAATACAGATATTTAATAAACAGGATTAAAACTGTATGAAGCGTGTCCTCTGAATATCCCCTAATCTACCTCCCCGGTTACAGTGCCTTCTTGCATTGGCCTGACTGTGCATGTATACTGAACATGGATAAGCTACCAGGCACCCCTGGTGCTCCTTACCACTCTGGGAACCACGATATCGCGAACAGTCAGATGGCCCTAAATGCACATGAAGTAGTCGGCGGATTTGTTAACGTTAATCAAATTGCCACCTTGGGGCTACACGCACACATTTTTTTTTAGCCATATTTTACAGCTGAAAAAAAAGTCCCATTTTTGTAACATATTTCTGACTTCTTTTTTTTTAGGGTGTAAGTTGGATTGTTTTTTAGGCCATTTTTACAGCCTATAGGAGGTCCCCAATAAACAAAAAATATCTTTTTACAGCCATAACAATTCCACCTGTAAAATAAATTTAGGTGTTTAATAAGTAACATTTTGGGGAATATAAAATATTTTGTGCACGTAACCTTGTTAAAAAATCAAACCACAATATAACCCCTAATGACGAGCCATATTTACCCTCAAGTTATTGAAGGGCTCTGCGGCACACATATTCTAGCACTGCTGCACATTCAGTATATATATATATATATATATATATATATATATATATATATATATATATATATATATATATATATATATATATATATATACATACACACATACACACACACACACACACACAAACAGTACTGCTGCATACATACAGACAAACACACACACACACACACAGTACTGCGGCACAGACTTTATATACACATTTTAATATAAACCCTACACATAAAAGGTCTTTCCGAACTTGCATTTTGTGTGATTATTTAGAAACTAAGGTAATGATTACGGCTTTAACTCTATTGCACAACAGATGAAACATGTATGAGCTCTCAAAACTGCTGATACAGAGGTCCGGTCCGGTTTTGGTCTTGCATAACAATAAAATTTGTTTAATCTCTCAGCCACCATCTCTCAGCCAGTGGGCTTTTCTCCTTAGGTGCCATGTACTGTATGTATTAGGTTATATAGATTGTGAGCCCTCGCGGGCAGGGTCCTCTTCCCCATGTACCAGTCTGTCTTTTGCCATCATGTAATGTTTTCTGATCTTGTATTGTTCCTGCCTGTTGCCTATCTATTGTATAGCGCTCTGGAACTAAGGGCGCTTTATAAATAAATAATAATAAATAATATGTATCTCTCTTCACTTCGCTATAATTGACAGCTCTAGTGGCAATTGATTGCACAATAGAGCTGTCAATCATAACCAGAGAAGACCACCTCCAGGAAATTTAACAAAGATTTTCTCTGTAAGCTGCATGACTAAAAAAAGTAGTTATCACTCCACACCCCTCCCTAAACTCTGTATAGGACTTTTAATAGTTTTGATGATGACTTAAAACTACTAACAAACTGACTTAAACGACATGTATCCAGATGGATGCAGCCCTAGGGAGTCATGTAAAATATGGATACACCCTATGTTTTCCAGGCAACCTTAGGGCTCCATCCTACAACTCCTTCAGTGACCAGTAAGCAAATGCCGCATGCTTAGGTTTGGACGGACCCGAACGTGCTCGACTTTCACCAGGGGCGTAGCTAGGATTCAGGGGGCCCCATAGCAAAAAAATGTAAGGGGCCCTCCTCCCCTACACACAACACAAAGCAGTGAAGCAGAGATCTCGGTCTTCTGCTTGTTAATCCTTTTTTTGTGTTGCAGCATGTAAGTAAAAATTGGGTCACGTACACACTGCAGTACATAAGTGGTTAAACTTAACTTCTCCCCTGGGGCCCCCCTCCTGCACAGGCCCCATAGCAACTGCCTACCCTGCCTCTATGGAAGTACCGCACTGACTTTCACTCATCTCTTTTCAACAATCAACACGCCAGACTACACTGGAGATCTGGAAGATGTTTAAAAAAAAAACAAAAAAAAAACAGTAGAGTGAGCTTACACAAATAATCTGCTGCATCTGGCCCATCATGCCAGACATGTGTAGTTGCCTCCAACAATGTCAAAACTGACATTTGGGATGACTTATGTGTAGGACCTGCTCTAGGCCACCAAGTTGCTCTTTTAATGGCTTTAAAGGGAAAACTGCCTCCTCATAGGTTCATATGTCATCCTCATAACTCATCGTGCCCTTGAGGGCCGCTCTTGGGCATGTGTGAGATTTTCCTTTTCCTCCAGGTGTGCCACAATGTTCGTCCAAAAATGAGAAGCAGACAAGGAAATATCATCACACTGCCGTCCTACCACAGCACTGACATTTACTGTAATATGCAAAAATGTCACAGATTTTTAGTATAAAAATCATGAAAAACAACCATGAAGATGCTGAAGGGTCAACTTACCTGAAGATCACGTTTGGTGATTAACCCTTTATCCTCCTTATCACAAAGTTGGAAAAGTTCCTCAGCTTTTCCCATCATTTCGTCTGAATCTCTTGAGCGATTGGACGGTGATGAGCGGCTGGATGCATTTAACCTTTTCCTTCCCCTTAGACATGGAGAGCACCTTGGAGACGTACCCCTTTCTTCCATGTCGGGGGTGGCAGGGTGCGGCCACCAGTTATTTCAATAAGTAGCTGTAAAGAACACAAGAAAATGCACTAATAATATTGTATTATCGCACTGCAATCAGCAAAAGGGCTGGTTAAAGGGGATTTTCACCAATGGATAATCCTGTGGATAGGTCATCTGACTGGGTCCAATGAATCCCTGGTTGAATAAAGTAGGGGTCAGACATGTTCAAATTTTTACATTTAAAATTTTGGTGTTTGGTGTCAATTCGTGTCAGACTTTTTTTTTTTAGGATCTTTTAATGAGTTCACATCGAATGGCAAAATGCTGGTGTGAACCTGGCCTTGTAGGGACATATCTCTTTAACATGTAGATGCAACTGTAAATTGATGCATTTCCAGAAGGATTACATAGTCCAAATGAGATTATACAAAATTATTTTAGGGAAATGAAAGTACTAACTAAAAACAGATACATCAGCAGTGCCAAGAGCTAGACACAGGTTAGTAACTAGAAAGATGGTCAATTATTTAAAAATAAAAAAAAGTCACTGGAAAATGTACATCGGGAATAAAGCAGAGCGTGACCATGGTCAAATCCTCCAGATTTGCATGTAGTCTGCAGCCAAGCATGACATATTTGCCATACCTGACTATTAGGTGGCCTGTTCTCACCGCAACACACACAAAGCCATAGTATGCTTGTTTAGTTAAGCACTGGAAAAACATTTATTGTCACTTTCTAAACACTAAGGCGGTGTTCCGCCATCGGCAGAAACTGCAAGCAGACCCTTGGATTTCTATCATTACATTCTAATATGGCGATATAATGGGGCTAATCTGTATATGGCAGATACCCATTATGGAACCTGCATAAAGAAGAGACTGTCATTTTTTTCAGCAAGTAGTATTGAGCGGACTTGCTGAACTGTTTGGGTGCAGCAACCTTCTCCAAACCCCAACACTCAGCATCTGACTCCCCGCATCTAGACAAGATGGAAGCTGCCCTAGGGCTGCCAGGAAAGAAGACAGACCGAGTGATAAATAATAAAGTGTGACTCGACCTGTATGTCACCCCATATTTGATGCCTAGAGGCTTCATATACACCCCTAGCCTAAAGCTGGCCATTAGAAATTGGCGCAACTTCAGCATGCTCTAAACTAATCGTTCAGCATTTAAGAAGTTGGATGCAGCCCTAAGGAGTCTGGGAAAACATGGATACAACCAGGGCCGGTTTTAGACTAGATGTGGCCCTGGGCGAAGTTAAAGGTGGGGCCCCAAATGCTGAAATATTTTAGCAACAATTTAAGGTCCCCATACATGTTACTCTTTTGTTGGTGGTACCTGTTGCTCCTGGTGGGTTCGGCCATCAGCGTAAGGTGTATGGGGCTCTCTGGACAGTCCTCTGACAGATGATATCAGTGGACATAGGGGTCGAGCTTGATGGAAAATCAACGCCCAACCTCTTTGTTCTCAGAGAGATAAGCCGGCATCAGATCTGTATGGCTATGGCTTTCCCCTCTCATAGAGAACACAGGAACACTCAGATGTGCCAAATTTCTGTGTATGGGGAGGACGGGACCGGATGGGACAGATAATTGTCAGCTGAAGGATTGTTCAGCCAGCAGTTATTGGAAGTGTACGGCCACTTTTAAGGCCGTATTACACGGCCTGATATTCCGCAGAAGCGAGCGCCAATCTGGTAGAATGGAGCTCGCTTAGAGAGCCTACTACATGGCTCTTTTATGATGCAGCAAAAGCTATGGAGGAGATTTATCAAACTGGTGTAAAGAAGAATTGGCTCAGTTGCCCCTAGCAACCAATCAGATTCCACCTACTTAGAATGTGAGTAATGAAAGGTGGAATCTGATTGGTTGCTAGGGGCAACTAAGCAAGTTTCATTTTACACCATGTTTGATAAATTTCCCCCCCTATGTGTATATATACAGTATATCATTAGTGATGTGTGTGCAATCCTTGCTGTATATAGTAAACAATAAAGATATATACTACCTGATTAAGGTCCCCCGGTGTCCTCAGGCCTTGTCTGTGATATATACTACCTGATCATGTTCCCCAGTGTCCTCTCAGAGCGATAGCGTCCTGATTCGGACAATTTTCGCTCCATGTATTAGGGCCCTTACTCAGTTCAGAAGGTTACATGCCGGGACTGCCGCTATATGCCAGGACTGCCGCTACATGTCAGGACTGCAGCTACATTATGGGTCTGCCGCTACATGTCGGGACTGCCGCTACATGTCGGGACTGCCGCTACATGTCGGGACTGCCGCTACATGTCGGGACTGCCGCTACATGTCGGGACTGCCGCTACATGTCGGGACTGCCGCTACATGCCGGGACTGCCCCTACATGCCGGGACTGCCGCTACATTATGGGACTGCCCCTACATTATGGGACTGCCCCTACATGGCAGGACTGCTGCTACATTCTGGGACTGCCGCTACATTCTGGGACTGCCGCTACATTATGGGACTGCCACTAGATGCCAGGACTGCCGCTAGTGGTGTAAACACAAGAACTATTTATATGAATTGCATTAAAAAAATAAAATAAAAAAATCACTATAATCAGGACCAAATATTACCTCCATACCGTTATTGAAGAAAACACACTATATATAGGCCAATATTACCACCATAAAGTGACCGCCCCATAATGACTTTATATACACTATATACAGACCAATATTACCGCCATAGAGTGACCACCGCATGACTCTTTATATACACTATATACAGACCAATATTACCGCTATAGACTGACCACTGTATAATGAATGACTCTATATACACTGTATACAGACCAATATTATGTGTCTGTAACTCTATGGCTGTACTTTTGGTCTGTATATAGTTTATATATAGAGTCATTATGTGGTGGTCACTGTATGGCGGCAATTTGGCAATATCATTATGTGGTGGTCAATCTATGGCAGTAATGACTATATATACACTATATACCGACCAATATTAATGCCAAAGAGTGACCACCGCATAATGACACTTTATACAGACCAATATTATTGCCAAAGAGTGACCACCGCATAATGGCTCTATATACAGACCAATATTACCGCCATAGACTGACCACCACATAATAACTCTATATACAGACCAATATTACTGCCATATAGTGACCACCACATAACTCTATATACACACTATATACAGACCAATATTACCGCCATAGAGTGACCGCCACATAACTCTATATACACACTATATACAGACCAATATTACCGCCATAGAGTGACCGCCACATAACTCTATATACACACTATATACAGACCAATATTACCGCCATAGATTGACCACTGCATAATGACTCTGTATCCAGACCAATATTATGTGGCGATCACTCTATGGCTGTACTATTGGTCTGTATATAGTCATTATGTGGTGGTCACTGTATGGCGGTAATATTGGTCTGTATATAGTGTCATTATGTGGTAGTCAATCTATGGCAGTAATGACTATATATACACTATATACAGAGCAATATTAATGCCAAAGAGTGACCGCCACATAATGACTCTATATACAGACCAATATTACCGCCATACAGTGACCACCACCTAAGGACTGAATACCACCTTATTTTTTTTTCTCACCGTATTGCCTTATATACATAGGAGCTGCAGCCAATCAGCGGCCTCAGTGGTCACCTGCAGCAATTACATAGGACTGATGAGGCCAGAGAATGACTGCAGCTCCTATATACAGTACATTCACCTCAACACTTGGAGTCAGCAGTGCTAATACACACACATCATTATATATATATATATATATATATATATATATATATATATATATATACACACACACACACACCATTTTATATATATATAATATATATATATATATATATATATATATATATATACACACACACACACCATTATATATATATATATATATATATATATAATATATATATATATATATATATATATATATATATACACACACACCATTATATATATATATATATATAATATATATATATATATATATATATACACACACACCATTATATATATATATATATATATATATATATATATATAAAAAATTGAACACGAGGACGGCACTCCAGTAGTGTATAGTGAGGATTTATTCACCCAATCACAAACAGCTATATATATATATATATATATATATATATATATATATATATATATATATATATATATATATATATATATATATATATATATACACACACACACACACACACCATTATATATATATATATATATATATATATATATATATATATATATATATATATATATATACACACACACACACACACACATCCATGAAAACACATTATACAGATACAAACCATCCAGTCCACACACTATACACAGGACATGTAACACACACTACATTCATCCATTATACACCTACATTCATACACATTACACACTACATGTACAGAATACTTACCCCCTCTAGCATGCTGGGTGTAGTGGTACATCCCCCTCATGTTCCTTGCAGCAGCAGCAGGCTGTCATCCTCACCCGGCAGCCCTCTCCTCCATCGTCCCGACAGCTCCACACCAGACCAGGAAGTCACGTGCAGTGAGAGGAGCTGGAGGGAGAGGGAGAGGGAGAGGGAGAGGGAGAGGGAGGGGGAGCTACACACACGGAGCAGACACCAGCCCAGCGTCCTGCAGCCTCTGCGTGACCCCTGATGGCAGCAGCCAGGGATCACTCCCAGACGCTGCAGGACGCTGTCTGTGCTCTCCTCTCCTACTGGAACTGCGTTAGGGGGCCCCTGGGGGATGGGGGCCCTGGGCATTTGCCCTGCTTGCCCTGCTTGCCCCCCCCTAACGCCGGCCATGGATACAACCTATGGCTACTGGCCATATACTTGGATTAAAGGCAGCTATCTGATGGTACAAGAAGTTTGGGGGGGGGGGGGGGGGGTCAGATTGTGGGTACAGAGTCGCTTTAAAAGTCGGTCTAACAGGAAACATTTGACTCGAGTTGTTGGTAGAAGTTGGATGCAGCCCTAGAAAGTCCTGGAAAACATGGATACATCCATTGGCTGTATCCATGTTTTCCTGGAAGTCCTATGACTGCATCCAATTTCTCTAGCCAATGGAAGTCAAATGCAGAGAGTTCGGGTTTTCTCAACAAACAAAGAATAATTTCCATCCTAGCAGATCTTTGCACCTTAAAGAGGATGTACCACCCGGTACATCCTCTTTAACCTGAACCCACGGATTGATCGGCGCCGGCATGGGGAAGCCGGTGCTGCGGTCCGTTTTTCGGACCGCCGCCCAGTTCCCGTGCACAGCGCCGTTCGATCCAGCGGTACCGGCCGGTGCAGAAGCACTGGAGGTCGGCAGGGCCGCCCCCAGTGAGAGGGAATTCCCTCCCCTGTATGACGTGGCTCCATTCATTCTAAGCGAGCCGCATTATACAGGGGAGGGAATCCCCACCCACTGGGGGCGGCCCGGCCGACCTCCAGTGCTTTAGCACCGGCCAGTACCACTGGATCAAACGGCGCCGTGCACAGGAACTGGGCGGCGGTCCGAAAAATGGACCGTGGCACCGGCTTCCCCGTGCCGGCGCCGATCGATCCGTGGGTTCAGGTTAAAGAGGATGTACCGGGTGGTACATCCTCTTTAAGGGCATGGTAGTACTGACATCCAACGGAGACCATCAATGCAAATGTAAAAGATTTACTGAGTGTGTTCATTATCGAACACAGTGTTCCCCATCTCAAAGCAAAACTACAACTCTCAGCATTCTGGGAGCTATAGTTTTGCAACAGCTGATGAGATGGAGGTTAGGAAACACTGATCTATCATATCTCATCAAGAGAGGCGTAATCTAGAGAGAAGTATTTTAAGAAGCTGCTCATGAGTTATCTTGATCCCATAGCTGATGGAATTCCCCAGACAACCACCATCATTGTGACCATAGGAATCTTCAGAACATGGAATGTGAGGCAGGAAATGGGTTAACACCTCTGAGTGCCCGTATCTCCCATCTGTAGTGCCCTTGAAACCATGCGCTCTGCTATGTGTATTTAAAGAAGCGATAAGCAAATAGATCTTGGGAAACTGTACTGTCAGTGTCATGAAAAATACAGATTTCACCTTAGTCTGGTAACAGGAAGTAAAGGGGAACCTCAGACTGGAGCAAAAAGTACAAAAACATTTCATTATTGCACAAAACCTATAAGACGTCCAATATCTGGTAATACAGCTCCATGAGGCTCAACATGTCAACAGGACAAGTATAAATATATTTCTGATTATTGTCAGAAAAAGAACAGTTTGTAGGGGAAATAACTGTATCAAAGTGAAATTGTCTTAGTTGCCCCTAGCAACCAATCAGATTCCACCTTTCATTTTTCAATGAATCTGTGAGGAATGAAAAGTGGAATCTGATTGGTTGCTAGGGGCAACTAAGACAATTCAACTTGACACCAGTTTGATAAATCTCACCCATTGTCTTTTTTAGGCAAAAAAAAAAAAGCATTTTTATTTTCTTTTAACGATGGCGGCTGTTAAATCATCATGATCATTATTTACAGAAGTCAATATAAAAACAATGGCCTTTTTTTCACCTAAAAATACATTGTGTGAACATAGGGTTTTTGCCAAATTGTTAAAGGGTTTATCCAGCGCTACAAAAACATGGCCACTTTCTTTTAGAGACAGCTTCACTCTTGTCTCCAGTTTACCTGTGGTTTACAACTAAGCTCCATTCACTTCAATGGAACAGAGGTACAAAATCTACACCAAAACTGGAGACAAGAGTGGTGCTGTCTCTGGAAGTAAGTGATGGATAACCCCTTTAAGATAGGTTATAAGTTTATTAGGAGTGAGTCTGGCCTCTATGACTGGTTGCAGCTGCCAGCTAGCCTTATGGTGTTTTATCAGACAGATTTTTGAAGCCAAAATTCAGGAACAGACTATAAACAGAAAGATTATAAGCAAAAGGTTGAGATTTATCCTCTTTTCAAATCCACTGCTAGCTTTGGCTTCAAAAATCTGTCAGATAAATCTCTCTGCCTAAACACACTATTAGTCAGTAGAATAGAGCAGTGAAGAGAATGTGCCCCCATGCCCCCATCCCCCCTTCCCCGTATAAATTGATGTCAGACCCTAGCAACATGCCATCACTCCCCGTAAAAAGAAAAAGAATCTACGGAAATTATTTTTCCAATCCATCTCCATGTACTCCTGGTGGACAGATCTGTATACCTGGGGAGTAAACTATCAATCACAACTCGCAGAGCTCTTACAAACCATGAAGGGGAACCAATATAAAAACTATAAAGCTGCATTACTTTTATTGTAATAAAGAAAAAAAATATATTTGCTGAAACCATAAGATCCTCTTTTTTTTTTTTTTTACACAGCCGGACAAGAACTTCCTTGTAACCCTTTATCTGTATTTATCTGCATTTTCAACACAAGATAAGAAGTTGCTCCTATACTTCCCATTTGATTAGAAAGTGCGTATAAAGTGCAGAGACAGACTGGCCAGGAGCGGCACCTGTCCAGGAGGCGGCCAAGTGTTATACGTTAGGTGGTGTGTGCGCCCTTTAAACTTTTACATGGGATTAACAAGGGTGTGTGTATACAATTGCACCCTTCGTAAACGGGCACTATATTTAATAGAACAAGTGACTTCCTATAAATAACATTCACCTTTTTTATACCTCTGGCTGGGTTCGACCAACATAAATCTAAGGAGTATGGAGACCTGAAAGCAGTTCTATCATCAGGTTCTGCCCAATGAACCTGATGATATGCCCCAGAAGCTCTTTACCCTATGACTGCAGGGCTGTGAATCATTCTCCTCTCTTCCTCCGCATTCTGTAGATATTCACTAATTGCCCCTATGCTAATCAGGGGCTTAGGAGCATTTGGGGCAGCCTATAGTGGGCAGCCCAGAGCAACCCTCTCGGCCCACCCCCTTCTGTACAGCTCACTATGCATAGTGGGAGGCCCAGAGAAACCCCCCTGGGCCCACCCAGCACACCCCTCCGGTGCCGCCCACTATGCATATTCATATATGCATAGTGAGCCGAATGGGAGGGGGCTGGCTGGGTGGGCCGAGCTGGCCCTCCAGGCCATCGGGTGACGTTCCAAATGTTCCTAAGCCCCTGATTAGCATAGGGGCAATTATCAAATATCTACAGAATGCGGAGGAGAAGAGAATGATTCACTGCCCTGCAGTCATAAGGTAAAGAGCTTCTGGGGCATATCATTGGGCAGAACCTGCTGATCACATGGAAAGATCATCATGTGGAAAATTGTTATAAGATTTGAATTTAAGCGATTATCCTTCCATGTCTATGCTGCCAACGAGAAGTTATTAGTGTGCCATTGATCGCATCTTTTGAGCTGCCCATAAAATTGTTGTTAATTGTTCGCAAATCTTTCAGTGTATGTACACATAATTCATTCACTGGGATGAGGAGGAGCACCAAGTATACAAACTATAATAATAACTTACGGTTCTGTGTATTATGGTGAATGATTTTAGGTGGCACATGTTTGCAACTGTTTATTATTAAATCAGAGAAAGGGGGGGGGGGGCACTATGTTTAATAGAACCCTAAGGGCCATATTACACGGCCTGATACTTAGGAGCAAGTGAGCAACGACCTGTCATGTCAGCGATCATTTGTTACACGTTCTGTGCTATTACACAGACCGAGTGGGTCCAGGTGGGACCACAGAAGAGGGCAACAGTTGTCTGCCGCCATTTCTATTACACGGAACGAAAGCCAGCAGACCATCGCTATCGTGATAATTTTATTTTTTTTAAAAGCTGAAGGACAATGATCAGCCAACACTGTGCATGTTGGCTGATGATTGACTTTTAGCATGACCTATTACAATAAACGATTATCGCCCAGAGTAGATGGCAATTGGCCAAATACGGCTGATAATCGTTCGGTGTAATAGTACCCTAAGACTCCCCTCCTGGCTGTGGTTCCACACCACATAACAGCAAGATCAGGTAGCCCGTTATAAAGATGGTAAATTTGAAACCAAGAAAATCCATCTACACATACAGTACATCTCTTAATGGATGAGTAAGAACAATTGTGCGGTTATCCGCTATAATTGTATTCGACTAATCTGATCTAATTACAGATGTCATGAATGCATCATGGTGGAACGGAATGAAATACTCACTTACTGTATATCTGTATGTATGTGAGGTTTCCATACACAATACTCGGATGTCAATGAGAATACCTCTACTAAAATAGTTTGGTCTTAGGGCTTCTGCCAGGGTTTGACACCAAGGGTGGCCGCTCTATAAACTTCTACTGTACCATCATGGCACACCGGACCAAAAGGGCAACAACCCAAAGTTATATGTTGTACTGAATTTCAAGATTTCGGTTTCCTTTAAAGTAGTTCCATTTAGTCTCCATCATGGACTACTAGCCTGGCCATAAAATGATGGACACCAAGACAGAATACCGATGGACTTCTGCAGCTAACAGTAATAAATTGGTTTAAAAGGTTTGTTTGGGATCTTGAAAAAAAAGTCACCGCAGCATAGACTGGCTAGACCAGTCATGGCAAACAGAAAGCAAAGTCATATACAGTAATGGTGACAATACATTGTGTCTATAAAATACGGAGTTCTTCCAACTTCAGCCACATGAAATATAAAATGAAATGAGAAACAGCACTGGTTATACATTCTCCTTTAAGTATCATATGTAAAGGTATCCCTTACCCATAGAATAAGGAATAACAATCTAGTTGGTGGTGAGGGTCCCAGCTTGTTATCTTGTATCGTGAGAACAGGAGGTAACTTTCTGAGTTGGAAATAGCTCTTTAAGGATATCAAAAGTACAAGAGAAAGGAAAAAGTCAGCAAAACATGCAAGTTTGTTCTGTCCGCTGAGCGGAACGTTTGGTGGACAAACTGTGCTGGGTGCAGAGGCATTGTGAACATATGTGTTGTTTCACAATGCAACATATGGCAGCCAAGGCCACATATGGAACTGGCACAGATAATATAGAAAGAAAAATAAGAGATGTCATCAGTATAGCAAGACGTCCTGGCGGCCATTCACACCTATAAATTATTTGTTGTATTGTTTTGTGTACACAGTACTTTGCTCTATTTGGATTTGGCTTTGTGCGCAGGCATGCCAGGAGCGGTTGCTGTGGCAGTGTCAATCCAACATGTACTTTGGCTCACAATAGTAAGTGTTAGATGTCAGAGAAAACAATTTAGGATTCGGACAATAAGGCAGAACTTCATTGGAAGAATTAGGTAAGAAAGTGTAATAGGAACCAAAGACAAACACCTCCAGTGGGCTCAGTGAGGCCGTGCACATTGTTAATTCTAACAAAGCCCAAACTGATTGTTATCTGTCTTCATACAGGTGGTTATTTTACGATGGCTGCATGTAGTGGTTGTCATACACCACCTGAAAATCTATACAAGAGATAAAACTGCATTTTCAAGCTTTATGTTGCGTTTACATGAAGCGATAATTCGGCCAACCGATCGTTTAACGATTTTGAAGCACGATTTAGTTTTTATAACGATCAGCATTTAGACGAATAAATCCTTAGAAAAATCGTTATTGCAATCGTTTTAACGATCGCTTAAGCCCATCTTTCACATAGGGTGAATCTTTGAAAGACTGTTTACATGAAGCAATCTGTAAATTTTTAGCGAATGACGAACAACAATTTGAGAACATGTTGAAGGATCAAAGTGAACGATTTCTCGCTCGATCTTTTTGCTGTGTTTACACGGAACGATTATTGCTCAAATGCGATTGTTATTGTGAAAATTCGAACGATAATCGTTCCGTGTAAACGCACCATTAGTCTCTGTAATCATCCAAACCACCCAAGTAGTATTTCAACACTAATCAATCAATCAAAACCTACAGAGGCTGGCAGAATTACACGGCGGGGATTCCGCTCAGAATTTCTGCCTCTTTTACTCAGTGAGTACATGCCCTTAGGGTAGCTTCACATGTACCGTATCGCAGCAGATTTGATCTAAATACTGAACACAGCATCAAATCTGTGCGGATCCTGTACGTGTAAACTCAGATGTCAGAATGAGTTGTTCTCAGTTAGTAAATGCTGCACCTAGTGAAAGACTCCTTTCATAGTTTGCACTCATGTCAATGTACAGTACAGTGTCTTGTAGAGTAACGGAAGCTTTTGGTACGGTTGTCATATTTTCTTGGAAAACAATATCAGTCCTGTCATTGTTGCCGGCCACGTATGTTGAGAAGTGCAAACATGAGTATAGAACACTGTACACATTGTAACTATTGACCCCCATCGGCAGTGCAATCATATACAGTAAGAGGCTCCAGGATACAGACTGAGCAATGGAAAGTCTTCACACTGCGGATACTCCAACACCACTATTACCTGCCACACCTCTGACTCAGTCACTGCATATGTACAAAAGAAAAAGCCAACAACCAATATGGCTGCCATTATGGCAACCACAGGAACTATCATTTATAAAGTACACCTATAATATTAAAAAATGTTTCATATGTCACAGAAATATAGTAAGTTTTGTTTGGTTGGGTCTAGGTTTTTAAAACCCCACTAATGGTTCGAAGGAGCTGGGAGAAGCACATGGTTGAAGGCTTCTCTCCCAGGCTCGTTGCTCTCCCTATCAAATGGTCTGTTTACACTGGACAATAAATGGCCCAGTCGATTGTTGAAAGATTCTGAATGGCCGATTTTTTTTAACAAACGATTTGCGTTTAAACAAAGCGATGAAGTGTTTGGAAGAGTCGTCTTTTCGATCATTTTTAAATCATCCATCAGATCAAACACTCCTCCCGAAACCGCCCCACACAACAGTTGAAATAGCTGGAAATCAGTTTACACTAAAAGATCTAGGAGCGATCGAGACGATTTGTGAACATGCTGAAAGACCATGACCACTTATTTATCGCTTGTTGTTTGATCGTTAAGAACGTTTATATGGGCAGATTATCGCTACGATTCGGTCGTTATCGCAAATTTAATAACGATAATCGTCTCTTGTACACGAACCACATCTGCAGTAAGTCTATGGAGTCCCTCTTCTGCTGTGAGTGAAGCAGTCATACATGTGCTTCTCCCAACTCCTCCTAATGGTCAAGCTGCAATCATTTCAATTTAAGGCAAAGAGTAGTTTATAAGGCCCTGAACAGATTTGCAGCTACTTTCACAATGTGTCAGAGCTTCTGATGTAGCATTTTTTCCCAGATTACCGGGGTTGTACACACGTGTAGCATTCTTTTGGTTAGTAACACGCAATTCTGCAACCAGACTGTCCAGTTCATAGCTAGACACCTTATCCCATTCACTGCTTGCTTGAAAACAAACTCCTGGTCCATCCTGAGGGGCTGTGAGATGATATAACTGGACTTTACTTATTTTAATTATTTCCTAGCTGATGTAAGGGCTTCTATGGAGAATACAGACAAAGTGGTTTGCAATAAATTAGAATATTAGAATATCAAAAATTTTTTTTTTTTTTTCAGTAATTCAATTCAAAAAGTGACCTCATATATTCTATAGAGTAATTACATACAAAGTGAACTTTTTCAAGCGTTTATTTCTATTAAAGTTAATGATAATGGATTACAGCCAAGAAAAACCCAAAAGTCAGTATTTCAGAAAATTAGAATATTATATAAAACAAACTGAAAAAAAAAAATGTTTTTAAACACAGAAATGTCGACCAAATTAAAAGTCTGTACAGTAAATGCCCTCAATACTTGGTCGGGCACCTTTTGCATGAATGACGCATCAGTGCGGCAATGTGGCATGGAGGCGATCAGCTGATGGCACTGCAGAGGTGTTATTGAAGCCCAGGCTGCTTTGATAGCGGCCTTCAGCTCGTCTGCATTGTTGGCTCTGGTGTCTTTCATCTTCCTCTTGACAATACCCCATAAATTCTCTATGGGGTTGATGTCTGGCAAGTTTGCTGGCCAATCAAGCCCAGTGATGCTGTGGTTAGTAAACCAGGTATTGGTACTTTTGGCAGTGTGGACAGGTGCCAAATCCTGATGGAAGATGAAAATTCCATCGCCAAAAATCTTTTCAGCACAGGGAAGCATGAAGTGCTCTAAAATTTCCTGGTAGCAGGCAGTGTTGACTTTGGTGTTGATGAAACCCAGTGAACCTACACCAGCAGATGGCATGGCTCCCCAAACCATCACTGATTGTGGAAAATTCACACTAGACCTCAAGCAGCTTGGATTGTGCCTCTCCACTCTTCATCCAGACTCTGCGACCTTGATTTCCAAAAAAAATGCAAAATTTAAGGTCCCTTTACACAGAGTGATTATCGTTCAAATATCGTTCAAATTAACAATCGCATTTGGGCGATAATTGGCTTGTGTAAACACTGCGTACGATCAAGCGACAAGCCATAAATTGTTCATCGTGATCTTTCAACACGTTCTAAAATAGTCGTTGGTCGTTCACAGAAAATTGGCAGATCGCTTTGTTTAAACATTCTTTTAACGATTCACCCTATGTGTGAGATGGGCTTAAGCGATCTTAAAACAATTGTAATAATTTTTTCATACGATTTATCGCTCCATCTAAACGCTGATTATTATAAAAAACACATTGTTACTTCGAAATCGTTATTTGTCAATTGCACAAATTATCGCTCCGTGTAAAGGGACCATTACTTTTATCTGAAATCAGCACCTTGGACCACTGATCAACAGTCCAGTTCTTCTTTTCTTTGGCCCAGATAAGATGCTTTTGGCGTTGTTTATTGGTCAGGAGTGGCTTGACACATGGAATCCAACACTTGTAGCCCATGTCCTGCAGACCTCTGTATGTGGTGGCTTTTGACGCACTGACTCTAGCAGCAGTCCACTCTTTGTGAATCTCTCCCAAATTTTTGAACGGCATTTTTGTTACAATCCTGTTAAGACCCGGTTGCTTGTGCACCTTTTTCTACCACACTTTTTCCTTCCACTCAACTTTCCATTAATATGCTTTGATACAGCAATCTGAGAACAGCAAGCTTCTTTAGCAATGAACTTTTGTGGCTTACCCTCCTTGTGGAGTGTGTAAATGACTGCCTTCTGAACATCTGTCAAGTCAGCAGTCTTTCCCATGATTGTGTTGCATACTGAACCAGACTAATGCTGCGTTAACACGGAGCGATAATTCGCCTGATCATACTATTAACGATTTTGAAGTAACTATTTTTTTTTTTATAACAATCAGCGTTTAGACGGAACGATATATTGTACGGAAAAATCGTTTTGGGATCGCTTAAGCCTATCTCACACATAGGTTAAATCGGTGAACGACTGTTTACACGGAACGATCTGCGAATTTTTTGCAAACGACGAACGATGATAGGATCAAAATTAACGATTTCTCGATCGTCGTTTGATCGTTCGCTGCGTTTACACGTACGATTATCGTTCGAATTTGATCGTTATCGTGCAAATTCGAACGATAATCGTTCCGTGTAGACGCAGAATAAGTGACCTTTTATAACAATTAGGAAGCCACTGCAGGTGTTTTGGGTTAATTATTCTAATTTTCTGAAATACTGACTTTATGGATTACAGGCAAGAAAAACCTAAATCATTAACTTTAAGAGAACTAAACGCTTGAAAAACTTCACTCTGTATGTAATGACTCTATAGAATATATGAGCTCACTTTTTGAATTGAAATACTGAAAGAAAAAAAAAAAAATGTTTTTGTTGATATTCTAATTTATTGCAAACCACTGTAGGTGACCCTCTTGGCCTATACACCTGCATTGAGGCTGTCCACAAAGTAGTTTTTCTATGACAGGTCAGAGGTTGAAATGACAGGATCTCCTTAGGACCGGTTTCACACAAGTTTGTTACACGCACATTTCTGTGTCTGTGTTATGGATAGGGCCTGACTGATGACCCAAAAAAGATACAGAAACACCTTTAATATATACTGCATCTTGTCAGTAAGGATGGGTGCCTCTTTTTCATTTTTGCTCCAATATAGGAGACAAATAACAAAACAAAAGACAGAAAGACATTACAGATCGGCAACATCCTGGATACCAACAGTGTACGTCCAACTTCAACTTTAATGGGGTTTAGCCGAGTCATTTGTTTTGGCATTTTTGGTGGAACCTGCGATGGAGGCTCCTCATGGGATCCCATCCTAGTAAACATAGCATGTATTCAGTTGTCAGCATTTGCCACATGTCTCAGCTTTGCTAATGTCTGTGACGAGCTCCAGGAGAGAGTAGGCTTTTATGAGGTGATCAAATCGCTGAAATAATGGAAGCATTTAGCCATTCAAACCTATGTTATATTATCAGCGATATGATTACTATATTAGGACAACGTGTCCCCTTTTCCCGACGCATTTTGCCATAGCCGTGGTATCTTCAGAGGAAATCTGAGTCTTTATCATATGTACATTAAAGGGGTTTTCTGACTAAAAAATATGACAGCCTGAAGGGGAAGGGGGGGGGGGGGGATATTACACTACAGTCACCTTTCTGCTCTACCTTCATCCCCCTTACATTTCATAGGAGAGAAACTTAACCACGTCCCATCAGAATCTGTATTACATACATCATGTGCTTCTAGGATAGGAGATATTACGTACTGGTATTATCTCCTAGATTCTGTCATCTATGTATATTAACCAATACACATAGAATTGCACAAGACAGAGGTGACATAGAGCTACGCGCCTACACAGTCCTCTGTCCCGGAGATGCAGCTGCTCTTTACACACTGGGGCGTCTGCCATAAATGCCGCTCATAAATACCTACACCATTAGTTTATCTGATAAATCCATCCTGATCTGCTGCCATATGGATCACACATATACCATGTATACAGTACGGTTCAGTCCTGTGCAAGAGTCATAGTCATAGACCTCCCTGCATTGTGCTGACTTGTTTGCATTGGATTGCCGGAGTCCAGATCCTAATTTACCTAAAGGGAGGAAGCGTTGTGATTTTACTTTAACCTTCTTTTCATAAATTTGAATGTGGTTACAGATGGCGCCTGAGAGTATTTAGGACAGACACGCTCACCCCGACTGTGAATGACAGAAAACTTGTCAGCGTAATAATGGCAGGGTCAGAGGAGACTGTCATGTATTATGCTGAGGGGGTCAGGGGAGGCTGTCATGTATTATGCTGAGGGGGTCAGGGGAGGCTGTCATGTATTATGCTGAGGGGGTCAGGGGAGGCTGTCATGTATTATGCTGAGGGGGTCAGGGGAGACTGTCATGTATTATGCTGAGGGGATCAGGGGAGACTGTCATGTATTATGCTGAGGGGGTCAGGGGAGACTGTCATGTATTATGCTGAGGGGGTCAGGGGAGACTGTCATGTATTATCCTGAGGGGGTCAGGGGAGACTGTCATGTATTATCCTGAGAGGGTCAGGGGAGACTGTCATGTATTATCCTGAGAGGGTCAGGGGAGACTGTCATGTATTATGCTGAGGGGGTCAGGGGAGACTGTCATGTATTATCCTGAGCGGATCAGGGAGAAGTGTTCCCTGTAAACAATGATGTCATGGAATGGAGCACAAGACGCCTTGACACCTGTAATAGAAGTCTATACAGGTCCTCACTGCATTGAAATATAATGGAAATCCCAGCCGAATACATTGATTAAATAACAATTCTCTAACATAGGATGGCTACTGAAACGGTTCACCTGTTAGCATTGGAATACACACATCAATCACTGTTTAGCATATACACTGTAAAAGATCCCTGTGTATACAATAAGCTTATCTAGAGGAATGACGTATGGATACTTTTTGCATAACCGTCGTACAGATATATGTTGGCATACCTGTACTGAACTTCACTACTCAATCCATAAGCATCCTGCAAATATATGCCATATACTGTTGTATTCAATCATATTGTAACATAATGGGGAACTATAGCACATATGCATATACTGGGGCACACATACAGTAGTAGTCTGCTGGAACATGAGGGTATACATACTGTGGCACACATACAGTAGTAGCCTTGTGCTGGAAGATAAGGGTATATATACTGCGGCACATATACAGTAGTAGCCTTGTGCTGGAAGATGAAGGTACACATACTGGAGCACACATATAGTAGTAGCCTTGTGCTGGAAGATGAGGGTACGTATACTGCAGCACACATATAGTAGTAGCCTTGTGTTGGAAGATGAGGGTACATATACTGCGGCACATATACAGTAGTAGCCTTGTGCTGGAAGATGAGGGTACACATACTGGAGCACACATATAGTAGTAGCCTTGTGCTGGAAGATGAGGGTATGTATACTGCAGCAAACATATAGTAGTAGCCTTGTGTTGGAAGATGAGGGTACATATACTGCGGCACACATACAGTAGTAGCCTTGTGCTGGAAGATGAGGGTACATATACTGCAGCACACATACAGTAGTAGCCTTGTGCTGGAAGATGACTATACGTATACTGCAGCACACATACAGTAGTAGCCTTGTGCTGGAAGATGAGGGTACATATACTGCGGCACACATACAGTAGTAGCCTTGTGCTGGAAGATGAGGGTACATATACTGCAGCAAACATACAGTAGAAGCCTTATGCTGGAAGATGACAATACGTATACCGCAGCACACAGAGTAGTAATCTTGTGCTGGAAGGTGAGGGTGCGTATACTGGGGCACATATACAGTAGTAGCCTCGTGTTGGAAGATGAGGGTACATATACTGCAGCACACATACAGTAGTAGCCTTGTGCTGGAAGATAAGGGTATATATACTGCGGCACATATACAGTAGTAGCCGCGTGTTGGAAGAGGAGGATACATATACTGCGGCACACATATAGTAGTAGCCTTGTGCTGGAAGATGAGGGTACACATACTGCAGCACACATATAGTAGTAGCCTTGTGCTGGAAGATGAGGGTACATATACTGCGGCACACATATAGTAGTAGCCTTGTGCTGGAAGATGAGGGTATGTATACTGCAGCACACATACAGTAGTAGCCTTGTGCTGGAAGATGAGGGTATGTATACTGTATCACACATAGTAGGCTTACGCAGGAAGATAAGCACACAGGGTGGAAACAGCATTATCCTGCAGAAAGAAACCACTGTTGCCAAGAAAGGAAGTACCTGATCATCAAGGCGACATCCACATGAATGACAGGACCAAGAGGTCCCAGTTAAACAATGCTCAGAGTATCGCATTACCCCCAGTGCCTTGCCTTCTTACCATAGTGCATAGTGCAGTCTCTTATATCTAAATAAATATGTGATATATGTGACCAGGCCGCCTTCTCCCACTACACAGTGGTCCAGTTCTGATGGCCTCGTACCCACAGTGGGTGCTCTCAGAGAGGCTCATCACAGGCTCTCTGACTGGTCGGCCACTATGCTACAATGTGTTGTACGGCCGGGCACTTCAATGGCACAAATACAACCCACATAACTGCAGGTCCTGTAATTGTACAGGTGGAGGTGTCACATGACGCTTATTCCTGCGCTCCACAACAATAACTGTAATGGAGTATAACAAAAGGATTATAGCTGGAGTCATTAATCAGCTTTCCGTGTCACAAGGTCTTAGAACTCGGCAGGCCAGGTACTTGGCCATTTAGGAACATCTAATGCCTGCTGACAATATGCAGTAATCGCTTAACTCTCTGCTGGCCGAGGTAACCCCAGGAGTTAATAGTCCAAACTTACTTACATACAGTACAAAGGCAGGAAATGACGGAAATATTTTAGATGACTGTTTTGAGCAAAGTTTTTGCTATTTTTTTGGGTGTTTTATGTGTGAACATAGCCTGAAGAAGAAAAAGTGGCAAACAGACTGTCGCAAATGGCCAAGGACTGGATGATTCAACCCCCAGTGATTGCTAGAAGCCAGGAGAAGCGCTCAGCTAAGCTCTTCTCCATAGTCTTAGGGCTCGTTCCCACTGAGGAAAGGTAGCGGAATTCCGCGACGGAATTGTCCGCCGCGGAATGCCGTTAGCCTCCCGCTCATAATGGAAGTCTATGGGAGGCGCGCGCTCCTGCCCTGTCCGCGCTGAAGAATGAACATGTTCATTCTTCAGCGCGGACAGGGCAGGAGCGCGCGCCTCCCATAGACTCCCATTATGAGCGGGAGGCTAACGGCATTCCGCGGCGGACAATTCCGTCGCGGAATTCCGCTACCTTTCCTCAGTGGGAACGAGCCCTTATTACAGAATCTGTCTCCTGCAGAGAGCTGGGGAGAGCAGCACTTACCCGAGTGCTTCTCCTGGTTAGTTGCACCATACTGCAGGGGTCGGAACATCAAGGCCCTGACCTAAGGCATGTCAAAAGTTTTGTTAAATGACACCAATACAGAAAAAAAAAATATTTCAAAAACTACCACTTAAAGGGGCATTCCAACTTATAACATATCCCCTTATCTCTAAGGGGGGATCTAAATACTGCCTCTCCTTACTATCTTGAGAATGGGGACCTGAATCTCACCTCAGAATACCTGTGCACCTCTTCTCCGATCATTGTGTGTGTAGCTGCGAGAGACCACCAGCGCTCGGCTCCATAGACAAAGAATGGGGGGTCCCAGCAGTCAGACTTCCTGTGCTTAAGACACATTCCCCATCTGGTGATAGCCAATTACTGTTACCTTGGAATACCACTTTAAGGGTATACTGCTTTTCTTTCTCACTTTGTATAATGCCTAATGGTGCTTCACACAGACAGATTTATCTGACAGATTTTTGAAGCCTAAGCCTGAAACGGACTATGAACAGGGAACAGGTCATAAAGGAAAGACTGAGACTTCTCCTCTTTTCAACTCCATTCCTGGCTTTGGCTTCAACAATCTGTCAGATAATCTGTGTGTGTAAACTGCTTTGCCCTCATACAGCCACACTACACGTCATGCAGCAGTATACGGCTCAGGGGATATACGTGACCTTTACGATGTGCAGGGTTTGTGCTCCGTCGTTTGCTGCTTTCAGGTAGAACCAAAGTGACCACCGGTTTCCATGACACAGCTCTCTCCGCTCACTTGCTGCACTTAGCAGTGTTTTTTACGCCGCAGAATGCTGTGTGTGAATGGCCCCTTACTCACATAATCGGGGGGGGGGGGGGGGGGTTCTCCAGCACAATCTGCTGACCAGGAGTGAGAGCACAGCAGGTCACCTTGACCTCCATACATGGATCTGCCAGGAGAATGTTCCCAGCACATCGTGTGTGTGTGAGATATATATATATATATATATATATATATATATATATATATATATATATATATATATAATGGACAGAGACTACAAGTAGCTGGCAGCCTATAGGCTTTATAAGAAATAAAAACATTGGATATTGAACATGTGGGGCTGTGTACTTCATAGCCTAATGCTACGTTTACACGTAACGATTATCGTGCGAATTTGCGCAATAACAACGATCGAATTCGAACGATAATCGTACATGTAAACGCAGCGAATGATCAAACGACGAGCAAGAAATCGTTCATTTTGATCTTTGAACATGTTCGCAAAAATTTGCAGATCGTTCCGTGTGAACAGTCGTTTGCCGATTTAACCAATGTGTGAGATAGGCTTAAGCGATCGCAAAACGATCACAAAATGAATTTTCCATACGGTATATTGTACCGTCTAAACGCTGATCGTTATGAAAAAAAACGTTACTCTGACATTGTTAAGCGTACGATCGGGCCAATTATCGTTTAGTGTAAACGCATACTGGAGCCCACCTCCATCTGCAATGAGCAGGACTGAGCAGTGATCCAGGGAGTGAAGCGCCCAGCTCCGCGCTTCTCCCAGCTCTATCTATAGATGGGAGGGGGTCTCAGCACTGAGGATGGTCCAGTCCCATTATTTTCTTTGGCTGTTCTATCACAATGAGATTGTTTGGGAAGGGTCCTGGACTCCATCATTACAGCAGGGTACTTATACTGCTGGGGTCACACATTCTGTCACTAGATGTCACACAAAGCACTTATCTGCATAAAAGCCACAGAAAATCTACCCAATCCCCGTACACTACTATAAAAGGCTGCAAAAATATAAAAAAAAAACTGCATAAAACTGCTCCATACCCTGATATCTCCAGCCTCAATCTGCCTGTGACACAAGCTTAGTTTTGAGCCTCACAATGCAGAGTGTGAACACAGGCTTACTGAGAAGCCATTGCTGATCTCCCCCCCGGTATAGGACACACTCACTCCCCGGAGCCCGCACTCACCTGACGGCTGCACCTGCTGCTATTACCAGCAACCTTCCCGGATCCAGCAAGTGCACACACGGGGCGTGGCCTCTGAGGGGGGCGGGGACTCCGGCCACTCCCACCTGCTGTTTTACCTTCTGGGAACAGAACGGTGTTAACCCGTGCAGCGCCGCCTCCTCCTGTGCCGGGGACTGAAGGTATTCCAGCTGCCAATCATCTCTGTCATCAGTATAATAGGGGGAGTGAGACACAGTAACACGTATACAATCCGTGCGACAATTGCCCAGACTGTCTCCCTGTGCTCCGCGGATTGTAAGTGCACGAATACGCGTGTCTGCTGGAAGGCGAGGTTCCCACGCGGTTTTTTTTAAATGCTAAAGACACGTGAACTTTTTTTGAGCGTGAGAAACAAACATTTTACTGCTCAAATATTGGTTCAAATGTGTGAGTGTGTGTGAACAGAGCCTAACATTACAGGGGTCCCCAGCTGGTTTGGCTGCGGGTTTTCTGTGTGAACATTCCCCTAACCAATCCGCAGTAGATTACAGGGCCAGCAAAGTAGGTTTGATTTCTCATCTACACAAAGCGGAGCACTCCCTGAATAACATTGGCCTGCAGTGAGGATTTTAAAGGGAAACTTAGGCAAAAAAACACAAAACATTTTTTAAATCAGCTGGTGTCAGAAAGTTATATACATTTGTAAATTATTTGTATTTAAAAAAAAATCAAGTCTTCCCATACTTATTAGCTGGTGTATGTCCTGCAGGAAGTGGTGTATTCTCTCCAGTCTGACTGAGTGTCAGGAACTGTTCAGAGCAGGAGAGGTTTTCTATAGGCATTTGCTCCTTCTCTGGACAGTTCCTGACATGGACAGAGGTGGCAGCAGAGAGCTGCGTGTCAGACTGGAGAGAATACACAACTTCCTGCAGAACATGCAGCAACTGATAAATACTGGAAGACTTGAGTCTTTTCAATAGAAGTATTTTACACACTTGTATGACTTTCTGACACCAGTTTATTTTTAACCTTTTTTTCCACTGGACTACCCCTTTAAGGGCTACCTTAAGGAGAATGGGTGACAGGTGCCCTTTAAAATCAGTGTTATGTTTCACATTTCTTGCAGATTTTTTTCCCATTGAAATGAACTGTTAGCGTCCATTCACATGTACAGAAAGCTGCAGATATCAATGTAACTTAATGATGGAACACAGCATCCAATCTGCTGCGAATCTTGTGTGTGTGAATGGATGCTAAGCTGAATTTACTAATTACACACTAGCACCTTGGACCCCAAGCATATAGTTTCGAAAAAGGGAAGGGAAGCCTGCCAGTTCTGAGAGGGACTTCAGAAAATTCAGTGCCCCCCCTCACAAAAAAAACCCTATATATATCTTCCCCTTTCGAGACGATGTGCTTGGGGTCCAAGATGTGCGTCTCTCTCTGTTTTATTCCCCTCCAGATGATTTTGGCCCCCCTTATGTGGCAAAGTGGTAGGGGGACCTAAACATCACCTTGACTGACCAACAATTGGAAAGACTGTATCAACTTACACAGAAATCTTCGATTGCCAGTGGATTCCTAGAGGCGGGGTATGAATTATTAGTGAGATGGTATTACGTGCCTTATTGTTGGCGCTGCAGGGCAGATTGCAGAGATTGTGTGAATGCCTCCTTACTCCTTGTGCCAGAAAATAAAAGCATTTTTCTACATCCAGGAAGCAAAGACAGATATATGAAAGGTAGCATGTGTCTCCTTAACCCAGCAGCATCTAACAGTGTCAGCAGTTTGAAAAGTTATGTACAGCTGACAGATTCACTTTAAGGTCAGGATATGCCAGAAGAAACAGCCCCTCCTCCAATGTACCACTGATACCTTTGTATCCCTTATAGTGATCCTCTACCTGATCGCAGCAGAATCCTATGGGTCACAGCAAAGGCACCAGGATGAGCTTAAGTGTAAGTTGGGCTTTGACCTATAACGTCGGAATATTCAAGGGGTTTCACTGATGGTCTATACAAAAGATAGCAGAGTGAAGGGGCTGCGGTATGCTCCAGTGAGTGCCCCATTCCCCTGATTGTTTACATAAGGATAGCGCCTCATGCATACAGGAGGCTGTGCCTGGTACTGCAGTTTAGCTCCATTACAATGAATAGGATTGAGTGGCAGTACCAGGCACAGCTATACTAGTATGTATGACAAAAGATGTGATAAGGAATGCCTTGGCCTTTTTGTCAGATCCGTACCAATCACCCACTGATAGCTATCCTGAGGAAAGTTATAAATGACCAGGTTAGGCCTTTTGCCTAGGTCCCGTAATTGCAGATCCGTAATGATCACAGTTCAACTTAGAGCAGATTGATTTCTATTGGGCTAATCACACAGTCCGTTTTAATTTTGATCCATAATCCTTTCCTAGTGCGGATTGTGATTGCGGTACGGATTACCAATAGAAGTCTATGGGATCAGTATTATTTACAGACGCCATGGATGTTGCATCTTTGATGTCCATAAAAAACATGGATCATATCTAAGCAAACTAGTACTGTTCACATTTTACAGAAACGGATACAATTACGGATGATTTTTCACGGATCACGGAGAAAAAATAGCAGGAGGTTTTGTGGCCCCAAAATATCACTGAACCACACGTTCACACTAGGGCCCATTCACACTACAGAATCGGCGCCAAAATTACGCTTGGAACCCCCCGCCCGCGGAATCCCTCTTGCTATCTCTTTCTTCAGTGGGAGGCCTCGCGTGCCTCCGCTTTCCGCCCCTTGACATGTCAATTCATTGAGCGGAGGCGTGTGAGACCTCCCATTGAAAGAGATAGCAGGGGGGAGTCCGTGGACGCCAATTCCATAGTGTGAATGGGTTCTTAGCCTAAAGTTCCTCTTCCTTGCTATCCCTAGTCAGGATAGCTTCTACTTTCTGGACCAGATTGAGTGGATTGTATTGCAGTTATAATACTACCAATTCTTATAGGGAATGCTCTGGAGCTGGGTGACCCGGGTTATCTTACATCTACACATTACTACCTGCATAGCAATTACACAGTTAGCAGGACTGAGACTGCTTTAGCTGCCTATTTATAGTCAACATGTGTATGAAGACATGTAGGGTATTTTAGGTTCTGGGAGGATCCAGGTTTGCTCCCATAACAAATGAGTGATTATGTTATATAATAATATGGTGTGACGACCGCCCTCACCTAAAGCAACCGCTCATTTCCTTCCAGCAAATAAACTTTCACTAACTAGTAAAATATCACATTGAACTGTAATAATGGACTAAAATAACAGCCCCATAAATAGGAGGTGTAGGTGGCCACGAGCACACTCTGCGTATGTTCACACGTGGCAGTTTTATTGCAAGGATTTCTAGGACTAGAACGTGTCCCATCAGGACAATATGGCACCAGAAGCATGTAATAAAGTAGCATCTTGTAGCAGAGTCAAGAACTGGGGGGGGGGGGGGAATGGGGGGTACTCTAAAGGTTACATATATTTTCAACCATATGGAGAAACTATACATAGACAAGAGGCGCTGTATAACAATGTAGTGTCAGAATATGTGTTTCTTTTCTTCTTTCTTACACCTAGGCAAAAGTGTTTCTCTACATTGTCACAGTTAGGACAGTAAACTGCTGTACCTTACACCTTGCCTACGCCGTGGATTATTTAAACTCAGGACAGTCAACCCCCATAAAGAAAGGAAAGGAACACTAAGACTGTGCTGTAGTAGAGCACAGTGCAAGTTAGCCGCTCTCTACTGACTTTCACACGGCTGAGTAGGGAGGACACTACTAGCTAGCTCCACCCAGATACAAAGCCCTGGGACTTGTACTACCCACCAGGACGGAAACCCGACACTGAGGGGCAGAAGGCAGTCACATGAGATAACTGAGACTCATGTATACGTGAGTTTCTTCAAGACACTATAGATATACACTTCACCACATCCCGCAGCAGAGTACTCACTAATTTAAAGTACTTACTGCTTCTGTTATCTTCTTCTATCAACTCATCTTCTACGAGTTCCTAATACTGTTATTAACTTTTTGCGCTGTTTGTTATTATTATTTCACTGAAGATACCTTTTCTAAGTACACTTCACACCTCACATCTGTTCTAACAAAGGTCCGGTTGCCGTATGTCTGGGGGTGGGTGTTACTAGTGACTACCATGACAAGTAGCGCCCAAAACACCAGGGGCCACCAGGAAGTTCAATACCAGTCCCAGCAACCTGGGCCATGGCAACAATATACAGCAAGTGCTATTTTATATATATATACAGAATCGAATATTACCTTAATATAATGTTTATCATGTATGAAAGAACAGTTGAGCTACTGCAGGACTACAACCCTCACTATGCTCACACAGTATACAGCTACCTAGGCAAGTCAAAGAGTGACATGTTGGAGAATAATGATGTATACAGTGTGTCCTTGTGTTAGGGTCCAGTTAATAAGTTCTGTATGATGCACGGAATTTATACACCACAACGTATAGGGTTAGATACACCAGCAGCACAATATCACACATATCACATATATATTGATAAATCATCTAAATAAGGCTGTATCAAATAGATTAGGCTCAGATACACCTGTCCACACATGACAAGCTTAGTGTGGAAACAGCACTGTCAAGGAGGGAACTGCAACCATGGCAGCTGCTAGGGGGCCTGTAGTGTCACAGGGACCTGAAGAGGCATACATTCTCCAGCCAGGTGTAGCCTGGAACAAAGGGCGCTGCCAGCACATTTTTGTATTTTTAGTGCAATTCAAAGCAAAACTACACAGCCTATCAACAGCTAAATTGTTTCATCAAAGACCCTTGAGCTGTAGCACAAGGGAGCTGGAGGAGGAAGATATAGCATAAGAAGTCTATGAGGAAGGGAAAGGAATCAGTGAGAGAAGGGAAGAACAGAAGTTTGTATGGGGTAGGCCTTGGCAACAGTCTAACAAAGGGGCGACAAGCAGCAGTCAAAGTGAGAAGGGAGCCATGAGCAGCAGTCTGTGTGAGAGGGGAGGCCATGAGCAGCAGTCTGTGTGAGAGGGGAGGCCATGAGCAGCAGTCTTTTTTGACAGGGGGTGGAGGGAGGGTTACGAGCGGACGTCAAAGTGGGGAGGGGGTATTTTGAGTGGTGTAATATGTGAGGAAAAGCCATGAGCATATGGGGGTCTTTTGTCAGGGTTCATAGTTTTCTAATTTTTCCTCAGATGTGGTCTTTATCCCCAAGCAGAAAGCAGCCAGCACCCTCTTTGTATGGAGCGGGCCTAGCTGCAGAGCACACACCATACTTCCTCACCTGACACCTAAGTGTATGTCATAGGCCAGGAAGAAGTTAAAGAGGTCAATTAAAAAAAATTGGACAGAGAAAAAAGTTTTTATCGGTCAAACCCTGACCGTTTTTTTTTTTATGACAGTACCCATCTAAAGGATTATGCAGGTACAAACCATCTTTATGTTAAGGCATCCTCCTCCTCAAAAAGCTGATCAACAGGAGTGCTGGGAATTGGTACTCCACAATCTAATATTACTAGCCTAATCCAATGATAGTTCATCAACTTGAAAAGGATGGATAACCCCTTTAAATCCACGCACAATTGTACAAACAAGTAATCCAAGTCACCTGATGAATGGTTTCTGGAGAGATTGTTGGCTGCTATGGACATTAGTGAGAGCCAGGGATTTACATAGGAAAATCCGTTCCGTGCAGTAAGGGTATGGCTGTTTGTGGTCAGAGGTGTACCTAATCCTATCATTGGTGGTAATTCTGCACCCTTCTCAGGAAAGCACCTCCTGGATTTGGGCTGAAAGGTATAAGATTCTGCCTTTGACTGACAGATGAGATACAGTAATGTGGACCTGTGGTCAGTCAGCCAGGATAAGAATGGAAGTGAGGAGGGCATGCCACACACCCCGCAGAGCTCACCAGCTTATTATTTTAACATATGTAGGCTGCATTCCCACATACAGGATCCGCTGCAGATTTGATGCTGTGTTCAGTTATTTAGATTAAATCTGCTGCAGATCCGCGGCATAAAATCCACTGCGATACGTTATGTGTGAATCTACCCGTAAAGTGTATTCCTGCAGACAGATACCTGGCAAGAAGACTGTAACATAACATAGAAGCTGCTCAGTCCTGAGTATGTGCTTTAAGGGTGGATATCAATCTGATAGGAGCAGAAATGCATACAACAGCAGCTCAGGTCAGACGCTCTTTTCAAGATTACGTGTCAGCACATAAGGTTACATAGAGAGGAGTGTTCTGCCATCACATGGCCAGGACTATTACTGCATTCAGGGCTGGATTGTACAGCACCTATGGGACCTACCCCAGCCACTTCTTCCAACCCTCCCAAGGCGCAAAAGATGGATGGGCAGACATTTTGGCTGCCAGGCAGAGATTTGGAAAATTGTGCCTGGTAAAATTAAACATGGCAACACTACCTGTACTCCATATTAGGTATGCTCACATGCAGATTTGTTGCAGAAGTCTTCTGAAACTGTACAGCTATTCCTTACAGGTAATTGCCGCTGTTGCCCCTGCATGTATATTCCAGGAAAAATAAATCTATCTCACAGTGCATGACAGTCCGCTATGGGTTCATCAGTCTTATTTTATATTGGGGTACAGTTCCCATCATGGACAGATGTGGCAGCAGAGAGCATTGTGTCAGACTGGAAAGAATACACCACTTCTATATAGCTTTCTGACACCAGTTGATTTGAAAAGATTTTTTTGCTGAATTGCCCCTTTAAATCCATTTCCCATATTATACAAAGGTGAATGCAACTTAATGCAGAGGTTTCTTTTAAAGCAGCACTATCAGCTATCATTATCTGCCCAGAGAACCTGCTGATATGCCGCAGAAGCTAAGTACCTTAGGAGTAGATCACGGTTACGGTACTAACGTTCTTCTGCTCCACCGCATTATTAATGCGCTAATTGCCCCTACAAAAATCTGGGGCTTAAGAGCATTTAGGGGGTTTCCCCGACCCCTATGCATATTCACATATGCATATTGGGCTCCATTTACTGCACCTGCGCAGGGAAGATATCCTGTTGGAGACTGGCTGCTTCCCGCGCACGCACGATTCATCTGGGTCGTCTGACAGTGACAAGAATCTTCCTGGAGGTCACTAAACTGTAAGTATAAGTGTATGTCCGTCCATGCATGTGTGTGACTTAAATTGATTGCTCTTTTGCAAATTGTATGAATGAGAGAGAGTTGAATAGTGTATGCCTGTTGAGAGAGTGTGCATGGTGTGGATGAGGAGTGTGCATGATGGGCATTGTGTGGACCCATCATGCACTCTCATAATCCACACACTATTCAACGCTCATTCATACAATTTGCAAAAGATCAATCATTTCAATTCACACACGCACACACACTGATGCCCTCAGTAACCTTCGGGAGGATTCTTCTCACCGTCAGGCGGCCCAGATGAATTGCACATGCGCGGGAAGCAGCCCTTCTCCGACAGGACATCTTTCCTGCACAAGCATAGTAAATAGAGACTACTATGCATATACGAATATGCATAGTGGGCAGGACAGGCAGGTTGCAGTGGTGCTCGGGGCCTGCGGGCAACGGCCCAAATGCTCTTAAGCCCCAGATTTGCATAGGGGCAATAAGTGAATTAATAAAGAATGCAGTGGAGCAGAACATTAGTAACAGCGATCTACTCAAAGTACTCAGCTTTTGCGCCATATCAGGTTCTCTAGGCAGAATCTGCCGCTTTAGGACCTCTCACTTGCAAATGACGACTCAAGACAACAGTGTTAGGCAATCATAAATCCTTTATTTATATACATAGATACATATAAAGCAGTGCTAGTTACATTTTAACAGCTGTCAGTGCCAGCCAAGAAGGAGAAAGTGCAGAATAAGCCCAAACTATTTACAAATATAATACACCACATAGTAATCTGAATGTCCAGACAGACATCAGGATTCTTGGCAATTCTTTTCCTATGGTAAGAATGTATGGTACCTACTAATAGGGTTAGAAAATGAGGGTGGCAATGAGATTTGGCAAGTATAAATACCACAATACGTGTGAAACAATATAAGCTCTAAATACCATGTAAAACAAAGGAAAAAAAATTATGAAACTCAAAATTGCTGTCAACTAATGTCATAGCCCTGAAGTGTGCAGTCTCATCTGATGACGCCATTTAGCAAGATAGTGTAGACAATGAGTGGCTATCCAGCCATTGGTCTCCCACCATGCATGACAAGAGTGGTGGCTTTGCATCAGCTGGAGACATACAGGATGGGGACTGCTAGTCTAGAATTTGTTGGTTGCTCTTTATATAATGTAGTATTGTACAAACCATCCAAACGGGAGGTCATTTATGTCACGACATACTAGGGCAGATATCACCACGATGATACAGAATATAGCAATGTGTGACCTGAGGTTACGCGTCATTCTCACTCTTATTCAGAGGCTCCGTACAGAACTGGATGAACTGGATTACAATATGGTAAAAAAAATTCACCGGCCATTGTAATACATGACATCTGGCAGTAATCTCTGGTGACTGAATACTGCACAGTGAAGTGGAAAAGTCAAGTGGAGGCGTTACCCGAGGCTGTACAGAAACTGGGTACAGTGAAGGGAATGCATCAACTGTTGACTAAGGCCGGGTTTACGTGAGTGTATTACATGCACTGTCAGGGTACAATAGGAGATGTAGTTCTGCAATGGCTAAAGAGCCCCAGGCTGGAGAACGCCTGTTTAAAGTTGTGTGTGAGGCGAAGGAGGGAGAAAAATAAAAAAGATTAAAACTTTTCTTGCTAGTGTCGATAATGGATAGCATTCAGTGAATAGAAACCACCCGAGTACTGAGCAGGGTTTTTTCCCCATTGATGGACATCAACCAGAGATCTTGAAAAGTCGTGTACAGTTGTACAGTTAACAAAAAGCAAAGTACCCCTTGTAATGTAACGTAATGGTAATGTGACCCTCAGCGCTGCCATTTTCCAGACAATAAAGCTTCAACAAACATCTTTGCTGGGCTCAGAGAAGGACGTCCTGGAACGTCTGCATCTCCAGAGAATGCTGCCCGAGAGACAAGCTAGTAAGTGGCAAAGAGCAAACAGGTTCAGTGCTGGTAATACTAAGACTAGGTCTGAAATGTAAAAAAACACACATAAGGGGTGACACGAAGAAATCAGCTTCAATATATACTTTATATATAAGGGAGGGGAAGGATATTAAGTAGTTCTGGCAAATCTGAGGTAGAAGAATAGTTTGGGAAACTTCTTCCCTGAGGTGAGATCTTTTGGGTTACCCATTATTAAGTGGATCAGTCACACTATGCAGCCCTAGGTAAGTCCTCCTATTAACCAGACAGCACCATTATTTTCCCACTTTCAGCCATCAGTAGGGCAGACTAGCCCTAATGCTACATTGTCATTACATAGAACTGCACAGTCTGATCACAGATCCACTATAAGATTACAAAAATATATTATGTTATATAGAAGGCAGCGCAGATGAAAAAAGTATAGACAGCTGCACACAAGATAAAGGCTATACAGAGAACGTAAGTAAATATACACAGAACGCGTAATAAATTAATAGAGAACATAACACGAGTGCTCAGAGTACAGATTCTACAGGTAATGTGTGATCCTTCCAGTTATATCACCTGACTACAACAACTACACAGGTACACAAACTGTAAGGTGTGCTTCATACAGCTAGAGTGCCACTGTAATATAACCAAAGCCCTTAGGGGCCAAACTATTTTGTGCCGGATGTACGGATGATTGGTGAGCCATTGGTTGCGACAAATTTCACAGCACTTACTGGAAGTTTCTCAACATAGTTATGTCCTGGCAAATGTCCTATACTAGTGGACTTAGATATAGGACCAGGGCTGCAGAATGGCCTGCTCTAAGTACTTAGGCCAGGACAAACTAAATATCTACCCTAGGAAACCCCCACTATGACACCTTTACCTTAAACTTTTCTCATCAACGTTGTACAATCTCAATGATCAGTCAATTATCACCCACAATCTTTTCCTCAAACGTAACACCTACCCTCGGCTCCCTGTCGCCCTTATTCTTTGGCTACTAATAGACTATTACCATCTGTAAGAGAGACTTCACCAACACATTGCATCAGAGGGAGTCCGTGGATTCTGCTAGATCCATTCACAGATTTTAAGAGTATTGGTAGACCGGGTGTGAAGGATGGAAAATGAACAGGTTAAACAAAAGCATTCTCTAAAATCCACAGGATATATATTCTGTGCAATACGAATATACTGGAATTCAGTATCAACTCTGCACTTAGGTATACAGGCAGCTGAGATGTTAGACATGGCAGCTTTATATACCATACACTCTGTATGGTAACTATGACATAGGCTGATTATGCAAGTGCGGAAGATGCTACAACTGAGCGCTCTATGTCATATATAGAAATGTGTGTGTCACTAAAGAATTTTGTAAAGGTTTATCTGTGAATGGAGACTGTACGCCATCTGCTGATATACTTATAGAACCTACTTTTCCTGCATCACTTGCGGTTTTCACTTATCCACTTACAGAAGTATCAAACCTTAGGATAACATCTCTTTACCTTGACGCCCCGATAACACTGTTCCTTAATACTACAATTAAGTATCCTGGCCTGGTGCATCAATCCTTATCCATTTGGAAGCTTTCACACTACTCAATGGTTACAGACTCTAGATACGGACAGTCAAGTCCCATGTGATGTTGGTCAAACTGAAGTAGCATGTATTGTCACTAGTCGCACCACCTTAGAACAACATCCACAGATGACCATGGTCCAATGATTATTGCTTGACCACTACAAGAAAGTTCTAAACCAAACAGGTTCTAGTCTGTGGTGTTCATAGGTCTTCATGATGCCTCGGAGACATCAGCTTTGGTCACCTCCACCATCAGAAGACTGTTAGGGTCCATGGAGATCTCAGGCTGTTGAGGTTGTTGATGATGGTAGAGTGTGGCTTGCATGTCTACATTAATACAGAACAGTCCAGGCATCAATTGCCTTTGATACTCTTCCCATTTCTGCATCATGTCCATCAATGAGGCACTGCTCCTCAGCCACCTGGGCAAAGACTCGCTGCTGCCAAAAACCAATGGGACAGGAAGGCTCTGTGATCTCCTCAGCTCCAAATGGTAGTATAACCTGAAACATAAGACAACATAAGCTACAGGGAAAGGGCCCACAACCTGTGGCAAAAATATGTGCAAGAGAAATACATTGATGGACAGGTTCAGGCAGGATGCTAATGTGGACCCTCACAATGAGTAGAAATAATTCCAGAACATGATATTGCTATGGATGGTGAATTGCAAAATCAGTTGGAGTGCCATGATAAAGGGGCATAAGAGATGGCAAAAGTATTGTTGTCAAGATACAGACATGTACTTCTGACTTGCAAATAAATTAAGAGATTCATCTCTTTGCAAAAGGCTCTTAAGTCTACAAGTTCTTTTTGACAGGGATTTTTAGCGGTGTAGAAGAAAAGACTGCGCAGTGATGTAAATGCTGCAATTACATGAAATCTTCTTTCATCCCTTCTTACAATCTGAAGCCTGGGTTTATGGGTAACAGATAAGCTGACGCAACTGTCAGCTCACAGCTCAGCTGGCTGCAGGGTATGGCTACGTCCCCACTACGTGAAAATGTTGACCATTTGTCAAGATGGTCATTGTTTTAGCAGGAAAACGACTTCTGTCTATTGGTAACGACAGCCGCAAATAATGATCATTAGGGTTTGCAGTCGTCTTTTGGCGCTAAAATGACAGTCATCCAGAAAGACAGACGCCATTTTTATATAGCGGTAGCGGAGAGGGAGATTTATCAAACATGGTGTAAAGTGAAACTGGCTCAGTTGCCCCTAGCAACCAGATTCCACTTTAATTTTCCAAAGAGTCTGTGAGGAATAAAAAGTGGAATCTGGTTGCTAGGGGCAACTGAGCCAGTTTCACTTTACACCATGTTTGATAAATCTCTCCTATAGTCTATATTTGCACCATAATGCAGATGGGGAAAATGATAGGGTTATTCTATGTATTTAATGGTCACACTTAACAAAAAGCTGACATTTTACTAGACGCGAAGCAATAATTCGAGGCACATGTGCCGCTACAATGTATGTCTAAGAGAGAGGATAATGGATTACCTAAGAATCAACAATTTGATGGATCCAAACCAGCATGGCTACTGCAAGCCGATCATGTCAGACTAATTGAGATCTTTGATTATGTCACAAAAGTGCTGAATGAGGGGTGCAGTGGATATTGCCTATCTAGACGTCAGCAAAGCCTTTGATACAGTTCCCCATAAAGAGCTGATAGAGAAGTTAGAGAAAATTGGACTTACTCCCTGGATAGTTCAGTGGATGTTTTGTTGGCTGAAGATATCAGAGGGTTGTTGTTAATGGTTTATCTTCTGTGCAGAGACTGGTTACAAAAGGTGTGCCACAAGGGTCTGTTCTGGATCCTATTCTTTTTAATATGTTTGTAAGTGACATAGGAGAAGGTTTGGTAGGTAAAGTTTGTCTGTTTGCTGATGACACAAAAGTGTGCAATAGGGCTGATATTCCTGGAGGTGTCAGTAAAATGATTTAGCTTTGCTAGATAAGTGGTCCAAACAATGGAAATTGAAGTTCAAGGTTTCCAAATGTAAAATAATGCACTTTGGGAGGAGGATTCCTCTGTCAGAGTATCAGATCGGCAGTACTGTGTTGGCAAAGACTTCAGAAGAGAAGGATTTAGGGGTGGAGATTTTTGACAGCCTTAAAATGAGTCACCAGTGCAACCAGGCAGTGGGTAAAGTAAACTGTATGCTGGGCTGTATAGTTAGAGGTATAACCAGTAGGAAGAGGGAGATTGTGATCCTGCTGTATAGAACTCTGGTGAGACCACATCTGGAATACTGTGTCCAGTTCTGGAGACCTCACCTAAAAAAAGACATTGATAAAATTGAACGGGTCCAAAGACTGGCTACAAAAATGGTGGAGGGTGTGAGGCATAAACCATATCAGGAAAGACTTGATTTGAATCTGTATAGTCTGGAGGGAAGAAGGGAAAGGGGGGACATGATTGAAACCTTTAAGTACGTTAAAGGACTAAAGGTTCAGGAGGAGTTTTTAGAAAAAAAGCTAAGCTCAAGAACAAGAGGACACAATAAGAGGTCGATTGTGGGAAAAATTAGAAGCAACATGAGAAAATATTACTTTACTGAAAGAGTAGTAGATGATTGGAACAAACTTCCAGCGGATGTGGTAGGTAAATCTACAATAATAGAATGTAAACCTGCCAGGGATAAACATATCTATTCTAAGATAAAAAGGGAAATACTAAAAGGGCAGACCAGATAGACCAGGAGGCCATTTTCTGCCGACAATCTTCTATGTATACTCTTACACTACTGATTGCTATATAGAAGCAAGAATTATAGGTTTCTACTTGGTGGTCAATAGGATGTACTACACGAAGGTCTTGAGTATTTTAAATAAAGAGGAGTATTTTAAATAAAGAGGAATTCACACTAGAAACAGACTTGTGTTTATGAAGGTTACGGCCCCTTTTCAATGTACAGACATTAGTTTCTGTAACACAAATGTGTACCTACCTGGCTGATATGTGACTCCCCAGCTTCTTCTTCGCCTTCCTCAGGACATAACGACATACTTTCCGGGTCTGATCCTGTATCCATCTGATATCTTCTGGGACATCAGGAAGCCACTCGAGAAGTCTGCAACACAGAGGAGAACAGTATTTGATAAGGTTCATCAACATCCAGATTGAGAGTGAAACCTGCTCAGTCTATTTCCTACCTGACAGTGAAGGACACTGCAGATTCCAGGGGTAAAGTGTATGGCAGCATTAGGGCAGATGCCAGGCGCACAGGCAGTAGGTTGGATATGGATAGGTACACACTACGTTTCTCAGTACAAGCCTCTAGAAGCGCTGGAGATTAAAAGCAAGAGAGATAGTAAGCGGTCTGACCTAAAGGGAATGTGTGGCAGGGAGGGAGAGCAATAAGACTTTCTAGAGTTACCAACAATATATCCCATGTAAGGAGAGTAACCATATACAGATCAGGGCTGTGGAGTCGGTAAGCCGCAGCTCCTAATTCAACTCAGACTCCTGAATGTTATCAGGACCCACTCAGACTCCTGCTCCTTCATAAATGGCCAGTCATATCAGGGGAGTTATTTATCACACTGGTTAAGCAGCTTCTCCCTAATGTCCTACATGATTCTGGGGCGACTTCTGAGAGAATGAGGAAAGATATAAAGCAGATTCTCCTGTGTGTGCAGTGGATGCAGCTAGTCTCCATGTCCTGAACAACTCAGAACTAGACTAGATGGAGCAAATGGGTCTTTTCCTGCTGACAATATTCTCTGTTTCTAACTAAATATTCACCATACACACAGAAACACTGCTAACAATGCCAGATGTGTGTGATAGATGTCAGCCATAGTGATATAGAGGGGTCACTGTGGGTGTGGGGGCACGCCATAGCGCGCGCACACACACAGCCTGCTGCAGCCATAGTACGTACGTGTACACACACACACAGCCTGCTGCAGCCATAGTACGCACACACACACAGCCTGCTGCAGCCATAGTACGCACACACACACAGCCTGCTGCAGCCATAGCGCGCACACACACACACACACACACACACCCTGCTGCAGCCATAGAACGCTGAAGAAAACCACCACATTGTGGACAGAGGTTCCTGCTACACTACTTATGTCTTCTCCACCTCCTCTATATTACACAGGATATCTTCATATTACACTGCTGCTCATATACAGTCATCCAGGAAGAGAACAGCACAGATCTCCCCCCACACAATGGACTCTTCCAGCTCAGAAACAAACTGCCAAATAGTGACCAACTAATAATAAGGAGATTGTCCTATTAGAATGTCGCTCATAATATATATTGATGAGCAAAACGTATAAATTCATATCAAAACTTAATTTTAATTTAATTTTGTTCTAAGATTTTTTTTTTATATAAAGCTGGAGTCGGTACATTTTTTATGACTCCAGCCAAAACTAGTTCCGACTCCACAGCCCTGATACAGATGCATAGCTGTCCTTTTTTAAAGCATCTCTGACCTTATAATAAAAAAAAAACCTTTTTGATGTCAAAAGTGTTCATAAGTCCAGGTCTGACTGTTCAGACACTTACCGATCATGAGAACAAGCGCTGCTGTGTCAGTGAAGAGAGTTGGGCTTATAGATTTGCATTATGAGTGAGACTCATCACGCAACACAGAACCAGGAAAAGACTTTGCAGGTAAGGATCTAAACACTCAGACTGACTGATCAAAACTTTTGACATATCAAAAATTTTATAACAGTGACAGATTTCCTCATCTTGTCCATGTCCTTGGATCTGTGATTCTTACCCTCATTTAGTCTCTGGGGAAGATGTTCAAATACGTGTTGTTCGGCCTCCTCAGCCACGGCACTACCTGCTGCCTGCACCTCCTGTTCACTGTTCTCTTCATTTTCATTGGCAGGCGGCAAAGCCAGGTATCTCATAGGCCGTTGTCGATTCAACAGCCCTAGGATTGGAAAGAATTGGATTTATATATAAAAAAAAAAAAAAAAAAAAAAAAAAAAAAAAGGAAAAAATTCCTACTACAACCAAGCTTAGATTAGGGGTGGGAATTGAAGAGGGTAAAAATTTTTAAGTGGCGTACCCCTTTAAGCCATGATTTCTAGATGTGCCAGCCAAAGGTACAACAAAATAAAACTTACTGGTGAATGATTCAGTTAATGGAGGTAAATGATGTAGTATACATATCTACACATACCATTTTTCTTTAAGAAATGTAGAGCATCTTTGTATCCTTGTTTGCACATGTCTTTCAAAACCTACAGAAAAAAAAATAGGTTGATGCAATAACAAAACCACAAAATCCAGGGAGGTTTTCTGTAACTTCTGTAATAGTCTTGCCCAGCCCACCTCCCTTATATAGATACATGCCATGCATGTGGTTTGTGCAAGCTGCATGTGCTCTTAATGGGGAGAGAGAGGAGTAGGGTAAGATTATAAGGATCAGGCATGGAAATGTAAACTACCTGATTCGTACTCTTAGGTGCATACACTAGCTAGAGCTAGACAATCCTGGAAAATTAACTGCCTTGGACCACTGGTTCTGTATGTTACAGAGGAGGTTGGCCACATCTTACAATACAGCAGATGGCGCTCTACAGAAGTATATCCTCCTCCTGTCATATTTGAGTATATATATATATTATACACACACACACACACACACACACACACATCAGGCAGTGCACCAATCTAATGACTATAGTGTGCATTACATTTCCAAAACATAGGAGTGGTTGAGCTATGGCAGGTTGTGCTTAAAAAAGAAATTCCTAAGTAAAAGTAAAACCTTTTTTTAAGAAAGTTGCAGTGTTCCACTGCAACCCCAACCTTCAAAACATACAAAAAAAATAAATAAATCATATCTATCCTCAATATCAAATTCAGTTCTGCCAAAAAAGGACTCAAATGCAATTAAGGGAAGGCTTCATTTTTCAGAACCGGCTCCTGTTTATCAATAGTATGACTAAAATATAAACCATGTAGGATAAATGGATATTGGAAGAAACCAGATCTACCCATTTTCTACCACTAGGTGGCAGTAAAGCACAGTCGAGTCTCCACTCCTATCGGTTACAGCCCATTTCTAGCACAGGGTTGAAAAAGAAAAAAGGAGGAACGTAAACAAAGCTTGTGTAACTAAATAGCAATTCTATGTATTGTCCCAGTACCTGAGGTTCTGGAGGGAACAAGGCTTTGGACAGTCGGTACAAGTTACTGAGGTTAAACTGGATGCTTGTGTTGGTGACCCGCAGCTCATGAATGTTGGTGCAGCCATCACGGGGACAAATGTCACTCTCGCCTGAAAAGGGGGAGACTGTAATAGTGTTCTTTAGTTCATACTGGGGGAGATTATCAGAAATTCCACCATCGACATACCTCTGAAACAAGAAGATGTACACTGTTGGTTAGAAATGAGTAAATCCGCAGACTGTATTAATCCTATACCCTACTGCTTTCCAGTCAGCAGGCATTGCTGGCTATAGTCAACCTTCTAACAGCAACAAAGCCTCAGAACATGTAATACTGAACCTGGAGGGTATAAACATTTTACCTGTTGTAGAATATATTAGGAGGTTGAAGGCTCTTATACATAAGTAAAACCTTTAGCATTACCGGGATTTCTGCACTGATCACTAATAAACCATGGTCTGATTGTATGTAGTTAAAATGATTGCCAAGACTGGAATATACACAATCTAATAACACAATATGGCCATGTTTTACCGTTGTTCAATGAGAAGTGCAGGTAATTCCAAAGGGTTTACTTACTTGTGCAACCATCTCTATGTATATATTCCATTACCCTGCCCATGGATGTAAGAGTTGCTGATGAGGCAGTATTTAAGTGTGACTAAGGGCCCTATTACAAGTAGTGATAAATCATCCGAATTGGGCATTATCGCTCAGTGTAATAGAGACAACGATCAGCCGATGAAACGATCATCAGCTGATAGTTGGTTTAGGCCCAAGCCTTAAATCGGCCGCCGACCACGCATTAGACTTCGTAATAGTTTTTTATTTTTGCATGGACATCCACCACACAGATAAGGCCCCACCATCTGATTGCTCTGCTGAGGGAGGTTCCAGTAAGAGAAAGTTTGAGAAGCGCTGGTCTATATGCCTTTATTTCATAGAGAATTCCACAGGTACAGTCACTCTAACAATGGGTTGTGATAGAGACGTGCCTAAAGTGTAGGTATTGTGCGAGAGGCGCCGCTCTCATCTCCTGTATAACAGCTGCTGGTGTGCACAGAGTTCATCTCCTTTTCATGTGGAAATAATCAGAAATGACAGTAATAATGGCTGAAGCGCAGTGATGAAGAAACATGTCACCCTGCATTTCATCAGCGCCGTGGAGAACCATAAGAGACAGAGTGCGGTAACTGAGCCCGCACAATAACATTCACAATGAGGACATGACAGCCAAGGATTATTAGGGAGATTGGAAGCTACAAACACATTGAGCTGTTAACCATGTCACTGCCCACATGACTGTCACATCTCATTGACATTTATTAGGTGCATTAGGTCTCATTAACGTTTATTACATCCTCTTCTACTTATGGTCCTCAGCCTGAACCCCTCATTTATTATTTACCAGAGACATGTAATGTACAGCTGACTTCATCCAAGGGCTTTAGTGACAGGAGGTCTTAGGAAAGGATGCTCAACCTGAGCTGACAGGAGTTGCAAGATATCACTGACGATCCAGTCTTCTCCTGGCTCACCCCATACAAAAGCATTTAAAGGGGTTGTCTAGGATTAGAAAAACATGGCTACTTTCTAGAAGTAGCAGTACCCCTGTCCTCAGGTTGTGTGTAGAAATACAATTTATTGCCATTCACTTCAATGTAATTGAGCTGCTGTTTCTGAAGAAAAGCAGCAATGTTTTTTTCTAGGCCGGACAACCCCTTTTACTGTGTCTCCCCATATAAAGTACACATTGTATATACTCACCACTCCTTGCAGACATGGAGGGATAAGTCCACAGTATACAGGGATAAATGTACTGCATACATTCGCCTGAAAGACAGGAGGCAAGAGGTTAGTTATGTCAAAAAAGAACATTTTACATTGTACTGGACGGCTTCTTGTTGGTGCGTATGACTTTATAAAGATTTTCACAGCTTAGGAGCAAACTATTGGGGACATGCCTGGCAAAATAAAGTAGGAAATCTTAGTGCAAACATCATTTGCACTTAGTGCATTTATAAAAGGTGGGATATAACCATATTGATATAAATAGCTTGTGGTGACAGATCTATTTCCAGTGATGGAAGATGGGTTGTGTGTATGTCAGGTGTAATATGGCAGTGCATTACCTGTATAAGCTCCTCCTTGGTGTTGAACTGAGTGAGCAGCACGTTCTCGCCATCAGACACCCGTGTCAGGGATATGCCCAGCCGTCCTGTAGTGTGCTCATGTGCATCGTCCGGCAAAGTCTGGTATAGACATTTGCGAATAATCTTCACTAGATTAAATGAAGGATGCAGAGGACCCAAAATCCGCTTCCTCGCCTCCTTTGAGACCTCGATTATGTTTGCACCTGCCTCTCCTAGGAGATAGAAGGATAGCGCCGTGTTCAGTAGACAGAAAATCGGATTCACTACATGCAACATCTGGTACAGTCATCTGTCCCTTTATAACTGGCCACAGTTTAAAATGAGAAACACCCCATATCCACCTTCATATATTGATGTTGGGAGTCAAGATGGCTGCAGTACTTGGGATGCTACCCAGATCACCTAGATGCCTAAATGGTGAAACATTCTAGTTAAGTGATAACAGAAACCAAGAACTTAAAGGCAGATTTACCCTTCAGCCTATATTCTATTCACAGCGTAAAATAGGGCCAGAAGATGGCCACCAAGGTTAAGTCCAAGTCATGTACTAGATTGTGTTTTATTGTTACAGGCGGATCAGAGGTCTTTCCTGCTGGTCTTGGCAAACATCATAGGCTTCTGAATAAATATCACTTTCTGGAATTGTTCAGTCACGATGATCTCTTCGGCTTCTTGATTTTCTTGGGAACTTTTGCACAACTTTCATACATTTTCTCTAGGGAAAGAAGGTTCTCTAACCCACGTGGTTTTCCAAAAGCCTTGTGTTCTTAATGGTGCAGTGTAAAATATATTTTCTCAATCCCTGTTGGATCCACCGCCTAGTTAAGTGGATCATCTGCATGTTTTTTCCCCACACTTTTATCTTGGTGACTTGTACCGTGCTGTACGGAGTACCAGAGACCTTGACACCTTATAATATAACAGGCCTGGACTTGTCCATAAGAGATTAGGCTGCAGGCCAGCAATGACTGTCCTCCGAGCGGCTGCTGTAAACATGACACTGCTCTCTGCAATGTGCACAGCCCTCCACAATCATGTGGCCTATGTCCCTGTCATGTGCAGGACACTATCACCTCCTGAATGACTAGTCAGATCTTATGGACCTAATGTCTACACTATAGTTTTCTTTAGGAATCAAAAATTTCCTGTTTCTTTTAGTGGTAAAGCACGATAGGAAACAGACTAAGGCTAGGTTCACACTGCGTTTTCAGCATCCGTTTAACGGATCCGTTTTTTTTAACGTCCAGAAAAATAGGGTCAGCAACGTTTTTTTGTCCGTTTTGGTCCGTCAAAAAAAACGGATCAGTTTTTTTTTATAATGGAAGTCAATGGAAAAACGGATGCACACAAATGAATCCGTTTTTTGCAATCCGTTTTTTATGCGTTTTTTTCAAAAAACGGAAGCGTTAAACGGATGCTGAAAACGCAGTGTGAACCTAGCCTAAGGGTCGTATTACATGGGACGATAATCGTTCAAAAAAAATCGTCAGATCGTTAGAATTTAAACAATAGTTTCATGTAATAGCAGGCAACAATTAAACGACCAACAAGACATCATTGATCGTTTGATAGAATCTGGACCTATTTTCATCGTTGATCATTCACAAGTCGTTCGAACATAGTTTGGTTTAACAACATCTCGTTCGGTCGACCCCTGGTCTATTAGCCAGGCAAGGAAGAGCGCAAGAACGACTGCAAGTAACTACCATCGTCCTGTGTAATAGGGTGAACAAGTTACGATAGTTTGTCATAGCGGTCGTCTGAGATTGTTTATCGACGAAAAATCGTCCCATGTAATAAGGTAAGTGATAAGGTATTAACAGACATAAGGTATCCAGATTATAGAAGGTTGTCCAGATCCATACAGTACATAGGGACCTCCAAGAAATCCCACTAAATGTCAAATAGCACTGTCTAGGTTCAGGGTAGCTTCACACGTACCGTATCGCTGTGTTTTTGGTGCGATTTTTACATGAGAGTTTCGATTTTCACATGAAAATCATGTGAAAATCAAAACGCGCATGTAAAAAATGCAGCAAAAACCCAGCGATACGGTACGTGTGGAGGAACCCTAAAAAGGGATTTTCCAGCAAGCTGTGTGATGGGAATGTGGGTCCTTCAATCCCACATAAGTGAAGGACATGCACTTCTGTTCAGGGCGTCTGGGCATTCAGCAAACAGACTTTTATACATATAAGATTCCGGTTGGAAAGTAGTTAGTAACTTACTTATAAGATCTTTAAGCTACATTTTAGAGACACTAATATAGGAGATTTATTTTTAGGGACACAGTCTAGGTGTAGCCTTAGCCTAAAATCAGGCTTCACCCCTACAGCCTTTCTGCCCAGCTAGCTATGTGTTGTGCTAGAGAACTGGCTTCCGTCCATGTGTGAGCAAAGGGCAGGCAGCTTTCCAGTGTTCGCCCCTGTGACAGCTTATCGTGCCGGCCATGGTGGGAAAGGGATCTGTGGGACATTTAGGAAAAGGCCGTAAGTGCCAGAGTAAATAACACTGTGTACTCTTATATGGGACAACAGCAACATGATCAGGGCATATAAATATCCAGCATTGCTGTACAGTACAGCTTGGCCACTACTAAAAGACACGCCACCAATAAAAACCACCTAGCACATGTGTAGTTATCCTCGGAAGGACACCCATCAGACAGCAAGTGCTTGCATTTATATCCCTGAACTCCACAGAAATAGAGGTCTAGTCTGCAGAGTCAAAAGGTGGAGAACAAGCCGTCTGAATTGGCACCATCTATGATAAGTATTAGGAAGAGACTGACCCCATCTTGTAATATGCAGCCTGTTTAACATGACTAAAGGTCTCCATACACTTTAGGGTGTTTTTACACAGACATCTGAAGCCAAAGCCAGGAACAGACTATGAACAGGGAACAAGTCATAAAGACTGAGATTAGTCCTCTCTTCAAATCCATTTCTGGCTTTGGCTTACAAAATCACTGCAGATTGGGACATCAGTCTAGTGTGCATAGGGCCACCCTGATGATAGGAAGGGGAGGGGGGAGGGGAGAAACACCAGAGCGCCCGGATAACAGTAATTGAAGGTACATGGGGAAATAAAAACAATTATAAACTAGAGACAAACTAATTTACATGGTATGCATATATGCATGCTGTGGTGCTGTAACACCTCCTAGAGACAAGAGAGCTGCCAGAAGACATATCACCTAATGACCAGTGGTGAGACCACTGCCAATCTGGGGCCTGACTTTCAACGCACAATGACACCTGGGACAATGACACCTGCAGGACAACTGCAGGCTAATGGGGAAGCTACAATAAATTTTTTCCTGCACAGCGACACATATCCACCCGCTATACAGGGAAGTAGCCATTACTGAATCAGTGCTGTAGCCCCTTTATTTTCTGATTGGGCCCCCTAGAGGTTGGACTCCTTTTGATCATAAAGCAACGGCATATATCTTAGTATTACGCATCCCGCAGTGGGTAATAATAATAAATGTATATCAGTACCCAAAACTGCATTGAAAAGTGGTCTTCTAGGACCAGTGAAGGAGAAAAACAAAAATGGTCACAGGAAGCAAGGTCTTCTCCATGTAATCTTCGCAGATTTTACTATATTTTAAGGGAAGGGAAAACAAAAAACAGCCCACTTATATCAGTTCTGTATCAACTTGTTTACCAATCAACATAACTTTAATGCAAAATGATAGCATGTAGATATACACACACGGCTGATAGTGAATAAGGCAGGATGAGGACCTTTACCTCACATTACTGGGTTTGCCTTCTATGTGATCTCCTCTGCTGCGTAAACATTTCTAGGAAAGACATTTCTAAGAAAAGTGGCCAAGCATACTGGCTGAGTGCCAAGAGCAGGCTATATACACACACATACATACACATGAGATGTAACCTTCTAGAGACAAGGCAGGGCTGACATGTTGTGTAAGGTACAATAACACCGTATGTTCTGTATTACCCATTACTACCCTGCTTATATAAGACATTTCCCCAGTGTCCATCTTTTAGAGGTACAGTCCCTACTGTTGAAAGTCCCGCTTCCCACCTTTAACTTGCTGCAGGATATCAAAAGATTCATCAGAATATAACAAAGTTTAGAAAGACATACAGAAAAAAATAAATTATATATGACTCACATTGAATGGTCACGCAAACAGGTATAGGGAGATGTGGGGGTAACAACTTAGTGTATATGGGAATTCCCAGTAGAGAGGACTGGGTTTAAGGTGACAATGGATTATCATTCAAGAGCGCCCTGTATAATTGTAGGCCAGGATTCTTGTGAGCCTCTGAGCAATACCAGCTCCTGGTAGTCACCCAGACACGTAACCCGCATTTATAAGGGATCCATTATACCACTTTCAGCTGACTGGGTGATAAGCCTATAATCCAGATCTGCAGACCCAAGCCTTGTTAATAGGGGAAAAGTCAGTCCTATTTCTGCACCAGCTTAACATTCAGAGCAAGACCTTGTATCCTATTATACATTGTCTGTATTAGGTAACAAAGCCTGTGAAAGCTGGTGGACAAAACTTTTCCTTAGACAACCCTCATGGACTCCATAAGTGCTCCAAGATTATGGGGGCTTACTGGGACGTCAGTGGACAAAAAGGTATTGACCCCATGAAGATCCCAGAAATATACCTGAATTGGCCATGGAAGATGCCACTACATGGCCAACATAGGGTTCTAGGCGGGCAACTGCTCTAATATGTATCCAAGTAATGCAGACACACGTAATGCAGGTGCCCCGATACATGTATAGTGCAAACCTTAGAGAAAATTACAGTCTGGGTTTGTTTAGTCCAGGTAGAAGTCTATATTTCCAGTATCTGATAGTACGGGCATGTTCAGAATCCAGAGAGATAGCAGAAACATGAGCGAGCGCCAGCGCTCCTTGGATGCCTCATTTTAGAGGTATGCTGTGTATTTATTAACCTTCTCCCCACCGCCTACCTCAGGAATTTCTTATAAGAGAGGGATGTAAATACAACCCATGTCATCACGACAGATTTACATACACTGTACACAAATCCTTCAGAAATACAAAGAGTCCTACGGGGCAGCGCTTGTAATGGGCGACCACTTAGAGGTATAATAGGTGTAGAAGAGTTCTGTGGGTGAATGGAAAAGTCTTGTTAGGAACTGCATAACTAGGAATGGCACAATGTTATCTCAGCATTAGCCCCTATAATAGCAGAATCCTGAGGTATGGGGGGGTGTATTTGTTTCTAAAACAGTGCCACATCTGTGCACTGGTCATGTTTAAAGTAAGCAGGACTGAGCTGCACTACTAAAGTGACTCTGTACCCACAATCTGACCCCCCCCCCCCCCCAACCATTCGGCAGGTGATGCAGTTATTGTCCTAAAAAACAACTTTAAAACTAGCAGCCTGTGCCAAACGGGAAAATGTTCCAGTAGCATTCCTTATGATGAAGAGGGTGGGGAGGAGTGACAGAGGGGTTGTGCAAAGTTAGGGCACAGATACTCCCGTTGGGCACAGGGCTGAAAGTTTAAAACTTTTTTTTTTTAGGACAATAACTGCATCACCTGCCGAACGGACCCCAGGACAGATCTTGGATTAAAGGCAGCTATCTGAAGGTACAAGTGGTTTGGGGGGGGCAGATTGGGGGTACATAGTGGCTTTAATGCAGCAGAGCTGCAGTAGCAATTTGAAAAAATAAAAATAGCCACTTTTTTGTAATGCAACCCCTTTAAACACTGTCCAGGCCTAGACTTGTCACCACACATTACCATGCTGCCCATACTCAAATTTACACACCAAATGCTGCCAGCAGTATACAGGTTGCTGACAAATTTGTGGAGAGGCAACTAAGGTTATAAATAAAAAAAGTTAGGTGTAGTCTTGGATTACCCAATTTTCTGCATGCAATGGTTTGCTCCACAGTGGTGCAGACTATTGGCAATGCCTTCTGTGTTGTGGAACAGGCCAATATGAACAAATAAAAGGGGAATTCTCTTCCTGCTGTAGAGTATAAAGCAGTGTGGATAAAATCTATTATTTAAAGGTTTAGTCAATACAAAGCAAGTTGATGTCCTCTTGTCCATCGGGGTGACATCACCTATCATTTGCCGTCCTGTCAATTGAGTAAACACTGTGTTCTTGATACAGATGACAGAATTCTTATAGCCATATGCCAACACCACAATCACAGGGTCACAACAATGCTTATACCAGTCCCTTCATTCATTAACATGTCCCTCTGGGCATGTTTGTACATGGAGTTCTTAGAACTGTACCTTGTACTAGTACGTCCGCACACCGACCACTTAGCATAAGACCCGTGTTCTTGGGTGGGATGCGGTTTCAGTACAAGTGGATTGTGTTTCATAAAATAGCGACGGGAAGCATTGCCCTTAGCCACTTTCAAGGTGGAGGCATCTCAATAGACGCAAGACTTAGTTGGCAGAAGTGCTGGGCAGCAGACTGTGATTCACATCTGAGGAATGACTGAAGGGCACTCGTACATGAGGGCAAACTCAAGAGGACTGTGTGGTAACCACCGTGTTATGGAGCCGCTCTTATCTGCAGCACTACACCAGTTCTGACTTGTATTTTTATACTGCTGACACTATGGACTACGTACACTTCCGTCATTTCTCATAGTTCACTGTACAGAGTGGTATGACCAAGCATATGTCCAACATAAGGGCTCATTCACATAGCAGTGTTGGCGATTAAATTAGTTAGGAGAACAATCCTGCATGCACAGGTATTATGACACAATGCTGTTATTTAAGATACATAGATACACTGTGTGTCACATGTTGTATGCAATTCCCCATATAAACTAATGGTGGGAAAAAAACAGATTATGAAAGAACGGCATACATAAAGAAGATATATATCAATCACACTGCCTGATAAGACTGAATACCCCTATGTAAAAAGTTTCATCAATCAGCTGGAGGAGCTAGAACACACCTGCCCATAGGCTGATCACTAAACACTATCGCTATCAACTGCACGTCTCTGTGTAAACTGGGGATGGGTGTCCGTCAGTAATCTTTTTAAAGAGCCGCATGAACAAAACCATGATCGTTTGCACGCCACGGCCAACAAGAACTGATCGACGCTCAATTTTGTTCATAACACGAACACTTAAATATATCACTTTCAGTAGGGCAGGTGGCTGCCTAATGTGCATGGTGGACTTTCTTCTTTTCCCTGACATTTGCTGCCAAGTGTTAGGAAGGATTAAGAATATCAGGATTTTAACTCTCCAATCCTTTTGTTCTAGGGGAGATAAGCTGCCACTTGCTCAATCAACAGCCATTTCATGTGTATGGCCACCTTAAAGAGTACCTGTAGCCAGTTTTTCCCCATCAAATAGCTTAGAATGCCCTAATCACACACCTTTAAACTCATCCACCTTCATGAAATATTTATATATAATCTGACAATTGTGTTTCAGTACACAATATACTAAAATCTACAATGGAAACCCTTTGCTCTATCGGAAGTGCTTTAGTTGATTCACATAAATAGATCTTCACCAACCGATGTGTGTAGAAAACTTCGAGTCTGCAATAGTTCCCCATAGTGTGAGCACAGGGCCACAGCAACAACAACTCTATAAGAAGCAGGCAGATCTACATAGTAAACACTGATACACGTCATATGCTGCAGTAGTGCAGATAGGATTTCAGTTATATAGCATCCAGAATGTTACTCTACATGATGGGCGGGAGGGAATGTGAGTTTGGTGACTGCTAGTTACCTTCCTTATAGATAAGGGGCAGGGCCCCAATCTATACATACACACAAGCTCCTCCGGCCTGAAAAACAAGGCTACAGTGCTCGGGAACAAGAGTGCTTATGTGGTCTCGTTTAGGATAATGCACACACCTCTATGGAGAGAAGAGTGCTGCTCTGGGAGGTAGACATACAGTACAATTTATTTAATCCAGCCTCGATACAGGATTGCTGTATAAGGCTCAGTTCACATCTTTCCCTATATTGACGGAAACCTGTATAGGCACATATCCATTAACCTGCTGTAAAATGCATACAGCCTGGTATACTGTACCTTGTATTCTTTTGTGAAAGAGGTATGCCAGATAACACTTTCCTACACAAAAGTAAAAACAAACACCAGCCTAGTGCATGACGAAAGAATAGTCTTGCCCTATGTTATGGGCATGGGATTCTATGGATTTAATTGGCATGCATTGGGTGTACATGCCTAGACTTTCCTAACACGAGTCTAAAGGTCTCCCCACAGTCACGTGTTGGCCAACCCCCGTCTTTGATGGGTCGAGAAAATCCTTTTGCACTTGGGCAGGCGATTTGGAGCTATGGACATCTGGAAATAGCTTTCACATCTTTAATACACATACATGAGTTCTGAGGTGAGTCGAGCATACATGTGAAAGGGGAGGGGGATAAAAAAAAAAAAAAAATTGAAAACTAAAATACCTAAATAAATAAAACATGCTGGAATGTAACAAAAAGCCATCAGTAGGCTTCATATTATAGATTCCCAATGAATACACTTTAACCCCTGCATTGTGATGGTAACATCTGCAGGAACTCTCCAGTAAATCCCCTATATATAACCTTGATTATTGGTGCCCTGGCGCAGCCTGTAAATGCCTGCTCCTCTGTATCCATTCTAATACGATTTCATATACTCAAGTGTGTCAAAGTTCATTGTGGTAAGAAACACATTGCACTTGGTTTACAGTCGCCTTCCTTCCTCTTTTTTGGAACAAAGAACAGAACTAGATGAGAGAGCCACAGTAGATATGTCATGCGCTATTCTGCTCAGAGCTGCAAACGACTGCAAAACAGGATACCACACTGAGCGGCAGCGGAGTGATGTGTGATCACAGAGCTATATACATCCTACCCCACCAGAACAGCTCTGACCCATGAAGGCATCAGCTGAAGCTATCCTGGGCTACCTGGCTTGATATTAGCAGCAGATCTTTTGAGTCCCGACTCCTGTAAGGTGCGGCCTCCATTGATCAGGGCAGTTTTTCCATCCCAGAGGTGGTCCATTGGATTAACACCTAGGGAGCTTGAAGGCAGTTACTTTCATTTGACAAAATTTGACATGTCATAAACAGTTGAAGTGTTTAGCCCCCGCCTGACGGATCACTAGGAGGTGCTTGCTCTTCTCCCCATAGTGAAGTGTTCTGCAGAGCTTCTCTTCTGGCTTCTTGTAGGGATCAGTGGGGTCTGAACACAAAGACCCCAACTGATTACTTTTGACATCCAAATGTTTGTGAAGTGATGGTAACACTAAGCTCTTGGTCTGCAGCAGTGGTATGGTAGTTGGTACCTGCCAAAGTACCAGCCGCACAAATGCCAGTGATGGAGTAAGATGTATAAACCCCTGTTATAAACTAGGCCTTGGATAGTGAATTGAAGGCTGTAACACACCATTGTGTAAAGCATGTGATGTCATGTTAGAGGAAGCTTCTGGCTGAGGTAGGTGTAGGGTTTCAGGCAGGTGACAGCCGGGATTACAGATCGTGTCCGCTCACCACCTGCCCCTCCTCGTGTCCGCAGACAAAGCTACGTGTGCACCATGTCTACATCAAAGAGCATAGTATATGAAAGTAATAGATCCTGCATTAACCCATCTGCTGCCAGCTGCTCATATCAACATTTTTCCTCATTTAGTAACTGGATTAAAGGTTGTTTATTCCTGTCCTTTAGACCTGGTACAAAGTCTGCAGGCGTGTGTCCTCAGTGCTGTGTCACCGGGTAATATACAGTGGCAGGGAGATAATCTGGCAGGGCATTATAATGCTGTAACTCCGCTTCTGGACAGAGCTGCTAAGTGTTTCATAGAGACTCCATCAGGATCACCTGTAGCAGCTTGTTCTTCTTCTATCACTGCCCGTGAACAGAGCGCCATGTCATCGGGGCGGTACCCAGCCGCTTCTCCGCACACTGCTCATCTCTTCTCATTGTGACCTACATATTCTGATGACTCCATCACAGCGGCCATTAGTCGTAACTGACATGTAGTAAGCTGGCAGCCTCTGTGCCAAGAGCTTCTGCTTCCGGAAACTCCAAGGTACTAAGAGATAACTAACCAAGCATCCTTTTATTAGCCATCAAAACAGCCCCAAGAAAATGAAGGCAAGAGACTGAACTAGTTATAATCCTGCAATGTAGTAAGGCAGGGATAGAGGAAGCGTCGGCCCTCCAGCTGTTACAAAACTACAATTCCCATCATGCCTGGAGAGCCAAAGCTTTAGCTGTCCAGGCATGATGGGAATTGTAGTTTTGCAACAGCTGGGGGGCAAACCTTCCCCATCCCTGTACTAAAAGAGTTGTCATTTATGGACATTTTTTTAACAAAACGTCTTTTCAAGCAGCTTTGTGAACTTTTTGTCACAAAAACGCGGACATTTAATGCAAATGACAACCGTAAACGAAAAAAAAAAAAAAAGGCTGCAAAATGGCCAAGAAAAGAGACATTAGGGGAGATTTATCAAACATGGTGTAAACTGGTTCAGTTCCCCCTAGAAACCAATCAGATTCCACCTTTCATTTTGCAAAGAGTCTGTGAGGAATGAAAGGTGGAATCTGATTGGTTGCTAGAGGCAACTGAGCCAGTTTCACTTTACACCATGTTTGATAAATCTCCCCCAGTGTGAACATAGCCATTAGGTGTTTTATGGCTCCTAAAGGTGTCACTTACCTGCAAAGGGTTATCTGGTGTAATGTATTTGCCAACAAATGAGTTTGTGAAGGCTTTAAAGGGGTAGTTCACCAAAAGTGTTTTCTTTCAAAACACCTGGTCCCAGCAGATACTTTTAAGCTGCTGTATGTCCTGCGGGAAGGTGGATTCTTTCCATTCTGACACAGTGCTCTCTCCTGCCTCCTCTGTCTGTGATAGGAACTGTCCAGAGCAGTAGCAAATCCCCATAGAAAACCTCTCCTGCTCTTCACACTAGAAAGAATACACCACTTCCTGCAGGACATACAGCAGCTGATAATTACTTGAGATTTTTTTTTTTTTATTAATAGAAGTAAATTACAAATCTCTGGCACTTTCTGACATCAGCTGATTTGAAAGAAAATCATTTTTAGTGAACTACCCCTTTAAGTGTTAAAGGGCACCCATTCACTCTCCCATAGTAAAACAATAGGTCGCCTGTAATGTATTAGAGTGCTGGGTCCTTCAGCCTCTGACTAATGGAGTGTGAAGGGGAGGCCCCCTCGGGAATCCTTACTTGATAGATGATTTGTTTAGCAGACAAGTGTTAACCATTTGACAGCCTCCATTTATATGACTATTACATTGCTTATATGCTCAGTAATGATGTTTATGATGACTGCTATGGGTGTAATACAGACGTGACTCAGCCTGATTATATGTTACTAGCACAATACTGGGGTGTGATTTACATTGTGACCTAGCAGTGGAAGCCGAGTGGACTGAAATACATCCAGCCTGTATATAGATAGCTCTGCTTAGGCAGCAGGATGGAGGTCACATGCTCTAGGGCCTGGTCTACAACACAATATACAGCACAACATGCCGCCGGCACGTGAGGACGGGGGAGCACTTTGTAGAAATGTAGAAGTCAGTGGTCAGGGACATCGGCTGGGGATCCTTAGTCTTGGCAGAGGTCTCCAGTATGCCGGTATCTGTATCAGCCCAGTTATAGAAAAGCCTTCCAATGCGCTGTCAGTATATAGACACACTATGGCCATCTTCACATCACAATTAGCAGATGTTAATAAACCCAAAGTATTAAAGGAGTTATCCAGCGCTACAAAAACATGACCACTTTTCCCCCTCTCTTGTCACCAATTCAGGTGTGGTTTGCAATTAAAGGGAACCTGTCACCCACCTCATAGAGAATGACGGATCGTCGGACTCACCTGTCATTCTCTATGAGCGTTGGACTCATCTGAGGATCGCGCGCGCCGGGCTTCGGGCGCTGATATCTCAGTCACCCGACCGGCTCAATAAGCGGGACCCGGCGTGATCAGGTGAGTATGCTCCAGCGGGGGGTCGGGAGCCTGTCACCCCGGCACCGGGGGTGACAGATCCTCTTTAAGCTCCATTTACTTTAATGGAACCGAGTTTGAAACCCCACCCAATCTGGAGACAAGAGGGGGAAACCCCAAAGCAAGTGTTCAGTAACTTCACTACAGAAATGCTATTGAAGTCAATGGGCTGCCCAAGTCATCCAGAACACATGATGTATCCACTAGCCTTCTGTACAAATCATTGGGGTTGTTTGTGATTACATAAAAAACATGCATGGCTGCTTTCATTAGGAAACAGTGCCACACATGTCTGTGGGTGGTGTCTGGTACTGCAAACTTGTTGGGGGGCCCCTATGCATACATGAAGAGGCAGAAGCTCTTGGCTGAGCACTGGGCCTACTCTTCTCAGGGTGCTGGAGGGATTCACCATCTCATGAGGTACAGCAATCCATGATGGTGGTCATCACCCAGGTCCCTGCCACTATACACCGCATGTAACTACAACACAACCTGATGTGTGTCCCTCACCTGGCACCCCCGGCCACTCCTTATCTTGCACAAGACATTGTATAACAACCTCAGGGTTTCCCTCAGAGCAGCAATCCTCACAAGTCACCTATTACTGATTAACTCTGTGCATGCCGGACTGTCATGGTCGCCTACAGGTCACACAGCAGCAGAGTGCTGGGGCCTCACTCACCTTATGTATCATCATTGTCATGTTGCCAGTATGTTCATAAAACTCACTGCTAAGAAAAATGTGAACACCGCCTTAAAGTAGTGTATGGAGGAGCCCTGGGTGGAGTACTGACACAGCCCTGTAGCACTGATCCCCAAACCTGTGGCAGGCCTACAACTGCCAGCCTGCCCTGAGAGTACTGTACTGTGGGGACGGGTATAGCAGCAGCAGATGGCGGCACTCACCCAGGCAGGCTCCGCTCACCAGCGCTGTAGCGGTCAGGGCACCGGCGGACGCTCCATAGATGTTTCTAGCATTTTCCACCAGAAATGGCGCATGTTCCTTCAGACAACTGGCGACCCCTATGTGATAAATCCCCAGGAATCCGCAGCCGGCAAAGGAGATGTTCCAGGGGGAGTCCAGGGGAAACATGTCCGGGAGTGCTGTGCCCTCTTGTCTCTATGCTGCACGGGGAGAGAAGGTGACAGGTCAGGCGTACCCCCATACCCGGCGGCGGCGGCGGCGGCGGCGGCGGCGGCAGCATACCCCCGCCCCCTGCACGGCCAGCCCTGCGCCATTTACCTGCGTGCTATCCGCCGTGTGTGTCCGCGCTCGCTGCCTGTCCCCGCCGCCTCTGCCGCCTTATATACCCGGTGCCCCGGCCCCTGCACCTTGTTTTCCATCTAATTCCTGGTATTTTTTATTATGGGAGGCAGCTCAGGCGTGACACGGAGCAGCGACCAATCACAGCGCTCCCCCTGGTGGAGATGTCAGAGCCGCTCCGCCAATCAGCGTCCGAGAATGAGCTACACCCTCACGTGTGGGCGGGGCCTGCTATTTTCCCCGGGGTGCTGCGCTTTCCTTCTGTCACTGCTGGAACTTTTGTCCTGCGCGGAGGGGGCGCACACTGTGTACATACTGCGTGCATGGCTTCATGTGTGGGGGCAATAGAAGTAAAGCTATGGGATGCCGCAAGTGATGAGAAATATTAGGTCTTGTTCACATTTGTGCTGCGGCTTCTGTTCAAAAAGTTACAAAAGTTTAAAAAGATTCAGACGGCATCAGACTGCCCCCAAAGGGGGGGGGGTAACTGTAAATGCTGCAGTCTCTGAGCAGAAAATCTGCAGCATTTCTGCAATACCCTGGTTCAGACTCATATTTCCTGCAGGTCAGATTAGAATCTGACGATAAGCTGCAGAATCTGCATGGGACAGGTTGTGTGAGCTCCTGGCCACCACCATGGCAGGTTCATAGTGGTCTCCTGAGCTGTCAGTCATAGGAGGAGCCAGGGACACAATACAGGGAGCTCTGGGCACCTAGGGGCCCACCTCCAGGGCACTTAGGGCAGCCTGGCAGGCAGAACTGCCAACAGCTCCACTTTAACCTGTTTTCCAAACAACTGGTGTCAGGAAGTTATACAGATTTGTAAATGTATTTGTATTTCAGTACTTCTCAGCTGCTGTATGTCCTGCAGGAAATGGTGTTTTCTCTCTGTTCTGACACACAGTGTGTGATCATGTAATGGTGTGATGGCTGGAAACCTGAGCCATCATAGTAACAGGTTAGGTGGCTGCCTGCAAAGAAAGTATGAATATTTAAAGGGGTTTGCCCATGAAAAACACCAGGGACCCCCTTAGGGTAGATGACACCCCTCACCCACTCCAGAGCTTCTGCTGAGACCCCCTAAAGGTGATATACAGCTCCTACAAATTCTACAGCCTCCCACCACTATAGTGAAGAAAGGGGATATGTCTTATCAATGAGGGTCTGACTGCTGGGACCCCCACCAATTACAAGAATAAGGCAACTACATGAACAGACTTCCTCTCTCTGTAGACAACACTTGTCACAGGAGGCTTGGTTGGATCTTGTCTCTGAGATCAAGCCCCACCCCCTTTAGTGATGTCCCCTCCACCCTAAATGACCACTTCCCTGTCATATACATTTACAGTATATGACATTTATTGAGGCATTTGTGGCGAGTTAGGTGTAATCACAGCATACTGCCTTGTGCTGAATGATGCTACAGGAAACAGACAGGGATTAAATGCTGCAGGTGCTGCAACCTCACTAATTGTGCAATAGCCTGCAGTGCAATGAGATGTTCTGCATCGGCTTTGGGTGAAGAACTGGCAGGGGAGTAGGCAGGGTGGGAGGACTGTGATGGAGAGCTGAGAAAAAGCAATGCATTCTGGGAATTGTAATACTGAGCAACTGCTTAATCGGGCAGTGCAGAACGAAGACCCTAAAACAATTGGATTTTTGGAGGTTTCAGAAAAGGAGCAGCCAGGTAAGCAATGCCATAAGAAATGTTGCCAAAGCAAAGGCCAAAGGGTGGGCATCAGCAGGGTACAATCTCATGCCAGGATGCCAATGCAGCTGATCACGTACAGTATGGCTGATTTCACAACTCATCTATTAGTTCCTATTGCAGATACGTCTTGTGTGTGCACAGTGATAGCAGCAGTGTGAACTATGGCTCCTCTGGAGGCATAAAGTATGTCTATCTGACACTCCTTATACCCACTTAAAAATGAAGCCTCTTCCAACACATGCCTTCTGATAGCAGATATTGTAGAATAAACAGCGGCACAGACAGCAAATAAGGTTCGTCTAGCTGTTTGCCACCATACCAAGTCTATACCCGAACAGTTATAGTGCAACAATTGTACAACATGGCTATTATCCTCTGAAAACAGCACCACCCCAGCAGTCAGGTAGTGTAAGGTATTGCAGCACACCCATATTCACTTCTGCCACATCACCAGATACAACAGACTGAGCGTGGCACTGTTTTTCCTCTAACCCCGAACAACCCCATTTCTTTCGCTCTGATGTCCCATGTTTATGCTGGTATCATATATCAGAAAACATGACATTTCCTAATACATTGCATCATCTCCATTATTTTGCTTCCTCAATGTAACCGCACTTACAAGTCAGTGAATTAAATGGACACATGATGACAATGGATGACGGACAGGCTTTGTTCATGCAGTAAACAGAACATTTATTTTTGCATGTGCCAACTTGGTCTTAGGGTATGTGCCCATGGGCAGTGATGTAGTATAAGATGATACAGTTAGGAAGGCAGCACAAAACAGGTAGTGCCCGGCAGGTGTGGGCTGCCCCCAAGTGCCCCCTACACCTGGCAGCTACCATCTGTCTATGTTTGCATACACACATTATAGGTGATAGTTTGAACTGTAGTTTGTGTTTGTTCAGCTAATGCTGAGATGGCAGATTGCTGTGTCATATCCCAGCACTGGTATAGATGACTACATCCTAGCACTTTGGACTAAAGATTGCATGAAACAAAAAAAAAAAAAAAACGAACTCAGCAATGTAAGGGTTAACCAGATAAGTCTAGGTTTAATCAGCAAGAGGGGCTATTTTCCAATACTTACTGTATGCTGCGTTTACACAGAACAATTATCGTTAGAATTTTCGCAATAACGATTGCATTTGAGCGACAATTGTTTCGTGTAAACACAACAAACAATCAAGCGTCGAGTGAGAAATCAATCATTTTGATCTTTCAACATGTTCTCAAATCGTCGTTCGCTAAAATTTCGCAGATCGCTTTGTGTAAAGACGTGTGAGATGGGCTTAAGCGATCTTAAAAACGATCGCAATAACGATTTTTCTAACTATTTATTTGTCTAAACGCTGATCATTATAAAAATCAAATCGTTTACACAGAACGATTATCGTTCGAATTTTCGCAATAACGATCGCATTGAGCGATAACCATTACGTGTAAACACAGCAAACGATCAAGTGACGAGCGAGAAATCGATCATTTTAATCTTTCAACGTTTTTTCAAATGGTCGTTCTTGGGTCGCTAAAAATTTGCAGATCGCTTCATGTAAAGTCTTTCAAAGATTCACCCTATGTGTGAGATGGGCTTAACAACTGTCCCAGATTCCGCGGGACAGTCCCGTTTTCGGGGTGCTGTCCCACAGTCCCGGAACGGCACCCAGTGTCTCGCATTATATGTGGCCCCACCGAAAAAAACAATAAACCAGTAACTCACCTGTCCGCCGGTCCCAGCAGCTCCTCTCCCGGCAGAGCGCGCACTCCCGTCATCCTCCGGGGCGGGCAGCGGGGTATACAGACACTGACTGTGCCGGAAGTGACCTGCAACCTCTATCATGAATTACTTCCGGCACAGTCAGTGTCTGTATACCCCGCTGCCCGCTCCGGAGGATGTGGGGCACTATATGGGGGATTGGCTACTATGTGGGGCACTATATGGGGGCATTGGCTACTATGTGGGGCACTATATGGGGGCATTGGCTACTATGTGGGGCACTATATGGGGGCATTGGCTACTATGTGGGGCACTATATGGGGATTGGCTACTATGTGGGGCACTATATGGGGGATTGGCTACTATGTGGGGCACTATATGGGGGATTGGCTACTATGTGGGGCACTATATGGGGGCATTGGCTACTATGTGGGGGACTATATGGGGGCATTGGCTACTATGTGGGGCACTATATGGGGGGATTGGATACTATGTGGGGCACTATATGGGGGAATTGGATACTATGTGGGGGCATTGGATACTATGTGGGGGATTGGATACTATGTGTGGCACTATTGGGGGGATTGGATACTATGTGGGGCACTATAATAGGGGATTGGATACTATATAGGGCATTTTGGGGGGATTGGATACTGTATAGGGCACTATAATTAGGATTGGATACTATATCGGGCACTATTCAGTCAGCAGCATGTGGTGACTGTAGGGGAGTGGCTATGGAGGGTTGCTATGGGGGCGTGGCTATGGAGGGTTGCTTTGGGACCGCGGCACACATGTCCCTCTTTGCAAAAGTTGGGAGGTATGCTTTAAGCGATCTTAGAAACAATCGCAATAACAATTTTTCTAACGATTTATTCGCCTAAACGCTGATCGTTATAAAAACCAAATCGTTAAATGATCAATGGCCGAATTATCGCATCGTGTAAACGCAGCATTAGTCTCCAGGAATTCTCTCATCTTATATCTTTTTACCCAGAACACAATGTTTCCCTATGAAGTTGCAGGCAGCTTGCAACAATTCTTGTGGATTGTAGCACTTTCCTCCCCCAATCGGGAAACATAACAGTTTGCAGTATTAAAAACTGAAGGGATTATGCACCAGATGAAAAAAATTTAGAGAGGCCTCTATGTCATAAACTCCTGCGGTAATCGAGTGCAGAAGATCAAGTGGTTGCCACATGGCTGCTGCCTTCAATCTGTGGCCTCAGGGGGCACCGCACTAGGGATATCACTGCTCCCCCACTGCAGCCATAGCATAAGTCTTATCCAAATACTGTACTGGCTTATTCACATACGTCTTTAATGAAAATTCTTTTCGCATTGTTCATACACCTCTTTAACATTACATGCGAAAGGGAAAAATAACTTCAATCAGAAAAACTAGTTCATAGTTTTTATCCCTATATCATGCACACTCCCCATCACTAGCAGTCAGTGCCATCTGTTTCATTCCAGCACAGCTGCATCCATACATTTCATTACCGTAACTCTGATCACCAGCCTGACCTGCAGCAAGTCTAATGTCAGAGGAATTGGTCTGTCCTGGGTCAGCTGACATCATTCCCTATCAGATCCCTACTGGCAGATCACAGACCCTGCCCATTTAGGTCAGTCTCATTAGTCAATCTGCAGTGATGAGACTCCGCCCCTTCCACTGCAAAGCCAGAGGCTTCATGGCAAATGTAGGCAGTATTAGAAAATCATTTCAGTGGAGAAATATGAATTGATATAGCTGTAAACCCATGTCTGTCACATCAACCAAACCAGGTATGCACAAGGCATAGACATGAACCTCTTCTAAAATTAGTGTCTAACAATAGTCAGCGCTGTACTTTAGACAGCCTGATAAATCTAGCATATTCTTCACCTGTGTATTACACAATAATAGTACATCTGTGCCAACATGTAGGATTCCAGAATTTGCAGAGACCTGACAGTGTTCCCAATGATTATTTATTGTGGGTCCCAGGGAAGTTATTCTCAGCAAGTAACTGTGCAATTTGGCCGAACCATAACTTCCTAGAATGATGAGATCTGCTACCATAACATGACTGCCCAATCTGCAAAGAAACACAGATCACTGTAAGCAGAAGATGGCCACCTGGTCCATCTAGTCCGCCTTTATATTATTTCCTTTATTATCATTTTAGGATAGATATATGTTTATCCCAGGCAGGTTTACTTTCATCTACTGTAGATTTACCAACCACATCTGCTGGAAGTTTATTTCAAGCATCTACTACTTTTTCAGTAAAGTAATATTTTCCCATGGTGCTTCTGATCTTTCCCTCAACTAACCTTTGACTTCGGTTCCTTATTTAAAACACCTCCCTCCTTTACCTTTTTTAGGCTTTTAACATATTTAAAGGTTTTGGTCATGTCCCCCCTTTCCCTTCAGGGTGCATTTACACTGAGGGACTATCTGACAGACCTTTGAAGCCAAGGCCAGGAACAGACAATAAACAGGGAACAGGTCATAAAAGAAAGACTGAGGGTACTATTACACGGAACGAGAATCGGCCCGATTCGTCCGATTATCGTTCCATGTAATAAATACAACGATCAGCCGATGACAACAATCATCGGCTGATCGTTGATATCGGTTCTGACCTATTTTCGTTGGGCGGCGACCGCGCACCGCTACGTGTAATAGCGGTGCGCGGGCGGCGACTAACCATATACATTACCTATCCACGTTCCAGGGCTGCGGTCTTCTTCTCCCCGGGTCCCGCGCTCTGTAACGTCAGAGGGGCCTGTCAGCTGACAGGCCGCCCGGCCAATCACAGGCCGCGGCGGTCCCGGCCTGTGATTAGCTGACAGGCCACTCTGACGTTACAGCGCGCGGGACCCAGGGAGAAGAACACCGCAGCAGCAGCCCTGGAACGTAGATTGGTAATGTATATAGTTATGCAAGGACTGCAAGGACATCGGAAACGATGTCCCTGCAGCCCCTGTTTAACGATTATCAGGCCGTGTAATAGGCCCAGTAAACGAGCGGCGATCTAGCAGATCGCTGCTCGTTTACAGGTATTATCGGGCCCTGCTCGGCCCGTGTAATACCACCCTAAGATTTATCCTCTTTCCAAATCTATTCCTGGCTTTGGCTTAAAAAAAATCTGTCAGATAATCTGTTGGTGTAATAGGGCCCTTACGATGCAGCTTGTGAAGAGACTGTATCATGTGGGCCTCGCAGTCAGTGGCGGATTATAATGTGGGCGGTTTGGGCGGCCGCCCGAGGCTCCGGGGGGCCCATGCCACGCCGCCCACATTATAATCCGCTACTGACTCTCTTGTACTGTTCCCCGTCTGATGCGCGGCTGCCGGGGGTGTCCCGTCCCATCCCCCGCAGCGCGCGCATCAGAGAGCTCCCTGTGCGCCTGTGGCTGTGACTTCCGGTGCACGGGGAGCTCTCTGATGCACGCGCTGCCGGGGATAGGACAGGACTCCCCCGGCAGCCGCGCATCAGCTGGGAACAGGCCAGGAGGCGAAAGGCTCGACGGGGGAAAGGATTGAAGGTGAGTTCTGTTTTTTTTTTTTTTGTATTATCTGCTGACTGCTGTGCATAGAGGGGGACCATCTATAAGGGGGGGGGGGAGAGGGGGACCATCTATAAGGGGGGGGGGCGAAGAGGCGGACCATCTATAAGGGGGGGGGGGAGGGGGACCATCTATAAAGGAGGGAAGAGGGGACCATCTATAAGGGGGGAAGAGGGGGACCATCTCCTATAGGATTAGCACCCTCCTCTCCTGACATCCTCTGTGCTGCTGTGACCTCCCCTATAAGATCAGCACCCTCCTCTCCTGACATCCTCTGTGCTGCTCAGACCTCTCCTATAGATCAGCACCCTCCTCTCCTGACATCCTCTGTGCTGCTGTGACCTCCCCTATAAGATCAGCACTCTCCTCTCCTGACATCCTGTGCTGCTGGGACGCTGTGACCTCCCCTATAAGATCAGCACCCTCCTTTCCTGACATCCTCTGTGCTGCTGGGACCCTGCGACCTCCCCTATAAGATCAGCACCCTCCTCTCCTGACATTCTTTGTGTTGCTGTGACCTCTCCTGACATCCTCTGCCCAGGTTGGGTGGACAGCCCGGGGCCCAGGGTACATTTAATCCGCCACTGCCCGCAGCCGCACCGAACCAGCATCCCACAAGGTAACAAATGGCTTCTTGGGGACAAAGCACTGAAGCTGGTTAGTGAGCACAGCATCCTGGCCACTCAAAAGAAAAAAAGGAGGGAGTACTGCTTTAAGTCTTTCCTGATGTTTTTGAGATCCATATTGCCACCATTTTTAGGCGGGAATCACACTAGGCATTTTTGGGGGAAAAAAAAAAAAAAAAAAGCACCAAAAAAAGACCATGCTATGGCCTGATGTTAGCAGAGTCAATAAATATGAAACACCACGGCCATGAAAAAATTCTGTTTGATAGAAGCCTTTGGGGCCATTCACACATCTGCAATATGCAGTTTGTGCATGGACTTTATACTGCAGACCGGACATTGGAACTCCTAGGATTATCATTCATGAAGATGCTGGGAACTCCAAAACTGTGGCACAGCACTATAAATTGTTATCCACACCAATATCCAAAAAATACAGTAAAAAATAAATAAAAAAAATATTACTGTGAGTGGGGGGCTGTATACAGCAGGGGACAATATTTCTATGGGTGGTGGGGGAGTTTATAGCAGGGAGATTACTCTGGGTGGGTGGCTGGCTGCATGGGGCATTATTACTGTGGGTGGGTGCATAGCAGGGGCATTATTTACTGTGTGGGGAGGGGGGCACAACAGGAGCATTATCAGTATGTGGGGGTGCAGGGCAGGGGGCTTATTACTATGTGGGGAATCCTACATACAGGGGCCACCCACATACCAACTCACTTTACTGTGCAAGCCACCAAACAGCAGAATTACTACTGTATGGGACCTAATAGGTGGGAAAAAGGGAAGGAAGTTGGAAAAGAAAAGTGCGGAGCCTAAGATGTCTGTCAGGTTCAGAAGCGATGAATTGTAGCTGGAAGAAATCATCATGGAAGCCTGGGCCGGATGGAGAGAAAAAGGGAAAGTGATGCCCAAGATCAACGACATCACCCCCCCACCACCACCAACGGACATGTACACCCGCCTCACCGCCATCCCCACGTACCAGTCTGGACCTCTAAAACCCTTTAAATTTCTCATGTGGCCCCATGGGAAAATGAAATTGCCCACCCCCCGGCTTATATGTACTTGCTTTAGCGATGTGCATAAAGAATTGACAGAAATGCTGTTTTTAGTGGTTTGTCAATCATACCAATACATGCTGTAGCTTAGAAACACATCTGCAGCATGCAGCGTATGCCTGGCACTGCCAGAGATACGGTAAGTGTTGGGTGCCGCTCGCAGCATTAGAACTTGTCATACCTCTCCCTATTACTGTGCATAAGCAGACTGACAACTAACAGTGAATGGGCAAGGGAGAGGCAGCTTATGAATGTGCTGCCCGTATCTCTGGCAGCTCCAGGCACGTGTTGTGTTTCTATACCACTGTATGTTCCGACACAATGACAGACAACCAAAGCCAGCATATCTATTACTATATTATGCTGGCCACAGTGGGGGCTGTAAAAACCAAGCTATTACATGCCAGGTGGTTCTGGTTACAGTAAGCCACTGTATGGGGTGGGTGCCCTTTTAGGTTACAATTAAAAACATATGGGTAGGAAATGAGCTCCGAGTGCAGTAACTACTATCATATACTATTACAGGAGAGGCTACAGGCAGTTCCCACAATAACTAGTCCTTATTAGATAAGACATTTGTTTCTGCAGATAAAACAGATTTGTTTTCCTATATATAATAAGCAGGCAGTGTGGGAGCAGGTACATCTATGGCTATTCTCTCGCTGTTTCCATTGACCATATAGGCTAAGAAAGCCCCTGGCATATACAGTAAACATCCATAAACACCCTCCTCCTAAGCGAACAGATACCGAGTGTTGCAATAGCCTGCTCAGAAAGCAGACACTATGATTTGCAGTATGGAATAGCAGAGCCATTATAGAAGTTAAATACATAACACAAAGTATACAGTTTTCTTAACATAAGTGACTACTAGAGATGAGCCAATCTACAGTTGGAGCGAAGCAAATCAATTCATTCCTATCAGCATTTTGTTCATCAGGCTCCAGGTTTTGAAGTCTTCTGCTCCGCTCCGTGCCGCTTCTCCCCTGGTGCTGGGGAGAGCCAAACCCAGTCCTGGGAAACATCCTAGGACTGGATCCATCTTTTCCCAGCACCCGGGGAGAAGAGGCAAGCGGAGCAGAAGACTTCAAAACCTGGAGCCTGATGAACAAAATGCTGATAGGAACGAAGTGCTTCTCTCCTACTGTAGATTTGCTCATCTCTAGTGCCTACCTATGACGGTTGCTACAAAGTGGCATATGTCATAGTGCTTGAAAAAGCCCTATATTGTAATCCGTTATCTTCTTCCGTTTCTTCTTCTTCCAACCATTCTTCTGTGCGTAATACAGCCCGAACCGCTTTGCGCACAGACTCCGTTAAAACTGCGTTTCAAAGCCCTCAGTGGTGTGAGGTGTACTATTTTTCGTTTCGTTTTACGTTTAAAGACCCCAAATTTCCCATAGAAAATAACCGCTAAAAGCCAATCACAGCACATATGCAAACAGCTGAAATATAGCAGCCAATAGGAACTCTAAGGTCTTGTCAGGCAATGTATCACAACATTCACACAGTCACATGTCCACTATTGGCCAATAGAAGATGTAAAAGATGGAAGGTCCTAAACGATTTTGTCTCACTGACATGAGCAAGATTGTCATGATAACCGAGCAATGATCTTTACCATTATCAAAGTAGCAGAGTTCAGTCAGTAAAATAGCAGAGCTGAAGCAGGCATGTAGCAGGGACGGTACCACAAGCCGCTCTTAAAGGGAACCGGGTCCCTTTAAGAGCGAACTGGGTCCCTTTAAGAGCGTTTAACACCTTAAGAGACCCAGGTCACTCTTAAAGGGACCCAAGTCGCTCTTAAAAGTAACCCATGTCGCTCTTAAAGGGATCGGACCCAAGTCGCTCTTAAAGGGACGGCACCCAGGGTTAAAGTTTCTCTTAAAGGGAAGTCGCTGCTCTTTTCAAGCACTATGTATTTTCCTGGAAATGCAAATCTAGTTATAAACTGAAGTTACTAGTCAGGAAATTCTCCTGATGTATAGCTCATAACAGCACAGAAATGTAGTGGGAGAAATTACAAAATTTCTACTAAACCACTTTTTGATACCTTATGTTTCTACTGGGGATGGACACCCTCCAGTGTTTTTCCTGAACGGCGTCCGTTACCATATAGGTCAAGAAATGGATTATAGAAAATTATAAAACCTGTCCTATTTTGTCCGAAATTTAAAGTTTATGGGAGCATCTGGAATTCCAGACAACTCTGGACGCACATCAGGAAACTGGACAAAATTCTGAATGTGTTGCCAAGCACCAAAGGCCAGCATCAGCACAAGTATCGCTGACTGCTTTGTACACCTGGAATTGTGGACCAATTCCTGATGCCCCAAAGGGTTCTATGGGGCATCCATGTCCTATAATTTCTGAGCCTATTTTATGGCAAGGACACCCTTCACAGAAAAAATCCTGAAGGAAATCTGTGCCCAACAAAACCCTGTAAGGGTATCTGCGCACTACATCCAAAGAATGAACCCTTAGTCAGAAAATCTATCCCGATAGTTTATCCTGACATGTGAAGAGGGCCTTACAAATTATTGGAGTGGCAGTGTAATAGGGGCTGAAAGAACTTTTGGAAAACAATTGTAATAGTCTCATCATATGTAAAAGCAACTTTTGAGCACAAGGCCTACACAGGTACTGTGTAATGGAATTACCAATATGGAAATGCAGTTGTGTAGCACATCTATCCCAGGGCACAAGATAACTTCATGTTCATGTAACTGGATGCATTGCCCGTTTTAGCCATGTCAAAACCAAATTCAAGAAAACCTCCAAGGATAAATAAAGATCTTTTATTTTATCTGCTGCAAGTTCTAGTCAAAGAGGCCGAATCCCATGTCCTCATCAGATTCCTCAGACTCTTCCTTCTTTTCTTCCTTCTTCTCTTCAGCTGAAACACACACATCAGACACTGAGCAACAACATGTATGGAGGATGACCTTTCATCACTTACTAATGACTTGACAGATGCAAAACGGTGCGGCTATCTAGGCAACAGATCATGGAGCCAGTCACTACTGCTCAGGAACTAAATGTATTAATAAATTTGGGTGACTCTCGAAGGTAGCATTGCACAATGTACAGGCTCTGATCCAATGACTAGCAAGCTATCCACAGCTTGCTTAAACCTCAAGGAGCATTGGCAACTGTTCATCCCCAACACAAGAGCCAGTTTTAAGATGTTAATATTTTCTTTGAATTTACCATCTCTCCCCTCATCGACCTCCTTCCCTTGTTAGCCTGCTCCCATATACAATTACAGCAGGAATTTCTAATCCCTGGCACTTTAGCTGTTGCAAAATGACAACTACCATCATTCCTATCACAAGTGAGCTGTAATTGTGTAACAACTAAAGAGATACAGGTTGGAAAGCTCTGGCTCACGTATCTAACATTTATAGTCAACAAGTTTGTTAAACTACTGTTTGAGTTGTAACAGTGCTGCACCCCCTACTGGTAGCTTTCAGAATTTCTGCTTCTATCTTATGGTAACTTTACCCCAGCAATTTATACCAGGAATAGCCAGTTTTTTGCATTATGAAGGCCACACACTTCCACTACTGATTTGACAGACCATTTACATCTGTTATAAGCCCTCTAGGGCACTGGTCTCCAACCTGTGCGTTAGAGACAGCTGCCCTGACAAGGACAGGCCCTGATGTTCTCCTTCCTGTGTTAAGGTGATACATGTATTTGTACAATATGTTGGGATAACCCATTTTCAGTATGTAAATGTTCACCTGGTGCAGCGGCAGCAGCAGGGCCAGCGGATCCAGCAGAGGCAGACACAGCAACAGCGCCTCCAGCAGGCATACATGCCAACTTGGTGTTACCTACAAAACAGAGGACCTTTTAGTTTTCACCACACAAAACCATAAATACCATTAGAATACTGCTAGTGCATATAGTACCAATACCAGTTTGGAGTGTTCAAATGGGAACATATAAACTGTAATGTGTAATCTACAATATTGACGGAGGCTGGCACATCATTTATATGAGAAAGAAAAATCCCTAATCAGAACAGCAATGGAATATTACATAAAGTCGTATCTAAGGCCCAGGATCAGTAATCCCCTGGGAGCCTTCTCAGAAACCTCAATCCATTATGAACATTATCAAGGCGAGAACTGAAAAGCTTTGTTTCCTTGACCTAGAAATGAGGTAAAAGGTTAATAATAAGTAAAAGTATTAAAGGCTATATTTATGCAATGTGTGCTCACAGCAGAGGTTATGTAATCGGGGGAAACAAGGCAAACGTTACCCAGAACATGTATAAAAAATGTCATGTGATCGCTGCCTCTGCTCTCCCTCAAAGGGGACCCATCACCTATAGATATGCATCTTAATTTTCCATGGGCACGATACAAAGATGGTGCACGCTAGGAACAAGTCAGGTAATTCCCATTTCAAGTATAAAACGTGAGTTTCGTAGGAGCCATGCTATCAAAATAGTTACCCTTCCCCACCTACTGTATCTGTTTCAAGCCCTACCTATACCCATACTAGCCCATGATCTCCACAGGCTCCAGACACAAGTGTTGAAAGCGAATGTACCATCAGGAACGGCACCAGCAGGGGAAAGCCCAGACAGTGGCCTTTTTGTAAACCATGACCCGGTTTCTGTGCACGGCGCCAGTCTGTCACGGAGTACTGGTCCGGGCTGAAGCACTGAAAGTGACCAGCCCACCCCCAGTGGGACAAAACCCCCTCCCCTCAGTGACGCGGCTCCATTAATATTAGTCCAATAGATTCAGTGCTATGGTAATAGACTACCGCCGTGCGTAGAAACCGGGCCGTGGTTTATATATTAAAAAAAAAACAAAAACACAGGACCAAAGCACTGGCTTCCCCGGGCCAGTGCCGTTCTATTCATGCGCAACACTTAACGTGAATGTACTTAATTATACATTTGCTTTAAATTTATTTGGAATACTACAAAAGCTAGGATCGCTAAATCTATCCCTTAGTCCCTTACTTTAACAGGTACAAGGCAGCCCGCATAGCTCAGGTTTTGGTAATCTCAGCCCAAGGAATTGCACTTTACTAGATCACTACACCCTCAATGGTTCACTATGGTCTAATGGCCCCCCTTCCAATTTAAAACTAGATGCCCCTCGACACATCATTCCTTATTACTCTGGAGAACCCTATTCCACAATCCTATGTCCCCCCCTTGGCCTTTCTGGTCCTGTATTTTGGTGGTGGATTGAAAATCTGGTAAGTTTACACAATCCTCTGCACTAATCTCCCTGGAACGGTTCAGTCAAGGCGTCTCTTCTTTACCATCTTGAGAACTGTTTAGATTCCACCAAATCTACCACTTCCTCCAATCTCTGCCATGGAAAAGTAGCACTTGCACTTATTTCATCATTTGAACATGTCTGCTGCTCTGATCCTGTTGTGGATGCAGGACTCTATTCTACAACTATCCCCCCCGCCCAAACACAGACCATGCTCCCCTTTACGGCTAAATGGGAAACAGATTTCACCCTTGCACTATCCCCACAGCGTTAGCACCACTTCTGCAAGCAGATCACTAAAGGAAGCCGTCAAGTATCCTCAATCAAGGTACTAAACATGGTTTACCATGTCTATAGCCTCATCCATAAATCCCATCTCCACGTGCCCCCCACCTGCTTCCATGGTTTTCCAGATATCGGCAATACATTACATACATGGTGGATCTGCCCAGTGGTTTAGCTTCACAAAACTCTCCCTACCTGTATCACTCCTGGCGGATAAGTTTCCCTCCACCAACTTTTACCACCACAAGCTACACCAATATATTCCTATGACCACCAGAATTCATATTGCGGCCAAGCGGAGATAAAAAAAAATGCAAGCTACCCAGAGACACACTGTAAAGTTCGGCAACCCTTGATGGATTATGCAATCACCCCGCCCCTATTATCCTTGCTTTAGCTGGCCTCCTAAAAATGGAACCTTCCTTAACAGAGATGAACACATGATAGTGTTAAGATTTTCCATGTTTTAAATTACTACCTACTGGTTTTGCATCAGGAACTAGCTAGTATGTACGGTTTACCTTATCCCCCTGTGTGGGGTTCTTTTGTTATGCTGCCTTTCCCTGAAAAACTGTGACACCAAACTCAGCATATACATTGCTGCACCCTTTCCCCACGTTTAAGTCTGTAAATTGATCTGGACATAAATTCATGTGCCTCATGTCCTGAACTGAACCACGAAGCTAAGGCGCACGTACTGCTTATTTCCACAGAAGGTTGACGACATTTGCTCTCCAGTCTTTCTAAGTGGTGAAGGCCCAAGGGACGCTCTGGGACGCTCAGGACGGCAGAACAAAACATTTTCTTTATCAAGCTCTATTCTATAAACTCAGCAACAAAAATAAAAGATCACTTCAAGTGCAAATCTATCATCACATCACCAGCTGTTGGTGAGGGAAAAAGTTATTCTCTTAAAGGTGTACTCCGAGCAATCATATTAGATATATTGCTGGAGCTGCAGAAAAAGAAATAAACCTCCTATTGTCAGAGCAGTCTCGGCAGTGACAGCCCGCCAAGCCAAACTAAGCACATCTATGCCACTGATTCAACTGGGGTCTATGGAAGACATTTTTCCTACATTAGTGCAGGGGAAGTGAACATTTGTTGACAGGTCCTCTACAATACTACAGGGATCAGCAGACTTACAGGTGCCCTTAACCTCTTAAGGACCCATGACGTACCGGTACGCGGGTCCTTTAAGAGGGCATCTCTCCCTGTCGGCATGGGGGACATGCCGACAGGGAGAGATGCCCTGTTAACCCCCCCCCCCCCCCCATGCCGATATTGGCCGCTATTGGCTTATCAGTTCAGATCAGCCAATAGCAGCGATCGGAACCTTTCAGGGCCATCGGTGACCCGATGACCAGGAAAAAAATGGCGGTCGGTGCTGTCCAAGGACGGCACCGACCGCCATTACTGTAAAAAGTAATGGTGGTCAGGGTGCCACCGGCGATCAAAGTCCCCAAAAGTTATAAATACCTGCTCCGGACCCCTCAGCTAGGTAGCTGAGGGGTCCAGAGCAGGTATTTGTACATTACTCACCTGTCCCGGGGTCCTGATCGGCGTCTTCCGGGTTCGCGGCGTCCTCGTCTTCTGGTCGGGTCTTCGGCTCCTTCCGTGACGTCCCGTTCGGCTTTTTCGGCTCCAGAGTCGTCTTTTTTCGGATCTTGCGCTCTGCTGCCCCCTAGCGGCTGATAAGTGTAATACACGTATCAGCCACTATAGGGATGTGGATGTTCAGTATGTAATAAAGGTTTGTTTTTGTTTTTTTTTCAAATTTTTTTTTTTTTTCTATTTTCCGCACCCTATCGCCGCTGAGTGTTGATCAGCATCGCACGAAGAGCGCTGCTAATCAGCAACTCCTCCTTTTTGGCGTAGGGTGTTTTTTTTCTATATCCTACTGCCACGGTCTGCTGATCAGCAACACCATTTTTGGCATAGTTTTTTTTTTTTTTTATACTTACTGTAAAAAAACACTACATTACACCACACTACACTACAATAAATAAAGTTTGACACTACACCACTACATACCCCATATATCAATCCCTATATAAAAGTGGCCCCCGGCGTGTTTTCGGTATCGGACGCATACTTTATTATTGCCTCCGACACCGAAACAGCCAGTGAGGATGAATGGGGGGATCCTTCGTTCCTCCATTCATCCTCATCCTCCAATGACTTATCTGGGGGTAGCGTAGCGTACGCTGCCTCCCAGACACGTCTTTTCCCCCAGTACCGTCCCAATAAGAGATCACGGTATGGCGTGAAATTCTACGAACTCTGTAAGAGTACCTCAGGGTACACTTACAGATTTAGGGTACGTGCACACTGCGGAATGGCGAAGGATAACCCTTTGTGCATTCTGCAGCTGGCACCCGCCGGCGGACTGATGCAGGCGAGTGTCTCCACCCGTGTCATAGACTCCATGTTATGCACAGGCGGATTCCATCGTCCGTCCAAAGAATGAATACGTTGGACGGAGAGCGGAATCCGCCCGTGCATAGAATGGAGTCTATGACACGGACGGAGACGCGCGCCCGCATCAGTCCGCCGGTGGGTGCCAGCTGCGGAATGCACAAAGGGTTTTCCTTCGCCATTCCGCAGTGTGCACATACCCTTAGAGTGTATGAAGGAAGGGACACCCGAATCCAGCCCCCACAATGCCCCCCCCATCCTCAGAGTTAGTGGGGAGATCATTCGGGAACTGATCTTCCCACTGCTGGATAAAGGTCACCACTCGTACGGGGATAACTTTTATACCAGCACCCCCTCTTCCGCTCCCTCGCTGCCCTGTAGCTTGCGGCACGATCCGAAAATATCAGAAGCAGTAATAGAGCCCTAATATTTAGCAGCCATGGAGCGGACCCAGCGCTTCTGGATATGAAGGACCCCGTATCGCACCAGGACAACATTTTCCAGGTGACGTCCCGCACACAGGAGAACGGGAGACCCCAGAAGAAAAACAGAGTGTGGCGTAACAGGGGGATCAGGAGGGACACCATTTTCCAGTGTGACGCCTGTCCTGAACACCCCGGCCTCTGCATACTGGATCGCTTCAAGGCGCACCGCACGTCACTGGAGTTCTACATTATTTAAATTCTGTCCCTTATTCCTATTTCAGGGGTCACGTTGATCCAGGGTTATTCTGATTGCCATTATGGAGTCAAAGGAATTTTTTCCCTGTGATGAGGCTACTGTCGTCTGCCTTACGAGGGTTTTTTACCTTCCTCTGGATCAACACAGGTTGAATTTGATGGACACCTGTCATTTTCAACCTTATAAACTAATAATTGGCCTAATACCCCCAAATAAATGAGAATGGTCCCTTTTCCCCAGCTAAATAGGTATGGCCGCCATTCCTATTAGAGGATGCCATGATGCAATTACAAAGCCTCTGTGCGGCCAGGACAGTAGAAACCCCCCACAAGTGACCCCATTCTGCAAACTACACCCCATAAGGAATCTAACAAGGGGGCAGCGGGTATATGGCCCCTTGGTGACGGCCACATTTGGGACGTGAAAATAAAAAATAAAAAAATGGTTTTTTTTATTTTCACGGCACATGTTCTACACATGTGCCCGTCACCAGTGGGGTCCATATCCTCACTGCACCCCTCGTTAGATTCCTTATGGAGTGTGATTTCCAGAATGGGGTCACTTGTGGGGGGTTTCTACTGTCCTGGCAGCACAGGAGCTTTGTAATTGCGACATGGCCTCCATCCTCCATTCCAGCCTCTAAATGGCGCTCTGTCCCTTTGGTGGCTTGCCCTGAGCCCATATGGCACATTATGTCCACATGTGTGGTATTTTCGTACTCAGGGGAAATTACCCTACACGTTTTGAGTTTATTTTCTTTTTTTAACCCCTTGTGGAAATGGAAAAAAAAAAAAAATCAAGGCTAGACCAACATTTAGTGTAATTTTTTTAAATTTTTTTTTACTCTAAATCATTGATCTTGTCATGTTTTTTTCATTTTCACAAGGGGCTAAAAGATAAAATAAAAACACAATGTGTAGAGCAATTTCCCCTGAGTACGGAAATACCCCACATGTGGACATAAAGCGCCATGCGGGTGCAGGGTAAGCCTCCAAAGAGAAGGAGCGCCATTTGGTTTTTTGAGGCTGGATTTGGCTGGAATGAATTTCGAGGGGCCATGTTGCATTTAAAAAGGCCCCTGTGTTGCCAAGACAGTTGAAACCCCCCACAAGTGACCCCATTATGGAAACTACACTCCTCAAGGAATGTAACAAGGGGTGTAGTGAGCATATGGACCCCACTGGTGACGGGCACAAATGTGGAGTGAAAATTAAATATTACATTTTTTACACTATAATGTTGGTTTAGCCTTGAATTTATCATTTTCACAAGGGGTTAAAAGAGAAAAAAAACAAAAAACAAAGTGTGTAGAGCAATTTCCCCCGAGTCCGTAAATACCCCACATGTGGACATAAAGCGCCATGTGGGCGCAGGGCAAGCCTCCGAAGAGAAGGAGCGCCATTTGGATTTTGGAGGTTGGATTTGGCTAGAATGGATGATGAACGCCATGTCACCATTTACAGAGCCCTCGTGCTGCCAAAACACTGGAAACCCCCCACAAGTGACCCCATTCTGGAAACTACACCCCTCAAGGAATCTAACAAGGGGGTGCAGTGAGGATATGGACGCCTTGATGACGGGCACATTTGTGCCGTGAAAGTGAAAAAATGAAATTTTTCACTTTCACGTCACATTGTTCCACATTTGTGCCCGTCACCAGTGGGGTCCATATGCTCAATGAACCCCTTGTTAGATTCCTTGAAGGGTGTAGTTTCCAGAATGGGGTCACTTGGGGGGGGGGGGGGGGGTTTCCAGTGTCTTGGCAGCACGAGGGCTCTGTAACTGCGACATGACCCTTGAAATCCATTCCAGTAAAATCCAGCTTGCAAAAGCCAATTGGCGCTCCTTCCCTTTGGAGGCTCGTCCTGCGCCCCCTTGGCACTCTATCGCCACATGTGGGGTATTTCTGTACTCGGGAGAAACTGCGCTACATGTTTGGTGTTTTTTTTTTCTTTTATCCCCTTATAAAAATGAAAAATGAATGCTAGAACAACATTTTAGTGTAAAAAATAGAATTTTTCCTTTTTTACACCACATTGTTCTGAAAATCTGTGAAGCACCTGTGGGGTCCAAATGCTCACTGCACTCCTTGTTACATTCCTTGAGGGGTGTAGTTTTCTAAATGGTGTCCTCTTAGGGGTGTTTTTTAGGTTTTGGCACCCCAGAGCCTCTGCCAACCTGAAGTGGTACAGTCAGAAATGACCAAATATAAAGGAGCCATTGAAATTCACTAGGCGCTCCCTTATATCTGAAGCTTGTGGTTGCGTCAAATAGCGCAATAGGGCCACATATGGGGTATTTCTATAAACTGCAGAAACGGAGCAATAAATATTGGGGTGCATTTCTCTGGTAATAGGTTTATCATTATGAAAAATATTGGATTACAATAAAATCTCTGCACAGAAAATTAAAATTTTCAAATTTCTTACACACTTAGCTTTTATTTCTGTGACGCCCCTAAAGGGTTAAAAAACTTTCTGGATGTGATTTTGCAGAGTTTGGGGGTGTAGAAGTTTCTGAAATGGGGTGCTTTGTGGGGCTTTCTAACACACAGTCGCCTCAAATACACTTTAAACCTGAACAGGTCCCTAAAAATATCTGATTTTGAAATTTTACTGAAAATTTGGAAATTTGCTGCTAATGTTTTACGCTTTCTATTGTCTAAAAAAAAAATGAAAGATCGTTTAATAAATGCCGCCAACATAAAGTAGACATGTTGCTAATGCTATTTAATATATAAGTTATGTGATATAACCATTTTCTGTATAAGCAGAAAAGTTTTAAAGTTGGGAAAATGCATTTTTTCACATTTTCACGCTATTTTGGTTTTTTTCATAAAGATTCGTTATTAGTATCGACTCCAATTTACTAGAAATGTGAAGTACAATATGTCACGAGAAAACAATCTCAGAATCAGCCGGATAGGTAAAAGCATCCCGAAGTTATTAATGAATAAAGTGACACAGGTCATATTCATAAAATTTGCTCCGGTCCTTTAGGCCATTTCAGGCCCGGTCCTTAAGGGGTTAAATGGGTTGTCCAGCGGGGTTTTTTTTTTTTTTTTTTTTTTAAATCAACTGGTGTCAGTAACTTACATAGATTAGTAATTTTCTTCTATTAAAAAATCTCAAGTCTTCCCATACTTATTAGCTACTGTATGTCCTGCAGGAAATGTTTTCTTTCCAGTCTGACACAGTGCTCTCTGCTGACATCTCTGGCTGAGACAGGAACTGTCCAGAGCAGGAGAGGTTTTCTATGCTGATTCAGAGAAAACCAAGACAAAGATGTCAGATGTCAGCAGAGAACACTGTTTCCACTTCCAACCAAATATTTCCAAAATATTTCCCAGGAGGATCTACAGAGATTAAACCCTTTTTGGCCAATCACTGCCTACTCCAGGAAGATAAAAGAAAAATATACAATCTATGGAGTTTTCTGGGGTGTAAAAAAAAAACAAAAAACAAAAAAAACCCCTCTGAAGTGCTGCGATTGCCCTTCATGTACATTGAGCACATGACCCAGCAGCCAATCAAGCAGTCTTTTCCCTCATGTACAGCATGTAGGCACCAAGGCCAATGACTGGCAGCAGAGTCAGCTACTCTATGCCCTGAATGCCATGTAATGTATGTCTACACTACCGAATAAGTGAGGAAAATTTAAGTGGAAGCTGCGCAGTGGTCGCCGCTTGAAGTTCCGCCTGTCCCATTGACTCAATAAATTTTTCTAACTCAATCCGCCATCCATGCAAAGAATTGACATGTCAATTCTTTGGGTGGACGGCAGATTGAGCTTGAGAAATTCAATGAGTCAATGGGACAGGCTGAACTTCAAGCGGAGACCACCGCCCGCTTCCACTTGAAATTTCCTTGCGTAGTCCGTAATGTGGATATACCCTTACAGTGGCAGACACTGAAGCATGAGCAACCGAGAAGGCAACTTTTTAAACCACATACAGGAACAAGGTTACAGGATACATAACACAAGAACATGTCCAGAGAAGCTTGTGCAATGAGAGTAACCAAATCTCATTTCATGAAAAAGCTTTTCTAATTTTATCTGGTCCACAAGCGAAACCCAGCAGGTACAGAAGCAACCTCCAGGTATTAGGATGGACCGCTGATTTATAACAGAACACACACTCCGATAATGGTGTATCTGAACGCTTCAACACTGCAGCTCCTCTCAATTTTGATATCAATTTATTGTATTACAGGAGAGATTTTCCTTGTGGTGATGAATGTTTGATCACTGGGGTTTACTGGTCACTAATACAGGGGCTGTCCTCATGAGCAGGACTGACAAGTGACAGCTCTGTGGATATTATATATATTTGGGGCAATCAGCAGCACACATCTATCCTGAGCAATGAGTTTGAGATCATTGAAAGGAGGTGGGGGTTTTTAAAGTTATGATGCCTTCTTACCCTGGGCGATCACATCATCAATTTTCTTGCCCTTCAGTTCGCTGATGACCTATAAGAGGAGAAAAAAAGAACCATTTCAGCAAACTTACTACTCTTTACAGACACCAGATGAGATACAATTATCCACAGCAGCATATGCACAGTGCTATAAATTTACACTGAAGACTACAGGACGTTTAGCCAGGGTTGGATGGTCTACAATCTGGAATGGTAAACACTGCAGGATGGGACTCTGGACCAAGTTATATCTGACTGGAATTTAGAACATGGACTCAAATTAGCACAGAAAGGATCATACAGGTGCCTATGTTTCCAAATATCCAGGGTGGCTGGTGGCAATTCCCCACCCTACCAAAGGGAGAGGACAATCAGGACTGGTAGGATGAGACCGCGCTGACTGACTTATGGTATAGGCAGCATGAAAGTGATGACAGATTCCCTCCTGTCAGTTCTATTTACAGACCTGTTTTAATAAATAATTACATTCTCAATGAGAACATCCAGCTGTAATGGTAACGTCCAGTTGTAGATTTATTCATTGATTTCTAAGTAAAATAACATTACCGTGCTCCAGAATCCCTATACAGAGTGTTTTATGGACAAGACAAAGGTTCTTTCTTCACCCAACTTTAGTAGAATGAGTCGACTTTGTGAGACTAGTTTAGAAAAGACTCTTTGGACACTGGACAAAATGGACATTGGGGGGTCTGCACCACCTCAGGCTAATAGGGTAATCACTTGCTCTTATCCATCCAATTTAAAGGGGTCCTCCAGCGGGGTGCACTTTTTTGCTGGTATCGTCTCAGGCCCACGCCAGACACCAGGAAGCGGCTGGGAACCGGAGTGCCGCAATGCCCGCTGGAACCGGGGAGGTGAGTGGACATCTTTTCCCTCAGCCACCTCCTCCCCGGTCCCAGCAAAAAAGTGCCCCCCCTCCCCCGCTGGAGTACCCCTTTAACCTCTTAAAGGGAACCAATCACTGGAAAAACGCATATAGAGCTTTTGAAATGTGCTGTTAGAGCACACAGCACACTTGCCACACGTGTTTCCATAGCCTCCGTGCCTTCCCTGTGTAAGCCGCAAAGTAACTTTATAAAACTGGCGCCCTGTATGCTAATTACCTGAGGTAGTCACCTGGGCGGTGTTCGGCTAGCAGGTAGTCACAGTCCCCTGGGCGTTCTTCCGCTGTAATCACGCCCCTCTGGGCGTGATTCAAATGTCAGAGTGGCTGTGGCGTCACTCGGGAGCGCGCCGTGCCCAACATCGGCGCGCTTACGTACTGATGCCGGCCGCCGCCGCACATGCGCAGTGCAGCCGCTTCCATTCCGGTTGGACTGCGCCTGTGCAGAATAGCCTCGAACTCCGGCTAACAGGCTATTCGAGGCTATTCTGCACAGGCGCAGTACCGCCGGAATGGAAGCGGCTGCACTGCGCATGTGCGGCGGCCGGCATCAGAATGTCACAGCTACTCGGCCATTTGAATCACGCCCAGAGGGGCGTGATTACAGCGGTAGCACGCCCAGGGGACAGTGACTACCTGCTAGCCGAACACCGCCCAGGTGACTACCTCAGGTAATTAGCATACAGGGCGCCAGTTTTATAAAGTTACTTTGCGGCTTACATGGGGAAGGCACGGAGGCTATGGAAACACGTGTGGCAAGTGTGCTGTGTGCTCTAACAGCACATTTCAAAAGCTCTATATGCGTTTTTCCGGTGATTGGTTCCCTTTAAGGACGGAGCCAATTTTTGTTTTTACCTCCTTGTGTTTAAAAGGCCATAGCACTTGCATTTTTCCACCTAGAAACCCACATGAGCCCTTATTTTTTGCGTCACTAATTGTACTGGCTGAATTTTTGCATAAAGTACAGTGGAAAACCAGAAAAATTCAATGTGTGGTGAAATTGAAAAAAAAAAAAAAAAACACATTTCTTTTATTTGGGGGTATTTGTTTTTACGCCATTCGCCCTGGGGTAAAACTGACTTGTTATACATGTTCCTCAAGTTGTTACGATTACAACGATATCTAACATGTATAACTTTTCTTTTATCTGATGGCCTGTAAAAAATTTGAACCATTGTTAACAAATATATGTTCCTTAAAATCGCTCCATTCCCAGGGATTATAGCGCTTTTATCCTTTGGTCTATGGGGCTGTGTCAGGAGTCATTTTTTGCGCCATTATGTGTTCTTTGTATCGGTACCTTGATTGCACATATACAACTTTTTGATTGCTTTTTTATTACATTTTTACTGGATTTGATGCAACCAAAAATGCGCAATTTTTTTGCGCTTACGCCGTTTACCGTGCGAGATCAGGAATGTGATTAATTAATAGTTCGGGCGATTACGCACGCGGCGATAGCAAACATGTTATTTATTTACTTTTATTTAAAACATGGGGAAAGGGGGGTGATTCAAACTTTTATTAGGGGAGGGGGCTTTTTACTAACACTTTTTTTTTTTTTTTTTACACACTTATACTAGAAGCCCCCCTGGGGGACTTCTAGTATTAGAAGTGCACTGATCTCTCATTGAGATCTTTGCTGTATACTTATACAGTAAAGATCAATGAGATCGGCACTCGGATGCTTTCAGCTGCTGCAGCCGAAAGCATCTGAGTGCCAAGCCGGGATCAGCGTCATTTTGGTGAAGACCCCGGCAGGTGAAGGATGTGTGGATCGTTCCTCCGGGACAACGTCCTGGAGGAGCGATCCACCCCACTAGACACCTGGGAAGTGCTGCATACAGTATTCAGATGCAGCTGTCAACTTTGACAGCTGCATCAGATTACTGAATTAGCAGGCACAGCGATCAGACCCTGCCCGCTAATAGCCACGGTCCCGGGCTACACGTGGCCCCCGGGACCGCGGCGGTACGTCATGCGTCCTTAAGAGGTTAAAGGGGTTGTCCAGCTAAAATATTTCTCTTTCAAATCAACTGGTTTCAGAAGGTTATATAGATCTGTAATTTACTTCTATTTAAAAATCTTAAAGCGTAACTGTCATGTTTTTTTTATTGCAGAAATCAGTAGTATAAGCGATTTTAAGAAACTCTGTAATAGGTTTCATCAGCCAAAAAAGCCTCCTTCTGTGCTCAAGAAGCAATCTCCCAGCCTCCCCCCCTGACTTCTTATCTGTGCATTATCAGGCAAACACGTCTTCATTACAGAGAAGCCAGTGAAGACGGGCTCTGCTCTCTCCATTGTAAGCCTATGAAGGGGGGAGGGGCTGAGGGAGATGAGGGTGCAGGAAGAGGTGACATGAAGGTCAGCTGTTTGTAGACTCTCTGGGCACCTAAAATGCTAAATGCAGGTGTCAGAAAGGTCAGTGCTTATCTATGAACTTACTGAGAGAAGATTGCAGGGTGTTGTGCTGTGCAGAAATCCTCCGTGCTCAGTCACTCCTAACAGCCCCTCCCCTCTCCATAGCCACATAACGGAGACAGAAATCCTGCTTCTGCAGTGAGGGGGGAGGCTGGGAGATTGCTTTTTCACTACAGAAGGAAACTCTTTTGGTTTATAAAACCTATTACAGAGTTTCTTAAAAATCGCTTGTACTATTGATATTTAATGTTTTCAGAAAAATGACCCTGAAATGACAGTTACGCTTTAGGTCTTCCTATACTTATCAGCTGCTGTATGTTATGCAGGAAATGTTTTCTTTCCAGTCTGACACAGTGCTCTCCTGACATCTCTGTCCCAGACAGGAACTGTCCAGAGCAGCAGCAAATCCCCATAGAAAACCTCTCCTGCTCTGGACAGTTCGCAGCAGAGAGCACTGTGTCAGACTGAAAACGCAGGGCTGTGGAATAAAAAAAAAAATGACTGTATATGATTATTATTACATGCCAGGAGCTTCCTGTGTAGCTTAGGAGTAAGAACAGGAGTCTGCCTCAGTGTGTCAATGGGATGCCTCGTGCGCCGCCGCTCTCCACTCAAAGAATTAACGTGTCAATTCTTTGAGCAGATAGCAAGGAATCCCATTGACACACTGAGGCAGGCGGGATTCCGAGCAGGCTCTGCCTGTTTTAAAGTGACTGTACCACCAAGCCCTGGTTGCAGCACAGGAGGCGGGCCGACCCACCCTTAGGGCCCTATTCCACAGTAACGATAATCGGCCGGATCGGCCCCATTTGGGCCGATTCGGCCGATTATCGTTCGGTGAAATAGAGAGAACGATCAGCCAACGATCGTGTCATCGGCTGATTGTTCATTTAGGGCCAGACCTAAAATCATTGTTCCCCCACCGCGCATCGCTACAGTTGAATAGCGGAGCGCGGCGGGCGACCGACGATTTGAGAAGAAACAGCAGCAGCATCATCATACATTACCTGGCTGCAGGGCTTCTTCTCTGCGCTGTCTTCATCCCCGGGTCCCGCGCGCTCTATCTTCTGAATGGCCGGTCAGCTGACGGAGCGCTCAGCCAATCACAGGCCGGGACCGCCACGGCCTGTGATTGGCTGAGTGTGGCCTGTCAGCTGACCAGCCATTCAGAAGATAGAGCGCAGGGGACCCGGGGAGGAGACGGAGCGGAGGACAAGCCCTGCAGCCAGGTAATAATGCTGCAAGGACATCGGTAACGATGTCCTTGCAGCCCTTGCTTAACGATCGGGCCATGGAATAGGCCCAGTAAACGAGCGGCGATCTAGCAGATCGCTGCTCGTTTACATCGTTGATCAGGCCCTCCTCGGCCCGTGGAATAGGACCCTTAGTGGGAAGAAACTTCAGCCCCTCTATGACATGACTCCATTAAAATCAATGGAACCCTATCACACAGGGGCAGGGGTTTCCTCCCACCAAGGGTGGGTCAGGCCGCCTCCAGTGCTTCAGCCTGGGCCTGGTGGTACACTCACTAAGTATGAATGGGCCCTTATAACTAGTGATGCCACGATACCAGAATTTTGAGTTCGATACCGATACCAGCTGTTTTATTTCGATACTCGATACCATTTCAATACTAAAGTTTAAAAAAAAAAAAACTGTAAAAGTACAAATATAGTGCCCCCCCCGACTGCAAATATGTACACAAGGAGGTATGCTGGGAGTTGTCGGGCACAAGGAGGTATGCTGGGAGTTGTCGGGCACAAGGAGGTATGCTGGGAGTTGTCGGGCACAAGGAGGTATGCTGGGAGTTGTCGGGCACAAGGAGGTATGCTGGGAGTTGTCGGGCACAAGGAGGTATGCTGGGAGTTGTCGGGCACAAGGAGGTATGCTGGGAGTTGTCGGGCACAAGGAGGTATGCTGGGAGTTGTCGTGCACAAGGAGGTATGCTGGGAGTTGTCGTGCACAAGGAGGTATGCTGGGAGTTGTCGTGCACAAGGAGGTATGCTGGGAGTTGTCGTGCACAAGGAGGTATGCTGGGAGTTGTCGTGCACAAGGAGGTATGCTGGGAGTTGTCGTGCACAAGGAGGTATGCTGGGAGTTGTCGTGCACAAGGAGGTATGCTGGGAGTTGTCGTGCACAAGGAGGTATGCTGGGAGTTGTCGTGCACAAGGAGGTATGCTGGGAGTTGTCGTGCACAAGGAGGTATGCTGGGAGTTGTCGTGCACAAGGAGGTATGCTGGGAGTTGTCGTGCACAAGGAGGTATGCTGGGAGTTGTCGTGCACAAGGAGGTATGCTGGGAGTTGTCGTGCACAAGGAGGTATGCTGGGAGTTGTCGTGCACAAGGAGGTATGCTGGGAGTTGTCGTGCACAAGGAGGTATGCTGGGAGTGCACTACAACTCCCACCAATCAGCTAGTTATTCGGTATCCTATATTTTGGGAGACCTCTTAGAGTTTGTGGAGGCTGCAATGCAGTTATTGCCCACAAGGTATTTAAATATGTAAAAACCTGCAACAAATAACCAAACTGCAGCATGTGAACACAGCTGCAGTTGGCCAGTAACTTGTGTCATAAGAATTATAGCAAATGATCCGGATATTTATAGGATTGTTATATATATTGTAAGTGTCTGTATATATTGTGGCACTGCAGTGGGTCTATGCACAGCACCAGGGTTGGCACAATGTACATGGGGGGAGACTGCCACATAATATTCAGAGTCAGACACTACAATGCCATAGATAGAGGGGACAGAGAGAAAGAGAAAGACAGAGAAAGAGGAAACAGATAGATAGAGAGGGATATATATATATATATATATATATATATATATATATATATATATATATATATATATATATATATATATCAAACAGTAAATAAACAGATTGACACCCAGTTCTGGGCACTGGTGATGTCCCAGCCCTGAGATCCCACTGGCCTTGGTCACATGGTGGGGACATTAAACTGTCATTCCTACAAATTTCTATTCCATAAATTAGGGTTTTTTTTGTAGAGTCCATAGAACAGGACTGGGTGCTGGGTGGGGTTCCTGCAGCATATGGTGAGGGGGACCACCACACATTACATTGCAGCTCACTCAATTTGATCATCTTTTAGCACCTTAGACTTTTGATTCTTCTCATTATTTGCACCAACTGCTTCCTGAAGGTGGGATGTGCCATCTGCAGGGCTGGGGCCATGGTGGGAAGAGGGTGGGCTGCATGTGGGCCCTGGAGCTCTCCCAGAGTCTAATGGGAGGGGGTGAGAGTCAGCAGCAGGGATGGGGGAACACAGGGCCATGGTGGCTGGGGCTAGAGGGTGATGGCTGGTGTCATACTATATCTCATGCATATATCAGGGGGTTGTGGCTTACACAGAGCTGTAATGGGATATGATGCTGTGCAGCTCCAGGTTTATTCCCTATCTGTAGATGGATAAATGGATATGTAGGAGATAGATAGATAGGAGATGGATATATAGATAGATAGGAGATAGATAGATAGGAGATGGATATATAGGAGATAGACAGATAGATAGATAGGAGATACAGAGCACTCACACTGACTGATGGACACAAGGTAAGAAGCCAGATGAAACTAGTAATGTAATTAAACAGACAGGAGATAGAAAGAGGAGAGAGAAGACTCCTCGGGCTTACAGCACAGGGAGAGGGTCCTGGACGCTGCACAGGGGAGGCTGTGGAGGAGGGAGGAGACACACAGGCCGGGCAGAGGTCACCACCCTTTGCTATGAAGAAAGCCGCCTCAGCTGCCTCACATACAGACCAGTGATTGATGTCCTGACGACCTGTCCGGGCTGTCGGGCGGCTGCAGCGTTCTCTTCAGGCCCCCTGCTTCCCGGTCAGTGTGATGACATGTGATTTCTCCTGGACGCTGTCTACACTGGAATGCCGTTCTTAATAAAATGAAGGCTGCACAGCCCGCACCCATGTGAGAGCATAATCTGCAGGTTACATCCCCCCTATAGCCAGAGCCGATCAGTCACCCCCACATTACTCATGTGCGCACTGATCCTGACAGCCACGGCCTCCCCCACCTCACAGCTGCGCTGGATATATAGTGGCCGCATCTCCTCCTCCTCAGCGGGGCCGCTCCATATGCAGGAGACTCGTGCTGCCTATGGAGCGGCTCGGGAGGTGTTAATGCCGCTGTCAGTGTGACAGAACTAGCGATCGCTGTGTGCCGGCTATTTAAATTTGCCGCCGCCAGGAGCGAACGAAGGGAGAGCAGAGAAGGTGACTGCAGGGGGGGCGGCACAAAGAGAGCACGGCCAGCGCTCAGATAGCCGCCAGCCGTGTTCTCTGCTCTATACTTTATATTAAGCTGCGTTATTATGCAGCTTAATATAAAGTATCGATACCAGGAAATCCTGGTACCGAACCGTATTTTTGGGAACCGTATCGATATTTCGGTGCATCGTGCATCCCTACTTATAACAGAACCTTTGAAAACACAGGGATTGAGCTTTATGGGACACATTCACCCAGACTTTCCTGTAACTAGTTCAATCCATCTGAACGGGGATGCTCCTGCAGCATGTGCATACGTTTCTGCAAACCAAATTAATGAGACACCCACAGAAATGTCTCCAAGCCCATCATTCTGACACCCAGTAGCGTCTGTATTATAACGCATGGTGACTGTACTGTGGCCTTTACATGTCTATACCTTCTCTGCACGCTCCTTGTCCAATTCAATCCCCACACTCTCCAGGATCTTCTTCATGTCACCGATGGTGGGGTTATCATTGCCGCCGAGCACGGCCAAGAGGTATGAAGCTACGTAACGCATTCTGTAAAAAAAATTTAATAAAAATGAATTAGTCTCCTTAGCCAATCCAGAGTCCCAGCTCACTCCTAGCTATGTATAATATAGACCACCTCTCCAGGCTCCCTGTGCATTCACTCTGATGTGTCAGAACATCTCGCCTGGTATCTCTCAGCTCCGCTACCCCTGTATGAAGAAGATGGATCCATAGGGATGGCCGTACTGATGTACAACAGCTTCATCACAGCCGAGGAGCTGACGGATATTCCCATGACACCGGGCCTGGTAGTGACCGGTCAGGGGAATCACCAGATCTATGCCGCAGGCTGGACTCGCTCCATTATGGTGATTCTCTACTAACACAGACAGTAATGGCAGATCGGACATGACATATGGTGCTGTCAGGGCATGATGGGAGTTGTAGTTTGGCCATGTACAGCCTGGGGGATCACTGCCATACATATAGCTGCTACTGACCACACGGGGGCGCTGTCCATACTGTCATGTCCTCTTAGGATTCAGTTCAGGCCATTCTGATAAGTATGTGACCCCCTGATCGCGTCAGACCAGGCTATCACTGCTCTATACATCAGACACGTGGTACAGGAGTAGCAGAGCCGAGTGTGTTACTTGTCGCCTATGTACACTATCTGCGCCACATGACAACTTCAGCTCTGCTACACACCACGTGGGCTCCACATCCAGCCGCTGCGCCAATAACCACGCGAGGACGTGCTGCGACCTGTAGTGCCCGACCAGGGATGGTATGTACACGGGGGTGGGGGGCAGCATTTTAGGCCGCATGTTATCGGCCCATATTCACACCTCTGAATGATAGCCGCACGGCGCCCCCACACCCAGACAAGAGCCCGGGTGCAGCCCCGCCAGCCACTTACTTCACTGCACACTTTCTAACAGTCAGGCCGGAGAGAGGGAGCTCCACGCGTGCTTCCACTACGGAGGCCGGGGGGAAAAGGCCGCTCACGGGGCGGGGCTAGGCTCAGGAAGATCCTGCGGAGAGATGCATCATGGGAAGCGGCGCCATCTTGGTACGCTCAATGTGACGCGCAGGCGCAGTGGACAGTTCTCTGATTTATGGCGGGGTCAGTGTTCTTCCCTGGGCCTCTTCAGTGTGTGGTCACATTTCTGTTACTAGTTTGTATATGTTGTGACCATCATTGCCATAGCTAGGCTGTGCCATAAGTTGGCTACTTACTGTAATGGAATAGTTGACTACTTACTTTATGGCTGGTCATTGCCCTGTAAAATCAGTGCCTATAGGGCTCCGGCCTAAATGTCTATATATTAGTAATGTGTCACTCCCAGGTCTTCCAGAGGGGGATATGCCATAGTGCCTAAAGTAATAGGAACACCCTTAAAGAACTGATGCCTATCCAGCTCATCCGTGGTCCATTAAGGCTTCTGTAGACAAAGCGATTTTTAACGATAAACGATCACAAACTACATTGTTTATCGGTGACCTGAAATCGTTCACCATAATACAAGAAACGATAGTCGTTAGTTACGATCGTTACAACAATTGTTACTACGATCACTTACTCCATCTGATCCCAAAATACGAAGGAACAATGTGGAATTACACTGAACGATTAGTGAATGCGGAATTACAGCGAACGACTAACAATGATTTTAGGGTCAGATCTAAACAACACGCAAACGATTTTTAGATCATTGCCTGCTATTAAACAGGGCGATTATCGTTTATATTCAAACGATATGATGATTTTCTGCACGATTATTGACCCATGTAAAGGACAATTATCATTTGCATAATCGTTAACGATAAACGATCTCAGACGACAATAAAATAGGTCCAGGTCTCATTAAACGATCAACAATTTCTCGTTTATCGTTTAATCGACAACTGCTATTCAACCGAACGTTTATCGCTTCGTTCTGAACAATTTAACGATTATCCAAATGATAATCGTCCCGTGGAATAGGGCCCTAAGTCTATAAACCTGAAAATTTACAACTCCAAAAATATCAGCTAATGAGTGGGGGGTCTGACCTTTGGGACCCCAACAAATAACAAAACAACAGGGAAAGTGTATTGCTAATAAATAAAAAATGTATGAAAGCGCTGCACTCTGTTCATTCAAGTGACACATTTCATCCATTCGCTTGTTTGGTGGGGTCCCAGCGGTTGGACCCCACTAGCTTGGGGATAACATTAAGAGCATAGAAAACTTCTTTAACTAGGTAATCCAGGCTTATATAACTGATGTCCTCTCTGTACGGCAGGCCACCATTATTAGATCAGCAGTTGTCTGGCTCCTGGCACCTTCAAGAATCAGCTGTTTAAAGGGGGTGATGGCACTCATGGCCTATTTTTGAGATAAGCCACAGTGTTTGTTCAGCAGGATCCTATCTCTAGGTCTCTATACTGCAACTATAGAAGTTACAATTGGGTTAGGTTTGCCGTTAATGTCCTCACGCCTTGTAGTTCCAGAAGCAATATATTATTTATATTCTGACACAGTGCTCTCTGCTGCCTTTTCTTTTTTTTTTTTTACTTATAATCTTTTTATTGAAAATTATATAGAACAATAAAGAAATGCAGGCGTGCCATAGTGAAAATTCACAGCAATAAACCACTTCACTGTTCAATGGTTAACAATTTGTAAAATATGTATATACCACGATAGAAAAAGGCACAATATAAGAGTTGTATAACTCAAAGAGGGGAGAGAAAGGAAGGAAAGGGGAAGGGGAAGATCCCTTGATTCACTATTCAGAAAGAGTAAGGATATTCCGGTCTTATGGCCTCTGGGGTATCGAGGATAGAAACAGGAATAGAAATAGAAATCGAAATCCACGCCTCAGAATAGTAGAATAACCGCAATGGAAAGAACAACATACAGGAAAAGGTCTCCCAGTAAGGAAAGGCCGAGATCATTTCTGAAGACTTTGTGTCTCCCTTAACATATGGCTGTCATGGGGGGTGCCCGAGAAGAGATTGGGGTAGGAGGAGAAGAGGATAGAGGAGAGTCTAATGTAGACATAGAGAGTTGGGAATATTCCTCCGACCCGAGTAAAGTTAGCCAGGGGAGCCAACATTTCCTGTATCTTTTGGAGTAGTTCATGCTATCAGAGAGGAGTTCCTCCATTCTATGTAAATAGTGGACTTCAGCGCACCATTCAGCAACTGTCGGGGGAGAGGTCTGTTTCCATCTTCTGGGGATGACGGCACGAGCAGCTATAAGTAAGAAGCACGTTAGGGAGTGTAGGAAGGGTCTTAACGGGCCAGGTATGAGAGAGAGAAGTGTAAGGTGAGCAGAATTCTGTAGCGATTGACCGGTAATGTGGTTTATCAGCCTCAACACTTCAGTCCAGAAAGGCTGAAGCACGGGGCAGCTCCACCATATGTGGGACATAGTTCCCCGTGTGCTATGACAGCGCCAGCAGAGGTCGGAAGTATTAGGGTATATCTTAGCCAGGACTGCTGGAACTTTGTACCAACGAGAGATCACTTTATAGTTAGTGCAATGCATCTTACATGACATTGAGGTCTTATGGCAAAGCATAAAGATTTTCTCCCAGTCTTCAGCGGAGAAGGTTTTGCCGAGTTCCTTTTCCCAGCTTGAGAAAAAGGAAGGAGGCACCATGCACAGTGAGTCTAAGAGGAGTGCGTAGATAGTGGAGGTAGACTTCTCTATCGGCGAGGTAGCTGTACACAGAGATTCAAAAGGAAGGAGAGGTTGCCTCAGACGAAGCCTAGTCCCATGTCCACGCACAAAAGCAGCCAGCTGATTGAACTGATTGAAAGTGTATGGCGAGCGTGTCTGAAGACCGGTCGTGTGTCTGGGAAGGGTAACTCATCCAGAGGAACAAGGCCAGAGGAGGATAGGAAAGTAGAGAAGGTAACTCCTGAGTGTGCAGTAAAGCCCAGAAAAGAGGGGGCCTGACTGGTGTGAGGAAAACTCGGTTGTCCAAAAAGAGGGGAAAGGGGGCCATCCGGGAAGTAGCCTTTGGTAATCAAAGGATTGCTTTTACGTAAAGAGGCAATAGAGCGCGTGATGGGAGGGGAGAGGGAATTGATTGAGGAGAGGGGCGAGTCTGATGCCAACCACAGGAGGGAACCTGGGTCAAGGGGTGCCGTGTGCGACTCCAGGAGGACCCATAACTTTAGGTGTCTGAAATGGAAACAGTCCAGGACCCTGTTAAAAATAGCGGCCTGATAATAGGCTCTACAGTCGGGGAGAGCCAAACCGCCTTTAGCTTTGGGCCGGGTGAGAGTAGTGTGTGCGATTCGTGGCTTCCTATTGGCCCAGACAAAACGGGAGAAGAGAGACATCATGGTGGAGAGGCACCCTTTAGAAAGGACAGCTGGTACCGCCTGGAACAGGTACATTAAACGTGGCAAAACATTCATTTTAAGAATATTAATACGACCTATCCACAAGAAATCTCCCCTGTCCCATTTTGCAAGGTCTGCTTTCAAGGTCGACAGCAATGGGTAGTAGTTTCTCTGCTGCCTTTTCTGTCCATGCCAGGAACTGTCCAGAGCAAGAGAAGTTTTCTATGATACTGCTCTGGACAGTTCCTGACATGGACAGAGGTGGCAGCAGAGAGCACTGTGTCAGACTAAGAAGGATACTCTACTTCCTGCAGGACATACAGCAGCTGATAAGTTTGGGAAGACTGTAGATTTTTAAAAAGAGGTAAATTACAAATCTATATAACTTTCTGAAACCAGTTGATTTGAAAGAAAATTATTTCAGTCGGAGTACCCCTTTAAAGGGCTATTCCTGTCTCAAACATGTATAGCATAGCCGCAGGATATGCAGTAAATGTCTGACAGTCCCAGCTCTGGGGCTCACACCTATCTCTGGAACCAGACCCCAACCCAATTCAACCCAACTCAATTAGAAGACATGACAGTAGTGTGAACAAAGTCTAACATGCCCTAGTTAGGGTGACTGTGTGCCTAGTGCTTTGCAGAACAGTGAAAGTGTATGTTTTGTTATTATTATTATATTTCATATTTTGTGCTAGAAAGGTATAGCTGAATGAGAAGACGTTCCCATAAACAATATAATGTAGTCTGTATTTAGTAGTAAAGAATGGGAGGCTAGAAAGCATATGCTTTAATTGTCACGCGTTCTTACAATGGTAGTACCCAGGGATCTGGTTGCCATGATTGTAACCTCTGGGGATTTTATCAGCCAATTTACTGTCTTGTAATTCAATAACAGCAAAGCTACGTAAAAAAGAATGTAAAAGTAGCTGAGGCTAAAGAAATGCCCCCCTAACGCCTTAGGGCCCTATTACACGGGACGATTATCGTGTAGGAAAATCGTTATAGCGTTCAAATTAAACGATAATCGTTCCGTGTAATTGCAGGCAATGATAGAAATATTGTTTGTGTGTCGTTGATTTTTCTATTAGATGTGACCCTAAAATCATTGTAAATCATTCATTAATCATTCGCTATAGTTCCACGTTCGTGTAATTCTTTCTTTTGCTGGGATCAGATGGAGTAAATGATCACAGTAACGATTATAACTAACAACTATCGTTCTGTGTAATATGGTAAACGATTTCAGGTTAAGGGTTCATGTCATTACAGCGCGGTGCAAATCTGTACAGTTCCCCCGCTCCCAGCATCTTATCACAGATGCTGCTTGGGCGGGGGAGAGTCTGTTACAGGCATTCCATGTCCGTGTTGTGTGAGGAACACAGAATGTGAGAATGCAGCCTAAGGGTAGCTTCACACGTACCGAATTTGCAGCGGATTTCATGCTGCGAGTTTGCAACGAAATCCGCTGTGAATCCTGGTACTGTGCTCTTCAATGGGGTTACACACCCACAGCGGAATTTTCATTCCGCTGTGAGTATGTAACGTCAGCCCCTTTAACTCCCCGTAGCTCTGCGCCACAGCTGCATCTGAGGCTTCCAGGTCCCATTAGTCCCGCTCAGCCAATCAGTGAACGGCCCTGCCGCAGTATGTAATGTATGCTGTGGGAGGCAGGGGGTTAAAGGGGTTATCCAGCGCTACAAAAACACGGCCACTTTCCCCCTACTGTTGTCTCCAGTTTGGGTGGGGTTTTGAAACTCAGTTCCATTGAAGTAAATGGAGCTTAATTGCAAACTGCACCTGAACTGGAGACAACAGTAGGGGGAAAAGTGGCCATGTTTTTGTAGCGCTGGATAACCCCTTTAAAGGGGCCGACGTTACGGAATTTTTATTCCGCTGCGGGTATGAAACTCCATTGAAGATAACAGTACCAGGATTTGCAGCGGTGAAGCTACTCTTAACTAAAGTCATGCCTAAGTAGGATATAGCATGCCAATTCCAAATCTGTATTTGTAGCTTTCTACTCCTTTGTATGTCACCGTTGTAAGCCTACAAACTGGGCATATTGATGCATAGAGAGGACTACTTAGCTCAAGAATATAATGGAGAGGACTACTTAGACTCCTTCATTTGTGGCTTATACCAAAGGAACGCAAGAACATAGAAAGATAAAAATTGCAGATATAGAATCAGCGCTCTATACTCTACTGATGTATAATCTACTGATAACTTAAGTTTAGTGGGTGTTTTGGAGGTGACAGAGTCCCTTTAAGGCAAAATAATATATTTAACATGCCCTGTTGGTCACCTAGGTATATTTTTGAGAATAGGGTGCCCATCCTGTACTACGTTGTGTACTGCTCATACATCTGTGGATATGTGTTCAATGTTCGCATACTTGGTGCAGAGCACAATAGGACTGTCCTGTGATCTGAAAAGGGAAGAGAAGAGAGGGGGGAGGAGAGGCCGTACTGCTGCTCCTGCCCTCCTCACGTCACCCAAGCCTCATGTAACCAGGAAGTTCAAAAAAGTGACTGGTCTGAAACCTAGCGATCTGCAGCACACGGAGACCATGAAATGTGTGCACAATGTTTAATTCATATCTTAACTCTTACAGTAAAGTATGTGAACCCTAGTACCCTGCACGCTGTGAGTGAGAATGGTTCAATGAAGAACAAAGGACTCCTTCACTGAGCCACTCCGGCCATCAGCAGACTTCTTGCTGTGAGTACTGAACCATTGCTGCACTTTATTTGACGCATTTCTGTTCACCGTTCCAGTGATGTGTATTCACATGAGAGATGCGACAGTATAAAGGCATTTATTGCATGCTATAAGAAGACAATACCACTTGTGAGAACTGCAGCTCACTCTGAATGCTCGAGCACAACTCTACTCATTTTAAAGGTACGTTCACACTTACCGGACCCGCAGCGCATTTTCTGCTGCGGATCCGCAGCAGATCCTAAGCAGATTTAATTTAAATAACTGAACACTGCATCAAATAACTGAAAAATTCAATCAAATCTGCTGCGGATCTGCTGCAGATCTGCTGCGGATCCTGTAGGTGTGAACGCACCCTTAATAGGATTGGTGGACATTGCCAAGCTTAGTGCTCTACAATGTTTATAGGACCTATAGCGAGGGAATGGAGCAGTGGCCGAGCATTGGTGCTGAGCTCCATACACTCGGGACCTCTGTTCTGATGATTGGGGGGGTCCTACAGATGAGCTAGTTACCCTCTATCCTGTGGATAGTCTACATGTACCAGTATTTAAGTGCCCAGAGGTTCCGTTGCCATATAAGTCACTTTTTGTGCATGGTTGGGGGCACCTGTTACAGATTCTACTAAAGAGCCCATTGGCGTCAGGTTATGTCTCATAGTCAGGTTATGGAGATTCGAAACAAACTGCACATTATGGTCTCTGAAAGTCAGATTTGTCTGCAAAGAATGAAACACACATCTTCCTTTAGATTTTACTCTTTGCATGGGATTTTTATGTGGGATGTAAAAATGTCACAAAAAGTGCACTTTTTTACCTTTCTCCATGATGCAGTTTTTGTGGCATTTAAAAAAAAAAAACTGCATAGGGAAAATGTAAAAAAGGCTGCGCCACCGGCGTACACAAGGGAGAAGGCACAAATTTGCCTTCTTTTTCATGGCTGGGTGCGCCTCATAGTAAATCCAGTTGTGGAAAAGGGGGCGGGGTCTAGTTTAAGACCTGTCATGTCAATCATAGAGTGCAAACAACATCTGTTGTTCCCATTTCGTTTACACAATGCATGGCCATTCTGAAGGCCGTTCATTGCCTAGACTTAAATGGTTAATTGGTTTGCAGGCACGCCCAAATGTTCCCGCACACCAATTAAAATAAAATGATGGTTCTGCGGCGATATGGCAGTATCGGCCGCAGGAACATTAAGAACAACGGCCATTGTGAATACATAGTGTGAACATAGCCTAAGGGTGTCTGAATTGATACCTTATATATGCATCTAAATTTTGAGGTGGGGGTGTGTGTAATTTTTTTAAAGAAAAACTACAGAAATCTAAGCCTTTTTTGTGCCGTTTTGGACTTCCAATATAAAAAAATAAAATAAATGAATAAACACTTTGTACATAGTAACCACTGTTATATAGTGATGATGATACTAACTGTATAATACAAAGATTTTTTTCTGTGTTTGATATATACATTTATTTTGACCTCTTTATTTGCTCTCTAGGCCCGGCTCTTCTTCTTCACAGCTTAGTGTAGCTGGCATCTCCTCGGTGTTGGGCGAGCTGTGACATGCCGGTGTTGCCACACTTAGACGATGAGAGATGGAGCATCTTCTGGGCCCCCTGTGGGAGGGAACAGACACAGAGGAACCAGCCTCTCCCACTGCACATATCGCAGGCAATAGACTCATCCTGGATGTTTACCTGGATGGATGTGAGCGGTTCCTGCAGGTGACAGAGAATCAGACAGGTGACCTGGCACAGGTGGAATTTCTCCGACTTTGCAGCAACGATGCAATGATAACTTCAGTGGTTGCGGATCTGCCAAGGTTCAGCCATCTTAGATCACTGGTACTGAAAGGTAAAATATTCTCGTAAAACTATCATTACCCATCATATTGCATGTACTCAGCTGACAGCACGGAGGATGATATGTTAGCATTTTCTCACATCATTTTCAAAATGGCTGTCATCTGAACATTACTTACAGAGGTAAACCACACTATAAGGGTTTTGTCTTTGCCATAAAACTACATGAAAGTCTGCTTCCAATGGAGCCGTAGGCTATGTTCACACATAGTATTTCTGTCAGTCTTTAGGTCAGTCTTTGGTCAGCTACACTGAAAAAAAACTGATGGCAATACTATGTGTGAACATAGCCTTAATGTGTGGTCTATGAATGGCTGGGTTCATACTGCATTTTTGTAATCCGTTTCTTGCATCCATTTTTGCAAAAAACGGATGGGAAAATGGATGCATTTGCGTGCATCTGTTTTGATCCATTTTTCCATTGACTTCCATTATGAAAAATAGGATCAAAACACATCAGGTTTTTTTTAACGTACACAAAAACGTTGCTGACGTACGTAAAAGAAACGGTTGTGTTTTAATCCGTCTTTTTTTAAATAGTGGAAGTCAATGGAAAAACGGATCAAACCGGATTCACGCAAATGCAACACAAATGCATTCATTTTTCCATCCATTTTTTTCAAAAGCGGATAAAAAATGGATTGCAAAAATGCAGTGTGACCCCCAGTCTACCCCAGGCAGTGCATCTCATTTGCACCACATTATCACTACAGCTACTTGTATAAGATACTAGGCTTATAACCTTTAAAACAAAAAAAACCTGCAGTATATGTATGTGTATATATATATATATATATATATATATATATATACTGTATATCTTAGTTTTCTTTATCATTTAGTGATCTGAGGAATGTCTTAAGTTCGATGGAAACAAGAGTAGGTTCACGAGAAATTACTAAGGTTTAGGTTAAAAAAAAAAGGAAAGTAATTGCATACTGGGGAAGATTAAAGACTGGCGTACCTTCTGTAATATGAGGTTTTTTTTGGTAGCGTCTATCTAGCACCTCTGTGTAGGAAGAGCATGCCTGACAGAGTATATGGTGCGCAGTACTGAACAATGTCATGTTGTTCTTTGTATTGCCATCACCATTGCCACTTACAAGAAATGTATCAGAAAACACTTATGACTCAGTTGTACCTTATGTACTATGCCTTCTTTTACCAATTTCTTGTTAGTTTCTTGGTGGTAAATGGAGGTAACTATGGTGCTTAGAATTAACACTTTGATCAATTCAAGATACAGTACAGTAAACCAAGTCTTTATTAGTCTGTTATGCACAGAATATGGGTACACAAACATAGTTACCATATGTTCACTCCTCTGTAGAGGACACAGTAGGCTAAATGGATAAAATTTAAATGTAGACTAAAAGTTAACTTAGGTTACCAGTCAATGGATACTTACACTACAACATTGAAAACAATTCCCAGAAGCCTACAAGTGACCAAAAGGATGGAGAAAAGACAGCCCGGATCTATGTCACTGACAGTCCGTTGCTTCAATAGAGGTGGGAGCAAACAAGTGCATCCAACATAGACCACTGGGGGAGTGGAATGAACCATGATGTCTAACAATGGGTAATTACTGAGCCACATGGACAGGGCCGGCTTCAAGTTTTTGTGGGCCCTCGGGCGACAGAGCCTCAACGGGCCCCTTTGTGGAGCAAATGATGTGTTTGGTGTCAAGACTCGGGAGGAGTGAGACCCAGTGCAATCAGAAACTTTTGACATGTTGTATGTGCTAGCTATGACATGTCAAAAGTTTTATTCGTGGCTGGCGCCCTTTAACTTTTTGTACTTTGGGGTTTATCCAATAAAATTATAAAAATGTATATATATATATATATATATATATATATATATATATATATATATATATCAGGGGTACTCAGGTCTCAGGTTGCAATTTGCCAGCATAAGCAAGTTGGTCAGTACTGGCAAAGTGTGACCTGTGACCAAAAATCTTTTAAGGTTAAGATTCTGAGCGACTATTGTGTCACTGTTGCATTATGTATCAAGTCGCATTGTGACCACATTGAAAATCGTCAGATGTGATGTCACAATGTCACTGTAAAACAGTAGCAGACGCTACTGTATACATTGATGCTACACAGGATAGCTGAGCAATAGCTGCCCCATGTGATGTGTGGTAACATGATGGGGTTAGTAGTCGCCATACCTTTGCATATCCCCACTTCCTAATCAGTGATGGAGCCTCCGTTGAGCGGGGGACGGATGACACTGTGCATCCTCCGGTCGCAGGCTCCGTGCAGCCTCTACACTCCCCTGCAGCTCTTGTTCTTCTGCCTCACATTAAGCAGCAGCCGCAGATGCCGAGCACCATATTCCTAGGGCAGTTTTTGAGCGATGAAGTTGCCAGCAACAGGTGCCAGAGACGCAGCAACTCCCCGCCTGCCAGGTGCCCTCTTTCTCCCTGTCGCTTCTGACTGTCCACGTACTGAATGAGGTCGGGGGGGGGGGGGGGGAAGGTAGTGCTACCTGGGCCCCATCATGATGCTGCAAACAGCCCTGGCAGAGCCACAGCCTGCAGTGACAAAAAAAAACAACTGACAGCCGTGGGGCCTTGGCAATTGCACATGGGACTAACATTCAGCCACATGTATAAAATACCCTTTCATGTAGAAAGTCAAGAGTTTTAGGGCAGCTCTTTATTGTGATGTCCATCAAGTTGGAAGTGCCTATGCTCATACTGGAGAGAAGGGCTATCTCTCAATGCCTTCAGCAGATCGGAGACAGGTTTGCTCCAAACATCTCTTTGGAGTCCAGAATGTGGTGGAAAGCCAGTTCTGTGAACCAGTCAGAAATAAAGCATAGGAGGTGGGATTTTGGATGGAGTCAGCCTACAGAAATTTATTTCAGGCAACATTGCTTTAGGAGGAGTGTTGTTCTTGGCAGAAGAGAAGTTCCCAGCTCAGCTTTTTATTTTTGTGCAGCTTTTTATTTTTCTTCCGTGGTCAATGAACTGAACCATATTAATAGGGTCGGACTTTATGTGACTTTATGTGATAAAGTTTTGTTGATCTTACTTTGCAGCCTGGTGGCCACAATATCTAGAATATTAAATGTCATTATTAAACGCCAGCAGAATGTATATTATTGTAGACCAAAATGAACTTGTGTACCTGTCTATCGTTTTATAGGTCAACATAATATAAGTATATTATATATATACTAAAGTACACTAATATACTTTAGTATATATTATATATATATATACTAAAAATAATCACACCTTGAACACTTACAGACTCGTTCGAACCCAAACGCTCTGCATTTTATTACCAGTGGCTAAAGAAGTTGAATGCGGCCCTAGTCCTGGAAAACATGAATACAGGCTATGGTTGTAGCCATGTTTTCCAGGCAGCCTTAGGATTGCATCCAACTTCTTCAGCCACTGGTAATAAAATGCATGTCATTATGGTTTGGACAGACTTGAGCGTGTTCGAGGTTCGCTCATCAATAATATACACATTTATTTCACACTTCTCAGGTGGACGTGTACGGGATGATTATGGACGATGTCAAAATGGTTTGCTAAGCGATCTACCACCAGATATCAGTAAGCTTTCCTCGTTGCGCCACCTGGATCTCAGCTTCAACAGCTTTACAGATCTGCCACCCTGTGTTACTGCTCTTTCTTTACTTACCACTCTCCATCTTGGACACAACCAGCTCAAGACACTTCCTGATGAGATTGGTGAGCTGAAATTCTTGACAGACCTCTCACTTATGTCTAACCAGCTTACAGAGCTCCCTGCAGGAATTGGGCAGCTAAAAAACCTGGAGAAAATGGACCTGTCTGAGAACAGGCTGGAGTCTCTACCGGAGGAGGTCGGAAACATGCTAAAATGTATTGATCTAGATCTGTCCGGGAACAAACTTGCCAGTCTTCCTGAAACAATGTGTAAGTGTCGGCCGCGTCCTACCATATTTTGTTTCAGAAACAAATAATAGAAATACAAACATCAACATTTAAACTGCAACACCAAGAAGTCGTGGAATTATCGATTTATTCAATTTAAAGTATGAGCACCATGTGCTTAAATACACCCATCAGGGGCGTAACTACCACCATAGCAGCCATAGCTCACTGCTGTAATACACTGGGCCCCCTGAGCCATCATTACTTGCAGTATCCATCGTCTGAGCGGGTCGTCAGGGTGCTGCATATATCCCTTTAACTGCAACGCTCCTGACAAGCACTTGTATTTAAATGTTAAAGGTTATGTCTACACTTGTGGTCAGTTGGGAAAGAGGGGGCCCAATCAAAAGTTTGCTGTGGGGCCCAGTCATTTCTAGTTATGCCCCTGACACCCACTAACACCCCATGGCTATCAGTGAGGGTATTAATGAATGCACTGTATGGTCTGCAGTGTCTCCAGACTTATCCAAGTATCCCAGTATTTCTAAGCTTGGCGCTCATACTCTATACTGACTAAAATGCTTTGAATATTTTGTTTCTGTGCTTTTAGTTTCATCATTTGCATGTCTGTCATTAGCATGTCTATCAATCCTAGAATTTCCATAACTTTTCCTTTTTGGTGTTACAATTACATTGCTGAGAACTGTATACTAGGCAACTGCTGTATAGATACACCTTATAGAGAAGCATCCCCTATGCATCCCATTTCTCAGTCGTCCTTTGGGCATCTTTGTGTTCTGTCTTCTTCACCTCATTTGCTGCTGTGTGGAAACTGGCAATAAGCTTCTGATTCCTTATTGTGTGCCTCTTTGTAGTTAAAGTGTACCTGTCCTTAGCAAAAAGTTTTGATATGTCAGAGATGAAGTCGAGAAAAGTACACTCTTAATGCATTTACTCCTGGCTCTGTGTCATCTCTCCTAGACCCAGAGAGCACAGAGAGTAGGGAGAGGAGCGTGTTACAGAATTCTACTGATAGGGTCTGAACGTTCACACCCTGACCATTAGAGGGATCCAATGTTTGTACTGATATGGTTCCCAGCTGCACAGCATAGATCTATTGAGTAGCTTCCCGAGGCTGCCAGCTGTGCCTGTGGCGGTAGCTTTACATGAGGGAAAAAGGAGTTTTATTCTGGCACGCAAGAGGCGGCAACTTGTCATCTGGGAGGCGAGCCGCCCATGACTAGTCACAGCTCTCTGCCTGCCAGCTCGTTCAGCGGGGATAATTGACAGGCAGAGAGGCCACTAACGGGTCAACTATCCCCACATTTAACGCTCACAGGCAGAGAGCCTTGACTAGTCACGGATGGTATCCCGCCCAGATGACTAGTTGCCGACCCTTTTCCCCGATGTTAAGCTACCGCCACAGGCGCAGCTGGTAGCTTCGGGAAGCTACACAGTAGATGTATACTGTGCAGCTGGGAACCATATCAACACCGTCGTGCTGATTGGTTTCCTTTAAAAACTAAGACATGTCAAAAGTATTGACAGGTACTCTTTAAGTGCAAATGGTGCTCTGAGTGAATTATGCCTCTCCATTCTCCCATAGCC